>NC_063334.1:108376495-108431969 GCF_021869965.1 Rhincodon typus
TTCTGAGGAAGGGTCACCGGACCCGGAACATTAACTCTGATTTCTCTTCACAGATGCTGCCAGACCTGCTGAGCTTTTCCAGCAACTTCTGTTTTTGTTTCTGATTTACAGCATCAGCAGTTCTTTTCGTTTTCTTTTGCATTCCCTGTATGAGAAATTTAAAAGTTTCTGATCTAATTAATTGACAGTTAAACACATGGCAGCAAGTAACTTGCTGATATAGAATGACGTACCAAGGATCCAATTGCAGTTGGATAACCCAACACTATTGACCAATAGTACACAGAGGGAGGGAATGTATGCTGCAGTTTCAGGGTGGGACAAGGAAAATGTATAAAATGAGAACCTGCTTGTACGAGGGTAGAGTGCACTTAACACAGCTCTGTGTGGAGTGTCTCGAGTGCCTCTCCCTGCATGATACTAATGATTGTTTGAATAAACAGCCATGTTCCTAAACTCTGCTGCCTCCTGAACTCTGTCCCGGTCGGGTCGCTTGTCCACCAACCAAGTTCTTCTGCTTGATGTCAAGGCCAATCACCCTCACTGCCTCTCTTGAGTTCAGCTCTTTTGTCCATGTTTAAACAAAGCTGTAATGAGGGTTTAGATTGACCTGAGAGTGGGAAAAGCAATGACAGTCAATGTGAAGCCTTTTCATTTGTCTTTTCAGTGTGGTCTCTGTAATCCATGATGGCCATGTGAAGGTCAGGTATAAGTACAGCCTGAAGGAAAGGACATCATTAACAGCATTTTTGTCTTCTACATGGTGGCAGGGCTGAAGACAGAATCACAGAACAAGAGTCACTGAACTTGAAATATTAACTTTGATTTTCTCTGCTGCCAGATGTGCTGAATTTCTTTAGCACTCTGTTTTTACTTCAGATCTCCAGCATCGATGTGATTTTTCT
Organism: Rhincodon typus; assembly: GCF_021869965.1. NCBI lineage: Eukaryota > Metazoa > Chordata > Chondrichthyes > Orectolobiformes > Rhincodontidae > Rhincodon > Rhincodon typus. The sequence goes on from NC_063334.1 coordinate 108,377,401, forward strand.
TTGATTACACAGAATCAGTGAATTGTTACGGTGCAGAAGGAGCCCATCTGCCTGCCATGTTTGCACTGACTCTCTAAGCATTTTAACCCATTGTCAATGTCCTGCCTTTTCTCTGTAATTGTAATTCCCACACTGCTTTTAGTTAAATGATTAGCCAATGCCCCCTTGCAATTCAACTTGCCTTCAACATACTACTGGGCAGTGCGTTCATACCCCTCAGACTATTTCATACCCTTCAGATCCTATGACTTGATTATTCTATGGTTCTAAAATGCCAGAAGGCAGAGGTGCAGAAGTGGGCCATTCAGCCCATCGTGTCTGCTGTGCCAGCTGTTTGCATTCACCCCTGACTCCCAAAACTGATTGACTGACTGATCTGATGATCCTCAGCTCCACTTTCCTGCCTTTTCCCATGGCACTTGATTCCCTTACATACTGAAAATCTGTCTATTTCAGCCTTAAATATAATTGACGACCCAGCCTCAACAGCACTCTGTGTTAAAGAATTCTACAGAGTCAGTACTCTCCGAGAGAAGAAATTCTTCCTCTGTGCTAACTCTGAGATGATGCCCTCCAGTTCTAGACTCTTCCACAAAGGGAAGCAACCTCTTAACAGCTACCATGTCAAGTCCATAAAGAGTCTTAGTAAAAACTGAAAGAACTACGGATGCTGTAAATCAGAAACAAACACAGAAGTTGCTGGAAAAACTCAGCAGGTCTGGCAGCATCAGAGAAGAGAAATCAGAGTTAATGTTTCGGGACTGGTGACCCTTCCTCAGAACCTCAGTTTGCTATTAAGAATCTTATATGTTTCAATGAGGTCTCCTCTCTTTCTTCTAATCTTCAATAAATACAAGTCCAGCGTACTCAATATCTCCTCACAAGAAAATCCCTCCATACCATATATCAACCTTATTAATCTTGTCTGGTCTGCCACCAAAGTTAGGATATCTTTCCTTAGATAAGGAGACCAAAACTGTTCACAATGTTCCAGGTGTAGTCTGACTAGTGCCTTGTATAATCTTAGCAAGACTTACTTTTTTTATACTCTGTAAACTTTGAAATACAAGCCAACATTCCATGTGCCTTCCCTACTACCTGCTTGTATGCTAGCGTTTTGCAATTCCTGCATAAAGACGCTGTAGGCTTTCTCTGTTATAAATTATATTCTGCTGTTCTATTCTTCTTGCCAAAGTGCATATCCTCACATTTATACCCCATCCATCCTAACTACTTGCTGTGTGAAAAAAATTTTGGTCACATCACATTTTCTTCTTTGGCAAAATCCTTAAATCTGTGCCCTCTGGTTGTCAATCTGTTTACAAGTAGGAATAGTTTCTCCCTATCTACTCTGTCCAGACACTTCTTGATTTGAAAATTTCTATCAAATCTCCCTTAGTCTTCTATTATCCAAGAAAAACAATCCCAACTTCTCTGATGGTTCTCCATAACTGAAACATCTCTTCCCTGAAGCCATTCTCACAAGCATGTTCTATATTCTCTCCAATGCATCCACATCGTTCCTGCAGTGCGGTGCCCAAAACTGTAGACAATACTCCAATGAGGTTAAACCACTGTCCAACATATGTTCATGAAAATCTCTCTGCTCTTGTACTCTATACCCCTATTTATCAAGTCTAGAATATTGTATGCTTTGTTAAAAGCTCTCTCTGCCAATCTTGTACATATAAGCCAGGTCTCTCTGCTCCTGCACACACTTCAATAAATCTTTTGCTGGGTTTTTAATTGCACTTCAGCCCCACGCTCCTGATCTTTGGGCACCCGTTGCAAAGAGGTGTGGGCAGATCGGAGGACCTCCTTGTGGGGCTGCTCCTGAGCCTGGCCAGACTGACAGTAAATAGGTCAAGGCAGTGGGCTGTGGAAGGGGTAATTTCTGCCAACTGCCTGCCCATTTTCTTGGAGAGGGAGCATGTGGTATGCACCAATGCTCTTGATGCCTTTAGAAAGAGGTGGGCACCACAGGGGATACAGTGCTTTACTCCAAATCCATTTTGATTTAGTCTCTCTCTCCCTAAACCCGTCACCTTTTGATGCTAGCATTGCCTCTTAACAGGCTCTTCTTGTAAATATTCAATTGGCCACATGAGTGTCAGAATAGTACTGTTTATGTTATACTGTCTCTTGGTGCACTTTGTACTGAAGGAACCAAGTTTTTGGAACTTCACCCGCAGGGGGTGCATTGGAGCCAGCAATCAATCCTGTCCCCTCTCCCCCCAGTACCCATACTCTCATTGCAGTACGGCATGGCATGCAGTTAGAACAGATGGAACCAGCTGGTGAACATGCCATGTTATGGAGCAGATCAAACCCCCTCAAAATATATTAAGAAGCTAGCCTAGACCCTAACTTTTCTTATATTAAACGTAAGTGTAAGGTGTGGTGTTCTGGATGCAATTTGATTGGTCAAACTAGCATGCTTGAAACAAAACACACTTTATTCATACACTATAATTAAAATACAGACAAAATAAAAAATAAATGAAAAAATGTAACTCTATCAAAATGCTATATATATACAGGCACGGTGCTCAGTGGTTAGTACTGCTGCCTCACAGTGCCAGGGATCCAGGTTCGATTCCACCCTCGGGCGACTGTGTGGAATTTACACATTCTCCCTGTGACTGCGTGGGTTTCCTCCGGGTGCTCCAGTTTCCTCCCACAGTCCAAAGCTGTGCAGGCTGGGTGAATTGGCCATGCTCAGTTGTCCATAGTGCCCAGGGATGTGCAGGCGAGGTGGGTTAGATGTGGGAAATGCAGGCATAGGGGAACGGGTCTGGATGGGATACTCTACAGAAGGGCAGTGTGGACTTGTTGGGCTCAATGGTCTGTTTCCACAATGTAATGAGTCTATGGCATATATATATATATATACACATACATACATATATATATATATATAAAATAAATTACTAATAATTAACTGTTCCAACACAGTAACATCCCATAAACATCCTTGGCAAAGGCAAATTCAGCAAAACAGATTGCCTCACAGGCAATTCTAGCAGCAAGAAAACCCCAACTTTTAGCTGTAAGAGAGAGAGGAATAACACCTTTCATGTCCGCCCTCAAGATCGCAGCAACTGCTACTGAAGATTAAAACTGAAAAAAATCCTGGCTCTGTTGGAGCTTGACCCCACCCATCAGGCTGCTTTTACTGTTTCAACTTTAAAAACAAAACCCAAGGCCTCACAAGCTGTTTACTTTATTGGCTTTGGAGCAGACTGCTCAACACCTCTGCCTCAACTTTTGTTCATAACAAAAACCAAGACAAATAAACCTCTTAAAGCCATATTATTGTCACAGCACAAATGTACAGAAGGTGACGGAGGCAGTGATAGCTCCATTGAAGTTTTGGGGAGAGCTCCATGATCAGATCCTGCAAATGCTGAGCTGGGAAGGGGTGTCATCAATAAAGTTGGTACAAATGGAGCAAAAAATGTGAATGTCAGATTTCGCAGCGGCTGTTCACTTCCCTGCATGGATGATAGAGGAGTGCATCCATGCAACGAGTGGTACCATGTCTCTGGCTTACCATTACATGGCCTCTTCGACTCAGAGTGGTGATACTCGAGGAGAATCTCATTTCGCAGGTCACCAAGTGGATGCAGGAGATCAGCAGAGGCCTCCAAAATAAAAATCTCCCCCGAGTGTTTGCTGTTAGTATCCTGTGTGGAATTAATTTAACAACTTCTCATGCACACATACATAAAGCACAAACCAGCCCCTGAAGCTACAATCTCCAAAGGAAAGTCACCAGAATCAATGCGGGGAATAATACCGATCCTGTGAAATTGGGGGTCAAGGGATATCACTGCTGCTGAGAAGAAGCTTTGATTTTATGTAAACTCAGTTGAAAGATGCACTGGTGCTAAAAACATACCAAGAAAATGCAACAGCATTGACAAATCAGATTTTGGAGCGGCACGGTGGCTCAGTGGTTAGCACTGTTGCTTCACAGTGCCAGAGACCTGGATTCCATTCCATCTTGGGCGACTGTCTGTGTGGAGTTTGCACATTCTCCCCGTGTCTGCATGGGTTTCCTCCGGGTGCTCCAATTTCCTCCCACAGTCCAAAAGGTGCGCAGGCTAGGTGGATTGGCCAGGCTAAATTGCCTGTAGTGTTCAGGGATGTGGAGATTAGGTGAGTTATGACGGATGGGTCTGTGTGGGATGCTCTGAGGGGCGCTGTGGATTTGTTGGGCCAAAGGGCCTGTTTCCACAGTGTAGGGATTCTATGATAAGAATTCATTAGTTAATGCCTGTTTCTGGTGAGGTGAATTTCACATTCAAACAGTGCTACACTTTGTAGGTCTTCCAATATTATCAGCACTCATTATTTCATTTAGGATACCTTCACAAGAAGTTGAAATGAAAATATCAATGAGCAAAAGGATACTCAAAGCCAATCATAATTCTTTGCAACAAGATTCATTTTGTAATGGGATAATAAGTTTTTATTAACATTTGGAAGTAAGCGCAATTGAAAGGGTACAGGAATTTGCAAAGATGTTGTAAGGAATGGAGATTTGTAGCGATGAGGGTTGAGCTGACAAGCGAGGGCTGTTTTATTTGGAACACAGGAGGCTGCAGCGGAGATTTAATTGTAGCGGACAGAACGATGAGAGATGTGGACGGAATAGAGAGACCGAGTGGAAGAGGTCAATAATCAGAGAGCAGGGATTTCAAGTAATAGGTGAAAGGATAAGTGGGGAGACGAGGAGAAATTCTTTCTCCCACTGTTTGCTGAGGGTCGACTTTAGAACAGGCAGAAATTGTCATCATGTTTACAAAATACTTGGATATGGATTCAAACAGCTCCAACCTACAAGGCTACAGTTCTACAGCTGAAAAACTGGGATAAGTCTACATAGCTCCTTTTTGGCAAGCACAGACATGGTGGGTCAAATGGTCTCCTGCGCTTGAAGTCAGAATAATAATATTTTAAGTGATAGCATCTAAAACTGCTCTGAGCAAGCAACACAAACCAGATAAAACCTGAGTGTATCTACATGAGCTCTCCTGTCAGTCCTCACTGATCTTTCAGAGCTCTTCATTTCAAAATGGCTTATCCACGAGTGAACGCAAGCCATTTCTGCCATGTTTTGATTCTGTTTAAACAATCATTCCATTGATAATCTTTTGGAATTGGTAGAGAAAACAGTATTTTACTGAATCATCTGATAACTTTATGACTAAAAGAAGGCACAGACAGCATACTGGGAGCTTGCACAAACTTGTTGAAAAATGGCCAGTGGGCAGCAGTGGGGAAGGGCAGAGATCACATGTTGTTCTGCCCACACTTAATCTCAGCCAACACTGTGGCTTTAGGGACATCATAAATCCAGTTATTTCCTGTCTTCCCCAATCATCTGCATGCACACTTCCAGCTGAGGTCATTGGAACAGTGACAGAGTGGGAACCGCGCCATGATAATGGCACTATGTCACTTTCAATCCAGGCCCTGAGTGAAATCAATTAAATGGGAAAAAGTCTTCAATGACTGAGTCCACACAAAACTATGAGAGAAGAAATCGGATTATTGAGGGAGATTTTTGCCTTCAGCCCCTGACCCAAAAGCTGTTTGTCTGCCTGCTCCCAGGCCCATACAATTTTATTTTCGATAATCTGCTCTTCTAATTTATCACCAAGTTACGCTTTCTAAAACAGAATACACAATGTTGATGGGATATCCATTTATTCATTTACTGTCATCCAATCCCATTTCCCTATCACTCCGAGGGCCTACCTTGGCTTCAGGTCAAGTAACATCTTGATTTGAAATCTCTCATCCTTGTTTTCAAATCTCTCATTGGCCTCATTTCTCTCTGCACTGTGATCTCCTCTAGATATGAGACTCCATCTAATTCTGGCCTCTGACTCCACACTGACTGTGTTCTCCATCATGTCTGCTTGTGTTTCTGCTGTATGCTCTAGTTTCCTCCCACAGTCCAAAGATGTGCACGTTACGTGGATTAGCCATGCTAAATTACAAGTAGTGCTCAGGAATGTGTACGTTAGGTGTGTTAGCCATGGGAAATGTAGTGTTACAGGGATAGGTTAGGGAATGGGGCTGGGTGGGATGCTCTTCGGTGGGTTCGTGTGAACTTGTTGGGCCAAATGGCCTGTTTCCATGCTGTAGGGATTCTATGGAGCAGCACAGTGGCTCAGTGGTTAGCACTGCTGCCTCACAATGCAAGAAACCCAAGTTTGATCCCACCCTCGGATAACTATCTGTGTGGAGTTTGCACATTCTCTCCGTGTCTGCGTGGGTTTCCTCCGGGTGCTCTGGTTTCCTCCCACAGTCCAAAGATGTGCAGGTTAGGTGGATTGGCCATGCTAAATTGCCCACAATCTCCAAGGATGTGTATGTTAATTAGATTAGCCATGGGAAATACAAGGATAGGTTGGGGGGGGTAATGAGTTTGGATGAGACACTCTTCAGAGAGTTGGTGTGGACTGTTGGGCCGAATGTCCTGTTTCCACGCTGTAGGGATTCTAAGATTAACATCCTGAATAATAATCAATTCACCCTGTCTCTCTATTTCACTTTCCAATATTACCTTTTGCGGCTCAGTGTCAAGTTCTGTTTTATAATGCTCCTGGAAAGTATCCTGGGAATTTTTCTTTTACTTTTTAAAGACACTAAATGCATACAAGTCATTGCTGTTGTGGCACTCTATATCTGGTTATTACAAAGGAATTGTTGCAGCTATCAAGAATTCAATGGATAAGTTTTGTGCCTTTTTGCTAAATATCAATGCACCATTAATTATAGGTGAATGGGCTCAATTGAACTGGCTTGACTGATCTCATTGGAGTAACGGTACAAGCACTGCAGTTGGCTGTTATGGCCTCAGTGTAGTTTAAAATGCCAGAGGTGCCACTCTTAAAAACTATCAAATGCCTCCTGCTGAAAAATGCATTCAGTTAACTGTGTGAGGAGACCATTGTTTACAACGTTGTACAGCGTGATTGACTAGCTGTGCACAGTAACCGGGGCTGATGTGTGGTTTTACAAACGCGTGAGAAATGGTCACTTAACTAAAACATGTTTCAGGCAGATAGAGAGGGTAGAAGGGGTAAGTTTCCTGCAGCTCTATCGCCCAGTATGAATCAGCACCTCTGGGAAACAGCAACTGAAGAAGACAAGACACAAGTTAATAGCTTTTTTCTCAAAACATCAATACAGGATGAGCTATTACCAAATAAGATCAATGCAAAGCTTTATTTTTATGCAGAGTAAGTGATACTCCCTGACACAGTATTCCTTCTTGCTCTCTCACACACACTCACAGACAATGAACAAAAGAGACAGGTTCTTATTAATAAAATCTTACTGATCAAGCTTCTTCTCTCATCTAAACGTACATGTGTAATATGCAACACACACACAACTTGATGCTGCGCTCTAGTCCCCAACCTGGATCCTTTGCTGATGGCTGCCTTTTATTTCCCCTCATTATCATCTAATTATTAAAACTGAAAGTATGCACTCTTGAGATTAGAATGCTAGGTTTAGCACATACATACCACTTAAATGATGCAATCATTCTTTAATTGCTGCTAAATTTTTAATGTTGATTTCTCAGTACAAGAGTGTAGACCTTTAATATTTGCGGGTGGAAAGACTTTGCCCGGCCAAGACTGAGAGAATGAAGTGTTTGCAATAGCAAGAAGCAGATGGTGTTGATTAATAACAAAATTATGCATGATGTCATCCAAAAAAAAATGTGCTACCATAATTGCTTTATTAACAAAGGTAGCTTGGTATTTGTACAGGATCGAGAGGTATTGTGACTCATTATCTGATTTTTAATTAAAGCCAAGGACTATTTGAAATTAATCCTCAGAGTCTATATTTAGGAAAAGCTTCTCAGACCATCGTGAAATGTTGAATCACAACTGCTCAGAATTAATGCACACATTGTTTTCTTTAATATATTGACAGCGATAATTATTTTCAGACTCTACACTTCAACATAACGAATCTTCAATTGGCTGGGCTGGGAAATGTGGTGCCACTCACATTGTCACTCTCACAGGAGACTAGAGGAGCCCTTTTACCTTAGCAAACCTCCCAAACTCCAACATTCCCCCTCTGGCTTCGCTGGAGTGGAAGACGTGCCCACCTCCAAGAACAACCATGGGGGGATTCCCTGGCCGTCACTGCTGCAAATCCTGTGTGATCTTTAAAGGGTCAACCAGAGGCACTGTGTTCTGGGTGTGTATTGTAACTGTTTTGGTGAATCATAGGGAGAGGCCCAGCAACAATGTGCACTTCATCAGATTGTGGGGAAGCAGAATGTCAAACTGAGGCTTCGGATGTTGCATTTCCAATGAGCCATTTGACACCTTGCTGGTAACAGCTGCCTCGTCAGTGTTTTTTTGGACAATGTGCCTGGACACACTGGTTTCCACATAAAAAACACCTCCACAAAAAAAACCAGCACCACATCCTGTAGTGTTTTTAATAAAGCAATCGTCACTCTAGCACACAACCAAATCTGCTATCAATTGTTCAAACAAATGATCAGGTACATTAAACCATCAAACAGAGCTCTTCCAATGCCTAGGAACATAAATGTGCTGGTCAGCATATTACTGAGGCATAGAGACTATCTAGTTATCGAGATCAATCTCTGTTCGGTGCTGCTGTTCGCAGCTAATATAAGTTCTGAGGTGACACAAACCCTTCACTACCCCTCGATTAGTATGAACAAATCAAAACAGCAATTCACATCCCTGCTTTTGAACTCTGCAGTGATTCTGACTGGAGGAAAGCACACATGCTGTTCTGTGCACGATACTTTAGAACAAAGATCCACAAGAATGTCTCCAGAGATGGGAGCCTTCAGTTATATCGATAAATTGGACAATCTGGAGCCGTTCTCTGTGAAGGAGATAGTGAAAGAATTTGATCGAGGTGTACAAAGCCACGAGGTTGTGGACAGTGTAAGTAGAGAGTTACACTCCCATTGGCAGAAGGTTCAAGAACAGGACGACACCAACTTACAAGTGATTTGTGAAAAATGACATAAGGGAAAATGCTTTTGTGCAGTGAATGATTAGGATCTGGAATGCACTCAAATAAAAGCCAGATACTGAGGATGCCAGAAGTCCAAATTAACACAAAGTGCTGGAGAAACTCAACATGTCTGGCAGCTTCTGTGGTAAGTGGAACAGAATTAACATTTTGAATTTAATATGATTTTTCTTCAACACTGGAGAAGAATCACTGGACATGAAACATTAACTCCCTTTCTCTCTCCACAGATGCTGCCAGACCCGCTGAGCTTTATCTTGCACTTTCTGCTTTCATTTCTAGTATGCTTTGGCTGACAGTGTGGTTGTGACCAATTCAATTGTGGCTTTCAAAAGGGAATTGGATAACCATCTGGAGAGAAAAACATGCAGGGCCACTGGGAAAGCCTGGAGAGATGGGTCCAAGTGAGTTGCTCTTGCAGTGAGAAGCACTGACTTGATGCCACCTTCTGTGTTATAACCATTCTGTAACTGCACTCTATATGATGACTCAAGGTAAGGACAGACCAACGAGGATATAATGCCGTCCATTTACAGACAGTCTGACAATACTTAGAAGCTAGGTTCACTCAAAGAATGGTCACTTGCTTGCGGCATGTGGAACTGCAATTCACTAATCATCATCACCAGCAATACAAGAGTAAATGAACAAGGCTGGATCATCAGAATTGAAAAGGGGTTCTAGTTAAAGATGCATTGAATTTCTTGCACCGTTAACAATACAATGAATGCAGCTCAGTTCACTCTAATCACACTATTGAACCAGTGTATGTCTGTTACCAAGTTAATAAACTGAAACCCCCAAAATTAATCACAGTGCTTGTTTTTAATTACAACCATACAGACAGCCCTTTGTGGAACAGGACGAGAGCAACCAGATCAAAAATGTGTCTGGTTCAGCCATTTCACCATCACTGCAGCACACTGGCCAGCTCAATGACAAGTCCATTAATCAGCATACCTTTATATGTTAACTGCTTCCTCCAAAGCTGAACTGACAGATTTTACACTGCACTCTGTCTGCTTTCTAGCACTGGGCACAATGGGCAGAAATGAAAGATTTTTATCGAGCAAGGTAAAAGCGAAGTCAAGAGGGGTTTGGACAGTGTAGGTAAGGAGAAACTGTTCCCGTGGGCAGACGAACTGAGAACCAGGGGCCACAGACTCAGAAGTGAATGTCAAAAGAGCGCAAGGCAACATGCTTGGCATTTCAACACACCACCATGTTCCCTGGCCAACTTCTCTGTCTCAGGCTTGCTGCAGTGTTCCACCAAAGCTCAGCACAAGCTGGTAGATCAGCACTTCATTTTCTGCTTGGGGAGCCTGCAGCCTTCAGGACTCAATACTAACTTCAAACATTTTAGGGCCTGAACATCTTCTCCCATGTCCTTTCTCCACCTCTGCATCCCTGGCCCTATCATCCCATGGGCTGCTTTCACTGACTTATTGTCCCAACTGTCAGCTTTTCCTTTTCCCTGGCTGATTATCAAGCTTCCCTTTATCTGCCTAACTTTCTTTCTCTCTTTGTCTCCATCTATCTGCTCACTCCTTCCCCCACCCACCTTCCTCATCAGCATAAATACCATCAGATTCTGGGCTACTATCAGCTTTGAAGAGTCAGACGGGACTCGAAACATCAACTCTGTTTTCTCGCCATAGAAACTGCCGGACCTGCCAAGTTTCTCCAGCAATTTCTGCTTTTGTTTCAGTTTTCCAGCATTTGCAGCTCATCATCTTATACTACAGTGATGATAACTTATTTAGGCAGTGAATTTTGATCATGTGGAATGCACTAGCTGACAGTGTGGTGGAGGCAGAGTGGAATATGGCTTTCAAAAGGGAATTGGGTAGAGACCTGAACAGAGGAAAAACAGTGCATGGCTTTGGGGAAAAGATTGGGGTGTGGGATGAACTGAATTCCTCATTGCAGAGAGCTGTCAAGGACTCAACAGGCAAAATGGCCTCCATTTGTGCTGTAATTATGGTGGGACCTTGTCACTGAAATGGCAGGACATTTTAGAATAACAGAATTGGAGGTGGCTGTGGGAGCTGAGTGAAAAGAGCGCACATGGATGTGACTGGCTGAATGGCCACCCTCTATGCTGTGAATGTCAATGATTATACAATGCCTTCAACTCTTAGTCAGGACTGCCTTGGAAGAAAATGGGAAAGCTTAGTTTTCAAGAAAATTCAGCATGTAACCTGGAAACTTTGCCCTCAATCAACTAAAAACCTCGAAGCAGATGCAAACCATTCTTCAGGCAGTACCTACAAGGAGTTACTGGTCCAGAAATCGAGTTGCCTAACAACATCATTGACTAGCTGATGGCATTTCTAACTTTGCCTCCACCTGAAATGTTAACTTGTCTGCTCCTTCCACGGATACTGACCATCTCTGCCACTTGCAGCCCTTCAGCATTTTCGATCTTTCGTCTGCTTTTTGCTGACAACAATCAAAGGTTTTCATACAAACCCGTGCAGATGTTTCATTATTTGGCGGGATGCAATATATAACATTTATTCCTGTGCAGAATTTCCGGAGAATTAAATCCAGGGGGCCTACCTGACTGGAAGATGCTGTGGAGCAGTCTTGCTTGCCCTGCAGTTGGGTATGTTTTCCCAACCAGATAGTTCACTCCTCTTGCAGGTCCACCAGATTTGCTTCTTCAATCTCAGGATGCCTGTTGAGTACATTAAGAATTAAAATTGATGCCGAATGATAAACTATTCACTTTCCTATTTTGGTTATTCTGCCCTTAATAATTGATGTTGTCCAAATTCCTAAAAAGGTCAAAGACCATAACATACAGGAGCGGAATTAGGCCATTTGGCCCATTCAGGCTGCCCTGCCATTCGATCATGGCTGATATGTTTCTCAATCCCGTTCTCCTGCTTTCTCCCTGTAACCCTTGATCCCATTACTAATCAAGAACCAATCTAGCTCTGTCTTAAATACACTCAATGACTTGGCCTCCACACCCTTCTGCTGCAATGTGTTCCACAGATTCACTGCAGATCAGAAGATCCTTGGCACTGTACACTTTTCATTTTTAAGTATCGTAGAACGGTAACAACAACTACACAGAAAGAAACCTGTGTCAATGCCAGTGACTCTAGTCGCATTTCTTTCATTCCACCTCCCTGCCTTGTATTTTTACATTTCTCTTTTCAACATGCTTGCTGTATCTCAGAGCTGCTCGCTCACTCGGTCTGTGTTCACGCAAATTATCTCAATCAGGCATTCTCACAGCATTCATCCCTTGCCTTGACTTGCTATGCGCTGCCATACTGAGCCATTCCTGCTGGTGTGTTGGCCTTTCAGCTACAGCTTAAAGGCTATCAATACTGTCATAGTGGGTGCTCTTGTGGTCAGGCATAGACAAGCAGCTTGGCATTTGCGATCTGTCCTGAGAGATGTTGGGAGTGGCATATTGCCAGGCGGTGCATCAATCTATAAGGCGACAGCATGTGCCAGCTGCTTGCGGGGCTAACACGCTTGTTTATTCAATTAAGTGGCTACGTTGGAAAATTGGTGGAGGATAGTCCTAAATTCCAAAGAAGGTGGGTGCGGTTGCTGTTGGCAGGAGAACCACTACTATTGGTCACAGTAAGAGTCCGTGGGACTTGATCACAGTTGGTCATCTGCTCTGGCTGGTCACACATAGTCCTCAGCCATGAGCAGTGGCCAATCCTGAAGGGTCATCACAAGCTGTCACAGGAATTGCGGTGTATTGTCAGCCAGGAGGGGCCTGGTCAGTCATGTGACGAATCTGTGTGTCGAAATCAGTCACTGGTCTGAGAAAAAGGTCACAGTCCATGGGGGTCTGTGTGTTGATTGGTGAGGGGTGTGGGTAGGGGTTTGCAGGGGCAAAAAGGGACAAATGGCTAAAAGGAGATGCGGCAGTGGAAGCTGGAGGGAAATAGAGGCATGCCTGAAATGAGAACAAGGATGGTGACAGGGTAAAGTCAAGGTTTATGGGGGTCATGTGGAACAGCATTGTAAGGCCTGGTTGGCTAATTGGGAATGGTTTAAGGACAGTGACCACCACGGTTGGCTCCAGGGTGGGTAACAATAAAGTTACCACTTCCTAGAGGTGTGTGCCTGCTACCCTGGCAGCTGCCATGGCTCCTATATTCTGGAGTATTCTCATGTACCTGGTTCATCTGACAGTCCACATGCCTTACAAGGCTGGTACTGAGGAACAAGGGCAGCCCATTGTCATGGTGGCTCATGACACCATTGCTTGACCTGCTGAAGATGTGGAGCCAGGCATAGTGCCACCCATGCACTGAGGAGCAACATGATGGAGAAAGGTATAGGGCTGCTGAAACAAGGCTGGGGGAGTGCTCCAGTCCAACATCCTGGCATGCTGTGCTCTGCTCAATTGGCACAAGCAACGAGGCGATGTGCTGGATGGTGAGGACCTGGGAGAATGGGAGCAGTCTTCCAAGGGAGAGGACAGTAGGGAGGAGAAAGCTCTCCATGTCCATGACAGATCGCGACCTCATGAAGCACTTCAATCCAAGCAGGAGCTGACTGAGACTCACTTCCAGGATGCAGTGAGCAATCATAGAATGTAAAATGGCAATTGGTCATCGTGCCAGCATTTGCTTTGGATTGTGGGGGAGATCTACACCTCTATTCATTCAGCTCATTTGTCTTTTGCTGGCTGTAAATAAAAACTCATCTCTGGAATGGTCTGAATGCCTGCCTGCCTGTGGGAAATGTTCCCTGACTGGACAATGACAAGATGCCAGACTGCAGTGACACAGAGGGAGTTTTGATGGGATGTATCTAAGGACAGGTGAACAGTGTGTCTTTCTGGTTAAACAGTGACTAGGGTGAAAGAATGCATTTGTATGTGCGTGGGAGTGTCAGCCACGCTAGCTATGTACCATGAGCAGTCCAGCTCTGCAGCAACTTTGCCATTACGAAGCTGGTAAGGAGCAATAGCCGACTGCCAACACTTGTTCAAAGTCTAGAATCAGGTGAGGGGGCAGCACATGGGCATAGTAGGTATCCAATGAGGTGAGTTTACTAAGATGCAGCAGGAGATCTCTCTAGGACTTGCCCAGAGAAACCATTCATGAAACTCAACAAAACTGACAGCCAAAACAGAATGCAGGAGTCAGCCTAACAGATTTCTGAGGCTCCAGGCAGCTTTGTACTGGGCTGACCCCCTGCAGGGTAATATGGTGACATATACTGTGCATTTCCCTAACTTCATTTTGCTATCAATATCAAAGAGCTTTATTTTCCAGAGAAGAACTGAAGATTTCAAAGGCAAATGGATGTGTGTTGTGATCTGTGAAAGTGGCAGGGTTAATGGTTTCTTAATTCCAAGGAATTAATATACTCAACACTTCTGAAGCAAAGATTATTTTCATAAAAGCGAACTGACCTGCAGTGAATCTCCAGTATATTTTGTTTTTGTCTCAGTTTTGTAGCTTTTTCCTTTCAATTTATTTTCACAACAGCACACAAAAATGTATTTTTCAAACACGCACGATTTCAATAACACACTTATTCACCACAACAATAACTTTGAACCACGTCCTGTACAGCAGAGCAGAGATAAGTAAGAAAGAAGAGAGAGTAAATTAAAGATCACAAAATTCAAAAGCAAAGGGAAAGACTCTTTGCTGATGCATTAACATATGTTTCTTGTTTCCTTAGAACGAATATTAAAGCGTAGGCACGTGACTCCTATTCAACACTTTAACAATTCAAGAATGGAAAACTATGTATTTATGTACCACAGTTCATGATCTTAAAATTTCCCAAACTGATGTTTTCTTGACTCTTCAAATGTTAGAAACATGACGACTAATATACATAATTCACAGCAGCATCCCACAAACAGCAGTATAATATTGAGTTTTATTCGTGTTGACTAAGGGATACATATTGACTAGGACACTGGGAAAAAAAAACTGGTACAGATCTTCTTGGTCAAGCTGACAGCTTAATCGCCAAATCCTTGCAGTGTGGGGGCAGGTCATTCAGCCCATCGAGTCCACACTGACCCTCTGAAGAGCATCCTGCCCAGATCTGCCACATCCTTATGACCTTACATTTCCCATGGCTAATGCGACTAGCCTGCACCTCCCTGGACACTACGGGGCAATTTAGCTTGGTCAATCCACCAAACCTGCACATCTTTGGACTGTGGGAGGAACCCGGAGCACCCAGAGGAAGCCCACGCAGACACAGGGAGAATGTGCAAACTCCACACAATTGCCTGAGAACGGAATTGAACCTGAGTCCCTGGTGCTGTGAGGCAGCAGTGCTAACCACTGAGCCCCAAATAATGTTGCATCTAAATCCAGTCCTAATAGCGGAGATGTTCGGGGTGCGTTTGCAAGGTTGTTAGCAGTGCTCTAGTTTCTGTATTCCTGTTTTTTGTGTGAAACTGATGGTGAATACCAGGCAACCATGAACTTTAGGGGCTGGGGGGTGTAACAGCTACTTGGTAACTACCAAGTTACTGCCCCAACTGAAATCAGTGAAGGCAGCTCAAACCATAGATTCAATCTGGGATCCTCCAGCTCTACAATGTATCCGAGCGGGAGACTGCAAAAAGGGGGAGAAGGGTGTAATGATTTATGAAAGGGAAATTATGATTGACAAGCCTGTTGGAAGTTCTTTTTGAGGGTGTAACTAGCAGAATAGACAAGGGGGAACCAGTGGATGTGGCACATTTGGATTTTCAAAAGACTTTCCAACAGGATTCCTTGCAAGAAATTAGTGAACAAAATTAGAATGCAAGGGACTGAGTTGCAAATTTATTGACTCAACGTTTGCGAAGTTGATAGCTTTAGGCTCTGCCTAAAAAAGTGTATTTTTGCTGACTTTGCTACTTTTATGAAGTGTACCATCCCTTTAATACACCTATTTGGGGCAATCCTCTTGAACAAAATTTACTGACACAAATCCATTGGGGCATGGATTGTGAAAAAGAAGAAGTCACTAACAAATCCCTGTGACAAATCCTATCTGTTGAATGCAGGCTTTGAAATACCATGGCAAAACTGGGCCTTGCTAAACACGTTTGGGCCAAGCTAGGAACCTATAGATCCATCCTTCATCACGAGGGTCACAGCTCAAACCCCTTAGGCTTTTGGGGAGAATGATAAACAATGTTGCATATGGTAGGCAAGTGCTTCTTCTGCAGACTAAGTACCAGAGTGATGACTGTAAGTTTAGCAAACCAGAAGGCTATCATTTAGCTTTGAGGAATTTGCATTTGCCAGATAAATAAATCTGCCCAGAAAAATCTGCTTGGCTCCTGAGTCTCAAATATCCCAACAGTCAACATGTTTTCACATACTTTCTGGTGAAATAAAATGAACCCCCTTGTAATGTCCGTATGCATTAATGCACATATGTGATCGTGCATATGCACAAATAATCATTTATATGTCAAATTAGTCCTTTAAAAAAATTAATCTAACCGAATCTATACCCTTTCAGCTATCAAGTATTTTATTGTTTCTACTGTTGCAGTGAAACCTTTGGGATCACAGAATGGTTAGACTGAACAGGACCCTTTATATCTGTGCTGGCTCTCTGTGTTTGTTAGAGAAAACCGTTCAGCGCTTTTTTGGCCAAATAGCTTTGTAGCCAAGCATACATTTTACCAGTAATTCAAGATAATTCTAAAATATTCAGGGAAAGGAGATAGGAATAATGTCAGCAGCTACACTTCCTACAGGCATAGCCCTCAGCTGGGACTATATATGCATTTGATGAAAGCGATCTGTGCAAGTTTTCTCAGCTGCTACTCTAAAAGTATTATTTGAAATGGCCTTTAACTTGAATTTTCATCACGAGTGCGATTCTCATTTGCTAAACCACAGTGCTGTCTTCTGAATACCTGCTGCCAATTGCATGGTAACTGCCTTCTGCTCAAGCTAAGCTATTTGGTAAAGATAATGAGGTCCTTGATGCAGAAAACTAAGATTGTTCTTTTAAATGGATTAAAACGCTCAACTCTGAACAATTTCAACTGCCTGTGAATTTCTGGCAAGTCTCAGGATGCCATCCTTTTTAAATGATTCTAAGGAACTTCAATGTAGTCAAAGAGCACTGGTCTGACAATTCACCTCAATTTGCAAAGCATTTAGTTGTTGAGCTGGTTTACAGCTGAAATTGAAAATGGCTGTTCTGCCTTTTTAATCCAGGCCATTATTCCCATGATTCATTATCATGCTTTCATAGCCAATGTAATAGTTGGGAAGATTTATGGAATGCAGAAAAAAAACTGAACCCAGGAGAAAAACATACAGCTAGGTGATGGTTCAACTCACCCCTGTTTTGAACTTGCTGCATTTTGAGATTTTCTGATTTTGACTTCAAAACTGATAGCTTCGAACGTCATCAATTCATCAGAGAAGGCAATTTTCAGCGACAGGCCTTAATCTTAAAACTAGAACTAAACTATTTTGGTGCAAGTTCGGAACGCAGCTATTCCTCACAAAACATAGAGAAATCCTCCTCGGAAACACTGTGGCGACTGGCTCAACGGATAATCAGCAGGTTTTTTATGAGTTGCTGATATCATGGGAAGTGGAGAAAAGGGATGTAAATGAAGTCATTAACGAGTCAGCCATAATTTCAGTGAATGGCAAAAAAGGCTTGAGGGATTGAATAACCTCTTCCTAATATGTTTGCTTTAAATTTATTTTTCATTAGTTTAAATTTCTAGCCCTGACTTCTTCTGAATTTACCTAATTGTAATAATTAATACTTGATGAGATCCCTCCTTACCACCTTTACATGCACAACACAGAGAGGCACCGCTTGCATCAACTGCTCTAGTCAGCATTCAGGCTACTCCCACTCACCTTTATCGAACCCTATCAGTATATCTTTCCTCCCTGCATGTTTATCTAGCTTTCTTCTTCATTGCACATGTGCTATTTGGCTCAGCTCCACACTTTTTGGTAGTGTTGCATAATTTTACCAGTTTTCCTAAACTTTTCCTTAAAGCCTTATTGGATGCATTAGTGACAACCTCATATTGTGGCACCGGGATCACAGAATCCCTACACTGTGGAAACAGGCCCTTCGGCCCAACAAGTCCACACCGAACCTCAGAGCATCCTACCCAGACCCATCCCCCCTAACCTGCACATCCCTGAACACTACGGGTAATTTATCATGGCCAATCCACCTAACCTGAACATCTTTGGACTGTGGGAGGAAACCGGAGCACCCGGAGGAAACCCAGACAGACACAGGGAGAATGCGCAAACTCCACACAGACAATCGCCCGAGGGTGGAATTGAACCCAGGTCCCTGGCCCTGTGAGGCAGCAGTAGCTAACCACTGAGCCACCGTGCTGGGATCAACAGCATATTTGTCACGTTACTTAGACAAGGAATCTAGAAGCCTGGATTAATGATCCAGGGAATGTGAGTTCAAAGTCCACCAGAGCAGCAGGGGAATTTAGATCTCGTTCATTGAATAATTTAAAAAAGCTAGAGCCAGTGATTCTGTGTGACTACTGGGCTGTTGAGAAATAAAAAACCCATTGCTTCACTCATTTCCATTCGGGAAGAAAATCTGTCAACTTTAACTGATGTAGGCCACATGTGATTTCATACCCAGAGCAATGTTTTTGTTTGCCTTTTATTTGCCCTCTGACGTGGTCTACAGTCATTGGTTGTCAAGAGGTAGCTCATCAATATTTTCCCTGGCAATGAGAATGGGTGATAAATGTTTGTCATGCCTTTATTGTCCACAATAAATAAAATAAAAAGACTCAGAGAACAGGACGAACTGTCAGTGCTGGAGTCAGAGATAACACAGTGTGCAGCTGGAGGAACACAGCAGGCCAGGCAGCATCAGAGGAGTGGGAAAGTTGACATTTCGAGTCAGGACCCTTCTAGTTTTGCACTGGCCAATATTTTATCAATATCTGCCTGGAATTTGATGCATTCTTCCTTTATGGTTACTACACCTCCCAATCTGGAGTGATCTGCTAATTTCGCAAATGTACTTGCAATTCCCGAATCCAGTTAACGTAAGTTGTGAAGAACAGGGATTGACAAGACAGACTAACACTCCCCTGCTGTACTGCTTGAAGCAAAGTTTTCATCATCTGCCCCAATATTTCCTCACATGGCTCAGCGTCACACTTTGTTGGATAATACCTCTATGAAGCACTTTGGACTGTTTTGTTACATTAAAGATTCTATAAAAATACTTGTTGTGCTGATTGTTTTGATCATCCTTTGGCTGTGACCTTGCACCGAGGCTCCCTCTGCCACTTCAGATGGTGATAAAAGATCGTGAGGCACTATCTTAAAGACAAGCAGGAGTGTTCTCCACTGCGTTCTGGCCAACCTTTATCCTTCCATCAACTGAAACAGATTCACCAACTGATAGCCCATTGCTGTTTGCGGGATCCTGTTGTGTACAAATTGATTGCTGCACTTCCTACATTACAGCAATAAACACCCACTTTAAGAGTGCTACATTCGCAGTAAACCAGTTTCGAATGTCCCGAGATCACAAAAGGTCCCACAGGAATGCAAGTTTTCTCTTTTCTTGTCACAGCCTGTAAGGAAGGTGATCACCTTGTGATCCTAGATGTTAACACAGCACATGTTAATCTGGATCCGAATTTTACATTTCTTTCAATTTTTTTTGTAATGCTGTAACAGCAAGCAGTACATTGTGCTCAGTCTCCCACAGACAAACCTTTGAGAGAACAAGTAGGAAACGGATGAAGCATGAGCCAAACAATGATTTCGAACACAGCTCACTGCCACCCATGCAATGCCCCCAACCCCCACCCCAGACCTCCCAAGTAGTAAATTAAGCGCAGCAAATTTGTATTGGATATTTATGCAAAGGGAGTGGCATGATTCTTCGTGAAAGTGTTAAAATTGAAAGTATCTCCTAATTTTGATAAGATACGGCTTCTGCATATCAACTGGCAGCTTCACCTTTGTGCAAACACTGAGCCCACTGATGGCAGGCTTCTACAAACATAGCTGTCTGGGATAACATTTCGCTGCAGAGAAGCGAGTAGTTTTTACTTGAAAGAACCTTCCCTAGGTCAAGTTCACCAATACTGAATTGATCCATAAATGATTAGGGGGCAGCAAGCCCCATCAATCCTTCTCTTGGTCTTGTCACGGTTGGCAGAGGGCTTTTGTTAGAAAGATGCCAACTGCTATCCTTAAGTTATTCCATTGAAAAATGAAACTTGTGCTGTATTTTACAGAATAGACGGCGCTTTTAACTTGAATTCCCAAGTGATTGGACTTATATTTCACATATAGACACAGTGATGACACTGAGGCTAATAACAGCTGAATCTGACCTTGTGGGTCTACCTAGCCAATGAATCATTCTCGTGAAGCATATGTCTTTAATATGGAAGCTTTTTTTAACTGTCTATTTTGCTTCTATGTGGGTCTTGTCTTTTTAGCAGCAACAGCCTGGGGTCTGTAGTTCTTTGTTGTTGAAAAGAAAAGTTGAACATTTGTTTAAAAAAAGCATTGCATTCTCCAGCTTGTGAGTGGCAGAGCCACATTATTAGATACTGTTAACAAGCAGTGCCCAAGGCATCTTGTTCTTTTATAAGTGTCTATTGAGGAAGAGTGATTTTTGAACGTGGCCCAGTGCATTGGGTTCTAAGGTTGCATGAAGAATAATAATGTTTATATCACATGCAGACACAAATGAAGACAACATTACAACTCATGCTGTAAAAAACTGCCTTCAATTATCTCCCATTTTACAAGACAGGAAGATTTAGTGTACTTCAAATCAGCTGCTGAAATTGTTCTTGCAATGTTTATGATTCTTCAGCATGTAGCCAAAAACTCTCATCGAAAACACAGATATGTGCAGCACAATTACTACTCAGCTCCCTTCTGCTGCCTTTTAAAAGGATACCATTGTTTTGCAGGAGACTGTTTTCCAAACCGGAAGAAAATAAAAGTTTAAAATCCTATAAGTGGATTCCTTGTCTTTTGTGAGATTTCTTTCCATTGAGCACATGTTAATTTCTTTCTCATTTGAAGACTTCAACTTTTTTTCTTTACATTCCTACCCACTTGTGTTGCAGTTGTTCTGTTAGACCTCATGAAGTGCATCACAACATTACAATACAACTTCCTGTTAACTTGTACACCGGTCAACATAGTGTAGTGGTTATCACGTTCACCTCACACGCGAAAGGTTCCCCTGTTCGATCCTGCGTGGGAACATTATTGCCTGGAAAAGCAAGGTTGGTTGGGTCCCTACTTCTCCCACCACCACCGACACACTCACTGCTTCGAACAATAAACAATTAAGTTATAGCCACTGTACAATGGAGGCTGTTGTGGATGCCTGTTTCATGTCTTCCATTAGTTGTATGGTTGCTAAGAAATCTGTAACAATGGATTTTTGAGGCACAGTGACAATTGAGGGTGTTGCACTGTATGAAGCTGCTTTTGTTTACTGCCCATGGGGTGTTTGCTGAATTAAACTGTTGCTGAGGAGCAGGTCTTGCCCAGCTAGATGCCTCGCCAGTGCAGACCTGCTGGATCTAACTACTGGGACAACTAGTTCCATTGGCAGCTTACCACCAGCTGAACAGAAATCATATTTTTCCTCTATTCTTTCACAGGGTGTGGGCTTTAATGGCTACAGACCAGCATCTGTAACCCACCCTTAATTGCCCTTGGAGTCACTGGCTTGCAATGTCACTTCAGAATCTGATGAAAGTCAGCACCTTGCTGTGAATCTGGGGTCACATTGAAGGCCAGGCCAGGTATGGATGGCATTAAAGGGCATTGGTAACAAGGAGGGTTGGTACAGAGAATAACTTCCCATTCTAGATTTTTATCAATTAAACCTAAATTCCACCAGCTGCTGTCATGGGATTTGAACCTATATCCCAAAAACTGTAGGTTCAGTCTCTGGAGTTCTCCGGTTTACTGAATGGGAGATCATATTTAATCAATTTATTGGAGTTATTTGACAAACGACTCTCTGCTGTGGAAAAAGGGGAATCTGTGGACATACTGCAATGAGCTTTCTATAACACGTTTTGATAATATGACACAATAAAGGTTATTGCAGAAAATAAAGGCCACAGTGTGGGCCAGAATAGAAACATAGAAAATATGAGCAGGAGTAGGTCATTCGGCCTTTCAGCCCTTCAATACGATCATGGCTGATCATGCAATTTCAGAACCCAGCTCCTGCTTTCTCTCCGTACCCCCGATCCCTTTAGCCGCAAGGGCCACATCCAGCTGCCTCTTGAATATATCTAATGAACCAGCCCCAACAGTTTTTTGTGGTGGAGAATTCCAAAGGATCACAACTCTTTGAGTGAAAAAATTCTTCTTCATCTCAGTCCTGAATGATTTATCCCTTATTCTTAGACTGTGACTGGCGTGGATAGAAGGTTGGCTTGTTAACAGCAAACACAGAGCAGGCATAAATGGGCTCATTTTATTTGGCAAGGTGCAACAAGTTGTGCATCATAGGGATCAATTCAACTTGTTGCAATTTATATAAATGACTTGGTGAAGGATCAAACGTGAGGCAGTTAAATTTGCTGATGGCATGAAGTTAGGTATGAAGGTAAACTGTGAAGACTTAGGAGACTGCAAAGGGATATAGGCAGGTTAAATAATTGAATAAAGATCTGGCAAATGTTGTATAATGTGGGAAAATGTGAAGTTGCTTATTTTGTCAGGAAGAGTGTAAAAGAACCCATATTATTTAAATCGTGAGATTGCAGAGTCTCTGAGCAGCAGAAGGATTCAGTAGTCCTAGTGCATGAATCACAGCTCAACAAAGGAAGTAGGAAAGCTAATGCAGTGTTATTGTTTATTGCAAGGGGACTTGAGTACAAAAGTAGAGAGGTTATGCTTCAGTTGTACAAGTGAAACCATGCCTGGAAATCTGTGCATAGCATTGGTCTTGTTATTTAAAGACAAATACGAATACATTAAAAGCAGTTTAGAGAAAATTTATTAGACTAATACATGGAATGGACAGGTTGTTTTATGAGGGAAGTTTGGACATGCGAGGGTTGTATCTGCTGGAGTTTAGATTGGCAATTTGATTGAAACATCTTGGGGAGGGGGGCTGCTTGACAGGATGGATGTGCTAAGGATGTTTCCTCTTCTGGGCAAATCTAGAACTAGGGGTTGCCACATATGAAAAGGATCACCCATTTCAGACAGAGAGGAGAGAAATCTTTTTCTCATAAGTCTTTCGGACTCTCTTCCTCAAAGGCAGTGGAAGGTGAGTCTTTGAAGGCAGATGTAGATAGATTCTTGGTATGGAAGAGGGTGAAAGGTTTTCAAGGATAGGTAAGAGTTGTAACAATCTGTTCAGCAATAATCTTATTGAATAGTGGAACCATCTCAAGAGGCCAAATGACGTGCTCGTGCTTCACACCCACCTGTTCACAGGTATGTTCACATTACCGCTTGAGTGGCATCACCTACCTCCCAGTTTGTCTCAGGAGGTGATGCAAACATCATGTACTGATGAAGTATACAAGTAGTTGTAGTCATATGTCTATCGCCAGGCTGTTTCCTACATTGCAACCACTTGAAGAGTAGTTTGTTGACTGTAAAAAGATTCGGGACATCTCGAAGTTCTGAAAGGTGCTATATAAATGTTAGTTCTTTCTGCTTCCTTTATTCAGAAGTTGGGTGCAGCATTATTTGATTCAGATTGTTCAGTTGAAATTGAGCTTGTCCAAAATTGTGCTTCTCTTGGCCTAACTCTCACTGTGTCTCAGCCAGTCATTAGCCCTCTGTGTTCTGTAGTAAGTTTAAAATTCCAATCCATGTATTCAAATCCAACTATCTCTCCACGGCTTCGTACTTCTTCTCTGTTGTGTCCTCCAGCCTTACAACCAATTAAAAATTCTGCATTCCTCTAACTCCGACCTCCTGCTCATTCCCAATGTTGGCTTTTCCTCTACTTTGGAGGCTGTGCCTCCAGTTGTCTCGATCCTAAGTGAGTACTCCTTTCTAAAACTCACCATCTCTCTCTGTCTCTCTTCTCTTTTGAGGCCCTGCTTAAAATTGATTTATCGAAGCTTTCAGTTACCTCTCCTAAAATCTTTTGTGTCAAATTTTGTTTCATATGCTCCTGGCAAAACACCTCGAACCAAAGTATTACAGTATTAGTGAAATTTAAATTGAAGTTGTTGCGCTCAAAATCATCACATTCAGGAAAGAGGGAAAGAACCAAGATTGTGGGACTTTATTTTTATGCAAATAACTTTTGCAATATCCTGAGCTGAATTGTGCACTGCCATACCAAGTGAGGCAATATTCATTGTAAGTCTGATGAAGACTAGTAAAGAAAAGGCTTTGTTCAGAATTCTTTGTTACTTCAATATTTGGAGACTTTACTTATGATCAAAGTGTTCATGCCCTCTTGCAAAACAAGCAGCATATGGAGAGGGCATGTTTGCATCCTGAATCCTCAAACGGTGAAGGGGAGCTGAAGCGCATCGAAAGCCACTGTTGAACAAATGATTGAGGCACTGAACTATTGCAAGTTGACAAAAAGCAATACCGCAGCTTTCTCTCCCATTCATCCTCAACACACTGCTCTTTAGCACGTTTTATTTCCCTTTCTCCTTTTACCCAGAAATGCAATCATGCACATCTGAGTGACTTTCCCACCACCAATATCATGTGAGTTTTTATTTCTGTATTTTTTTCCCCCTTTAACTATTAACCACAACGGTAAGCTCTGTATCACTTATCTGTTAATCAACCTGCTCAGAGATGCTATTACACACCTCTGGAGCAGGTGGGACCTGAACCTAGGCCTCCCTTTCCAGAGGTAAGGACACTACCACTGTGCTACAAGACCCCTTTCTGTACCACATTTTATTACCCTATATTTCAAATCAACTTTTTCAGAGATGTTATTACACATCTCTGCATTAAGTAGGATTTGAACCCAGGTCTCTAGGTCCAGCTACACAGTTCAGGCTGATGCAAATTGAGAGAACCATGAACGGGCTCATTTGTGAATGAGCCAGTCAAAGCTAAGCCAGGGCTGTGGAGTTTGAGAGAAAGCAGGCAGCAGGCAAGCCCCCACACCTGGCTTTTAGCAACCACCAGGGGAATACATGAGATCACTGAAAACAGTCAAAACATTCTGCTCGATTTAGGTGCACGGCCTTATCATACCCATATCAGTTCTGGAAACTGTTGGGAAAGTTTGTTTTACTTAAAATCTGATACTGAATTTAGCACAGTTTGCAGACACTGCCATGTAAATGTAGACGTTTTCTTAAAAAAAGACTCCCTGAATATTCTGTCTGCTGAAGTCTCCATTCAGTGCCTCGAAGCTAGAAGAAAGCTTCCAGAAAAACCTTTGGTGTCACATTATATCCAATGGACTTCATCTACTTTCCATTGCAGATGCATGTCAGAGTCTCCCTGGCTTTTGCAGGCCAGTGAATTTAATGCTAATAAACAGCGCAATAAAGCTTTCTTTAATTGGCAGAACTTGGATGAGCCAATTTCAAACAGGAAACAGAACTTCTCTAGAAATCCATGACAATGAAGGATATTCTATTCATTCCAGGTAAGGATTTCATTCCCTAGAAAAGATTAAGTCAACTGAAATGGGATACAGGCAAGCAATGGCTGAATCGGTATTGTTTGTTTTACATTATCGCCCAAAGTCAAAATGATCATCAGTCAGTGCAACTGTCACCAATCCTACTTTACACATGAGGTCTAATGTCATCGAGTCATGGAGATATACAGCGTGGAAACAGACCCTTCAGTCCAACTCACCCATACTGATCAGATATCCTAAATTAATCTAATCCCATTTGCGAGTATCTGGCCCATACTGCTCTCAATCCTTCCTATTCATATACCCATCCAGATGCCTTTTAAATGTTGTAACTGTTCCAGCCTCCACCACTTTCTCTGGCAGCTCATTCCATACACATGCAACACCCTCGGCGTGATAAAGTTGCCCCTTCGGTCTCTTTTAAATCTTTCCCCTCACATTTTGAACCTCTGCCCCGTCGTTTTGGACTCCCCTAGCCTGGGGAAATGGCCTTGGCTATTCGTACTATCCATGTCCTCACAAGAATTGAAAACACTCTTCCCTTTCCAGTCCGTCATGACCCTCTTTCTATTCTCAGAGAAATGCACAGAAAATACACGCCATTCAGCCCAAACTGTCCACATTGGTGTTGACCTTTAACGTGACTCAAAAAGGCTTGCATTTATGGAATGCCTTGCATGACATCCCAATGACCTCCATCATCCTGTGTGCCTGTCTGATTCCACAACCCTTTATTATCTCTTCTTTCAACCAATGTGAATAAAACCACTGGTGCCATTTCTAACCCTGGTGCTGCACTATATAGCTTGTGTGGAAGAAACTGTTACTCCTCTCAGAAACTCCTTCGATCTAATCTTACATCAACATCCTTTTAGATCATTCCTCTGAGAAATGGTTGCAAAGTCTTCGTCCAAATATTGAACATTGATGAGAATGAGATTATATCCAGAATCATTAACTGGATGGAGGAAACTGTACACATTAAATCACTGCCATCAATGCTGCTCTCTGTTGACTCCTTTTCACTGTCTTATCTAACATTGCCTGCCAGATGGAGGACATACTGAAGGAATGTGCTTCAAGGGAGTCACACATAGAAAGATCAGAATCTGGGATAGGTGCAGTCACTGATGTGAACAGACACAGAGGCAGTTACCAGATCAAACCAACATTGTGATCTCTCTTTGCCAAGGTATCACTAATGTTAGAATATACATTGTAATTTGTAACAGCATTACAATCACAACGAGACATCCAGGAATGCAACTTGCTGTATGGAGATAAGTTGAATTTTATTGCCCTTTCCGTAATTTCCAGTTCAAAATGTTTCCTGACTTACTTTTACAAATTTCATGAATAAAGCATATTTTTGAAAAATCATCAGCAGCAAAGAATCCTGTAACTGGAGGAGGAACACACCAATCTTAGAGCATGCACAAGGTAGAAGCATTTCCAGCGCACAGACAGATGAAGCACAAAGGCTACAGAAGATGATGAAGTAGGAAGCAAGGATCCAAGATTAAACTCTTGAAATAAAAGCAAGAACAGTGCAGACGCCGGAATCTAAAACAAAAAGCAGAAAATGCCAGAGACATTCAGCAGGTCTGGCACCATCTGTATCGAGAGAATCAGAGTTTTATTTTTGAGTCCAATATGACTGTTGTGAAGAAGTGTCAGATTGGACTCCAAGCATTAACTGTTTCTCCACAGACGCTTTCAGTCTTGCTGGGTTTCTCTAGCACCTTCTGTTTCTATTCAAGATTAAGCTCTTTAGTGTTACCAGGTATATCAAAGTACAGCAATGGCCATGCTGTCAACTACTCATTCCTCCAGGAGTCATATGAGTACAAAAACACTGAAAAAAAATTCATGCTTTATGTTATTCTAAGCCTGACTTTGCAGTGGGATTGTGTTAGCTCCAGATCCAAAGCAATTTAAAGACAGGCATGGCAGATCTCGACAGGAAAATCCAATCTGCTGCATTGTTGTTCTATATCCTCAACATCACAAAAGAGTTGCCTCTTTGGTTCAACGTGGCTACAGGAGAATACTCCTCAACAGCAAGTTTGGTTTGGAGTGAACAAAACACAACATTTTTCATCGGGTTTTGATCAACCAGAGTGAACACCTGCTATCTGGATATACAGAATGTGCTCTTTATTACTAACTACACTGCTCTGAAACTTGGCT
Organism: Rhincodon typus; assembly: GCF_021869965.1. Classification (NCBI taxonomy): domain Eukaryota; kingdom Metazoa; phylum Chordata; class Chondrichthyes; order Orectolobiformes; family Rhincodontidae; genus Rhincodon; species Rhincodon typus. Next base: position 108,405,232 of record NC_063334.1, read on the forward strand.
TCACATCAGTAACCAATAAGTCATTGCATAAGACTAAGACTCAGTGACCCATAAACAACGATCATCAGTCATGTGGGAATCGCTCCTATATGGCTGGCAACTGATTTCCAACATTACTGTCTGTGAATTTGACTCAACTTTTGTTTTATTGGATGCACGGAGCAGGCATAGATCGAGGTTAGATGAGACTGAGTAGGATTTGACTCGGTGTGAGCTAACAACTGAGTTTTAATGGCAGGAGGTTTTTTTTGTAAAATGAAAACCTAGTTCTCTTTTCGGCACTGAGAGAGAACAACAGTTACTGTATTCAAATGCTTTCTCCATTTGTGGCATTGCTGCAGAAACTGGTGACGTACTGGCGCACTCGCTCTTCGAACACCGGGGTGAAAAGGAGCAAGATGATTTAGTGCAACCATTCAGCTGCAGACTCATATCCCCCGTTTGCAGCAACGAACAGAAAGACACTAGAATTCTCTGCATGAAAAGATGCATAACACAACTGTCACCTTGAACAGGGATCAGCCAGGAATGTTTTTCACACAAGTGTTGTGGAAACAAATATTGGGAGAAGCATGAAACAGACAGATGCCCATCTTCATTTGCCTCCCGACTGCACCAGCACTTCTCTTGTTCCTAGTGTTTTCTTCCGTTTCTTAAATATAGTTGGTTTAAAATATCTTCAGCTAATAAATTGCTTCTGATTCAATTCTCTTCTTGTAAAAAAGAAACAGGTTCATTAAACTAAGTAGCTTATCTGGGCCAAGAAAGATTGGTTCAGTTCAGTGGAAGCTCCTTTCATTCTTCTTTCATGATTTGACCTTGCCCATACGTGACTCCAGACCCACAGCAATAATGCTGATGCTTACGTGCCCTCTGGGAGGATTGGTTTCACTGAATGAGCAACAAAACAACATGAATAAACAATTCCACTGAAAACTACAATACAGAAAACCCGAAGTACACACGTGCCACTTTGATAAAAGGCAAAACGGAAACAGAAGCAACTGTGCAATTTTCTGTCTTTATATTCTTACACAGGATCTGGGCACCAGTGGATGGACCTGCAGTATTGCCCTTTGCTAATTGCCCTGGAGGAGGCAGTGGTGAGCAGCCGTCTTAAACCGGGGCAGTCCATGTGGAAACTGCAGGAACTCCTTGTCGCGCCAACTACCAAAGCCACCTCTTCTCCGTTACATCCTATTCTACGCCATCTTAAACTTAATAATTTCCCTGCAGCTCACAGACCATTCTGTATTGAACTAAATACTCACCAATTAAACCATCTAAGCAAGGGGTTTTCTCCTCGGGCTCCACCTAGAAGGTAGAATAAAATCTGCGGCCAATGGGCACTCTCGTTCTGTTCACTACATTGCACGCCAGTATTATCCCCATCTCAGGAAATAGACCTGACCTCACTCTCAATGATAACAAAGGAAATGCCCATATCCTGCAGGTGGGAACAGTACACTAGGCTCACACACATTACAGGCTCTGTTTTCTGAACTAAGTCACGAGGAATCCAACAGCCGCGAAAACCGAGTCGGAGCCCTTTTGTTTATTTTTTCAAACAGGGAATCAGTAGACCCAGGGCAAAGGTCAAGACAATTAAACCTAGAGACCAAAGGAAAGTCTGCTGTTGTTGCAGAACGTCAATGCACGAAACAGGTTACTAAGTCGAAAAGTGTAGAAACTTTAAGATTGTCAGAAGTTAGATGAGCTGTTGCACATTTCCTCAGGGCTCTTTCATATCCTACTGTCTCTGACATGCACTGTCTTGGTACTCACATAAAGAATGGGCACTTCAAGGTGGTAAGGGGTGGAGCAGGGACAGTGAGAACCATCTCATGCCGTGGAGGATAACAGTCCATCCCAACTCATGGCCTTAACTGAAGGAATTGGAGATTTCAGGATGAGATGGCGGGGAGGGTCATTGCAGTGTTGGTGACGAAGCACTATTGCTCAAATCTTTAACCACTTGGAGTGGATGATCCAATGTCTCGTTGCATTACCATTAACAAATGCTAATTCAAGTCAACAGACTGTAGCATTACTTCCCTTTATCAATTAATAACTACCAAAGCTCAAATGAGCCATCTTTTCTGCAGAGCAGAGATTTGTCAGCATTGTCAATAATTGAAAGATAAACTGTTGCTGAAGGCAACAAATCATCCCTGGACAGAGATCTGATCTGATAACTTATGCAGAGTCTGGAATATCCTGGCTGGAGGCCACTGATGGTATTTTTCCACCCTCAGGGTAGATCAGAGCAAGCCTGCTGTAACTGCACTTACTCTAAGGGAGACTGATCATATGAAGTTATTAAATCTTCCACTCACCCCCAGTCAAACATCTCAACTCAAACCGCTGCTTTATTCTCAAGTCTGGTTGGGGCTGGGGTGATGTGGGCAGGGGGAGTACAGATTTAAACTGTGACCAGAATGCTCACTTCAGTGTGGGATCAATATTTGTGACGCATTGTTCACAACTGAGCCGATCTTTACCTAGAATGACAGTGTAGATGGCCAATCAGTCCAACAGGTTCATGCCAATGTAAATGCAAAATGCCATGGATACTGGAAATCTCGAAGTAAAAAAAACATAGAAAATGCTGAAGAAACTCCATAGGTCTAGCAGTATCCATGGAGAGAGAAACAGAGTTAATATTTCAAGTTCAGTATGACTCGTCTTCATAGGTCCATTCCAATGTTTATGTGGCCCTACCATACAAGTAAATCTAAACAGTCAACAATCCTTTGATTCAATTCTTTCTCACATAATTACATTGCTTCCTCTTTTTGAAAGGTTCTATTTTCATTTTCAATTTTGAGTTTCTCCCTCCTTAATTCTAAACCTGTGTCTATTCGATAAAGGCTCTTTTTCAATTATATCCGTAATTCACTCAGATTCTGAAGGAGTTGGAGTACTAGGCAGGAGTACTGTGTACGGTTGTGGACATCACATTATAGGAAAGATGTGAATGCTTTGGAGACATTGCAGAAGTGATTTGTAATAATGGTTCCAGGAATGAGAAACTTCAATGATGAGGACAGATTGAAGAAGTTGGGACTGCTCTCTTTGGAGAGGAGGAGGTTGGGGAGAGATTTGCTCAAGGATTTCATGAGGATATCATGATTGGGCTGGAGACAGTAGATAGGGAGACAAAAGCAGAAGTTGCTGGAAAAGCTCAGCAGTCCTGGCAGCATCTGTGAAGAAAAATCAGAGTTAACATTTGGGTTCCGGTGACCCTTCCTCAGAACAGATGCTGCCAGACCTACTGAGCTTTTCCAGCAACATCTGTTTTTGTTCCTGATTTACAGTATTCGCAGTTCTTTCAGTTTTTACGTAGGGAGATGCTGTTCCTGCTCGTAAAAGGAACAGGAATGAAAGGGCTTAGTTTAAAGTGATGTGAAAACAAAGCAAGAGTGATGTGAGAAAAAAAAATGTCTTTGCAGTGTGTAGTTAGGGTATGAAATGCAATGCTGGAAAAATGATGGAAGCAGGTTCAATTGAGGCGTTCAAGGACGCATTGAATGGTTATTTGGATAGAAAGAGTTTGGGGAGAAAGCAGAAGATCGGCACGAGGTAATGACCTCGTTTGAAGAGCTGGTGCAGGCACACAGGGCCGAACTGCCTCTTTCTGCGCTGTCAAAATTCTGTGAATTCAATGATCAATCTCAGATCTGTTTAAAGTTAACTTCCACTGGGGATCAGCGTGGCCCACAACAATTAGCCTCGGTTACCCTGAAGCTAATAGGCACTAGACTCAGCCTGGGTTCCTACTCTTGACTGCTGTTAGGCTAATGCTGTGAGAAAATGTGTGTGTGTACACACAGTGAGTGAGGACAGGACTCAACTTCCTCATATTGCAAATCTCCCTCAAGCACACACCCTCCCAGCTCCCCATCATAAAATAATTTGCTGCAATTTATAGTTTAAGTCCACCTGGTACGCTGTAGCTTTGGAATCTCAGTTTCAGCCAATGCATTTGAAAAAGTGGGAGACAATGGAACAATTGGAAAAAGAAGTGGAAAGCAAACATAAAAACAAGGAGAGAAAAACTACACAGTTTGGAATATAAACATTTATACAAATAGTATACAAATAACTTGCTTTTTGTTCCAAGTCTCCTGGAAAATACATACCAAAGAACCTCCCCAGACTAATGGCAGAAACTCCTTTTTGACACATTCAAATATTATTAGGAGCTACAAATACTCTTAATAAGGTGATGGGAAGCATTGGTTTCAAGGATAGAGTTCCAAATAAACCCCACACCCACCATTGACGACAGCGAAAATATCCAGAAGTTTGCAGTGGGCTTTGTTCTTTTCCCTCACACTGTTCTTTCTTTCGTGGAGCCAGGGTTTTCTTACTTTTGGAGATGCAAAACCACTTCTAACTGGGTTGGTCAAGTTGGAATTTGCATGGAATGTACAACAGTGAAACAAATCATTCAGCTGCTGTTCATGCTAATTTTTCTCATCCGATTGACACAATTCCCAGTTTTTGGCTGTCAGAAATTACACAGATGTTTGGGCAGGTGCATAAAGTAGCTATGGATGAATGGGAATACACAACACAATGTCATGAAAATAACAGAGGTATGTTACTTTGTTCATTTGCACTTTAGAAATCCTGGCTGCAAGACACCCCGATAAATCCACGGTGCCCTATGTTACTCCACCAACTGAGGCACTCACATTGTAAAAAGGTCAAGGTTTCCTTCACTAAATGAATGGTCTCAAAAGGTATGGGCCACATTCCTTTTGAATTTTTCTCAGGATGGTGCTAGGCATTTTTCTTTCAATTCCGATGATCTGAGCAGGGCCAACTTGTACTGCCCATCACCAGTTGCTCTGAGATAGCAATGCTAGCTCTCCTCACTGAAGAACGACAGTATTTGCAGTGCAGGTCCTCACACAGTGATCTTTGGTCGGGAAAAGTCTCATGCTGCAAACCCAGAGGCATTTGTGCCCCTATTAACATAGGCAGCTGACACATTCAGTTCCTACGCTCTTCAGCTGAGAAAGTAGGACAAGGCTGAACCAGTTTCAAGAGAGTTTCGGGGTTAATAATCTTTGTCAGGTTCAGGTTCCTTGTATATCAATGACCTTTCAATACACTGTCCTAATAACTATCAATCTGAAACTATCTTAGTTATGAACAACATTTGAATATTTGCCAATGAGATCTAAGTCCGATTTCTCACTTTATGTGCAAGTTGGTTTGAAATGCACTGTTACTTTCCCTGCCATCAGCCTCACAAATGGAATTCTTCTCTGCTGCTTGAAGAAAACTTTGGGGAGGAGGTGGTTTCTAAAAGAGTGGACATACGTATACATCATCTCTGGGACATGCAGGATTTACTTTGCTTCTGATTTAAGCTGTTCTTTCTCCCATTCTTGAAGATACAGGACTGTAATGAGTGACAAGGCTTCTGGACTAGGATTAGGCAATAGAAAGTATTTGCTATCATCGTGCTGACAGTGATTTGTGTGCCATTTTCGACTTCCAGCTGTTAAAAAAAAAATCTGACTTTAACTCTGGAAGAAAGAGTGCAGCCACATTAGGGCAGGTTCCTCCTGTTTAGGGTAGCTCAGCACTGAACTATAATGAAGCATTTAAGAGGACAAAACAACTTTTGACTAGATTTAACCTGTGTGCATTTTTTTGTGTTTCTTCATCTTTCAATTCATTTATGAGATGTGGGCATTACTGGTTGGGCCAATATTAATTGCCCATCCCTAGTTGCCCTTGATGGTGGTGGCAGTAAGCTGCCTTCATAAACTGCTGCAGTCCATTTGGTTTAAGCAAACCCGTGAGGGTGGGGGTTCCAGGTCTTTGACCCGCAACACTGATGGACAGGCAATATATATTGTTTGTTGTCCTCTGCCGCCCGAACTCTCTCAACAATTCCCTGCTCAGCTTATAGAACATAGAACAGTACAGCACAGTACAGGCCCTTCGGCCCACGATGTTGTGCCGAACTTTTACCCTATTCCTAAGGTCTATCTAACCTCCACCCCTACCTTACACTATCATCCATATGCCTATCTAATAGCCGCTTAAATGCCCCTAATGAGGCCGACTCCACTATCCTCTCCGGCAATGCATTCCACGCCCCTACCACTCTCTGAGTAAAGAACCTACCTCTGACGTTTCCCCTGTATCTACCTCCACTCACTTTAAAACCATGCCCCCTCGTAATAGCTACCTCCACCCTAGGAAAAAGTCTCTGGCTGTCCACTCTATCTACACCTCTGATCATTTTGTACATTATGTCCCCTACACCACAGAATGCTTCAGGATTGCTGCAGCCAACTTTCTCCGCAGACCTTCAGCAACCCCAGTTGTTTTATTTTCTCAGCAGGCTGTCTTGCTTCTTAAGGCACAGCGTCAAAAACAGTCACGCAACATGGAAACAGGCCCTTTGGCCCCACTCATCCACACCGACCAGGGATCCTAAACTGAACTAGTCCCATTTGCCAAATAAAAACCAAAAGAACTGTGGATGCTGGAAATAAGAAACAGAAACAAGTTGCTGGAAAAGCTCAGTAGGTCTGGCAGTATTTGTGAGGAGAAATAAGAGTTAATGTTTCGGGTCCGGTGACCCTTTCTCAGTCCCATTTGCCTGTGTTAGGCCCATATCCCTCTAAATCTTTCCTATTCATGTATCTGTCCAAATGTCTTTTAAAAGTTGTAATTGTACCCGCCTTGATCACCTCCACTGGCAGCTCATTCCTTACATGCACCACACTCTGCGAAAAAAAGTTGCCCCTTAAGTCCCTTTTAAATCTTTCCCCCTCACCTTAAAACTATGCCTTCTAGTTTTGGACTCCCCCGATATTGGGGAATAGATCATGGCCATTCACTTTATTCATGCCCCTCATGATTTTACCTTGGTGTATACAAACTTTAAGATGTGAACATTTGAGGTTGGATCTGGGGTGGGCCAGTTCCCTCTTCAAACCTGTTCCACTATTCGATTAAATCACTTCCTATCTGAACTTCAGCTTCCTGCATTATATGATCTCTATCTGCAGTTACTGTGTTTCAAAATTACAAATGAAACAAGCCAGTGTTCTTGAACCAATGTTGAATAATGTTGCTCTGATCTGTTTTCAGGAGAAGTCTGAACCAGGCAACAATTCTGTTTGGGGCTGATCTAATGTTTTCAGCTCACAATGCCATACCACTTACCCAGCAAAGGCAGTCTTTCCCTTTTCTAATTTAAAAAGCTTTGTGTCTTGATGCAATTCATTTCCAGAAAGGAAAGAAAGGGCTCAAATCTGGCCTTAAATCAGCCTTGAAAGTAATTACAAATCACTCCTTTGAATGAAAACAGTCAATACACCAGCCACACAATAGTGAATGGCAACCGCTGTAACGCTGTTTTTCTGTACACCTGTGAGTCAGGCCCGTAACTCATTTATCAAGGGTGAGACCATTTAACACACCGTGCCATTCCAAACGAGTCCTCCACCTCATGAACAAAGGGCCCTATTCAAATCCTCAGACTGCTTCCCTCAGCTTCAAAATTGGGTTATATCTGGGATACAGCTCCCTGCATGCCCTCACATTCCGGCACAAGCAGCCAATCTTTGCCTGTGAGCCTCAGTAGCGTGTTACTTGACTGGTGGAGGGCGTCCCAACAGAGTCTGTTTGTGTTTTCCACACGGCATTCCCATGTGCGTAGCTTCCAGCGGGTATCACCGGAAACCAAATGAGAAGCTTGATGCCACCCCTGGACAACCTGGTACCATAGAGAGTGAAGCAGCTCGTTCAGTACGGCCCAGAGCACTAACTTCTTCAGCACTGAGCCGGAGAATGCATCTGGTAAGGGAACCATTGAGCTCCAGACGTAAGTTCTCATTCTCCATCTACGACAGCTTGGACACCTGCTTCCATCCCTTGTCCATCCTTTCCAGATCCCGGCTCCTTCCCATAGAAATCACACATGCTCGTGAATCAGAGCACTGAACACAGGACAGAGTAACACTGACCTAATCTGAAGCACTGGCAGAAACGTTTGTCTTAAATGAAGTGTGACTCACAAGCGTTAAATCTTCTGCCTTCCCAGTCTCAGGACTATTGTTTATTTTCATCCAGATGGCAAGATCAAATTACATAAACACTGTCTGAAGATGAAATTCTCTGATGTATTGCTTCACCCCCAAAGAAGCTCCCAAACAGAAATGATAATTTTGTAACTGACGTGCTGCAGCAGCTGGATACAACTTGACTGGGAGAGCAAGTGCAGCATTTGAGGCATTAAATACTTCTAACCTACTGTCTACATATGCCAGGGGGGGTTCGCTGCTGCTTAGATGAGGTAGTGTACAGCAGAAATTAGTGATAATAGAGAGAGGCATCTCATTACAGAGCTGCGAGCTAAATAAACCTCCACAACGATTAATTCCTTTCAAAAGGCTGACAAAAAACAATGATGGATGAAAGTGCGTCCCGCATGAAACATGCCAGAGTAACAAGGCAAAGCCAAATGTTGGAGAAAGGAATTGTTTATAAAAGCAGTGCACATCCTTTCTCTCTTTGCTGTAGCCAGACTGGGTGACAGCAGAACAATTGCTACAGTGTTAGTTAAGTGCAAACCTCACCCAAACGCAGCTGGTTCTCTCTGTACCATGTTCAGATTCTATTCCAGTTGGTAGTGGTGTTTTTGCTGGCATTACATGGGGGAAATTCACAACTTGGCATGGTGGCTGAGTGGTTAGCAGTGCTGCCCCACAGCACCAGGGACCCGGGTTCGATTTCACCCTCAGGTAACTGTCTGTGTGGAGTTTGCACATTCTCCCCACGTCTGTGTGGGTTTCTTCTGGATGCTCCAGTTTCCTCCCTCAGTCCAAAGGTGTGCAGGTTGGGTGGATTGGCCATGCTATACTGCCTGTAGTGTTCAGGGGTGCGTAGATTAAGTTTGTTATAGGGGGATAGGTCTGGGTGGGTTCTCTGAGGGTCAGTGTGGACTTGTTGGGCTGAAGGGCCTGTTTCCACACTGTAGGGATTCTATGATCTATTACTTTCGATAAGTCCTGCAGTCTGGCAGCTTTGGTTACTGCACTAACCACCCGAACTTATCAAAGAAGGCCCTTCGTTCCCTTATGCCAGTACTGGCCCTTTGAAAGAGCTGTGCAAGCCTTAAGTTCAAATCAAACTGCAGTTGTATTGAAGGCAAATTCACAAACTATCTTCTTGGTGGAGGACAGCATCTGGTAAATTGCTGGACAGTCCTGACCAAAAGAAAATCACTAATGTTGAGAGAAGATAGTCTAGCCTAGACCGGCTGATGCCTCCTTTAAACCTTGGCCATGTGGTACATTTTTAATGCCCCTCGAGGTGGCCAATCGCACAGTCACAGAGTTAGAAAGCCAATTAACAGCGAGCAATATGGCCAACCATCATTCTCGGCCAATCTAAGGTTGGAAATAAAAGCAGCGTTTGCTAGTTGTCCAGAACAATTCAGATGAGGTGTCAGTTTGGAGGCATTGAGGGCAGCCATCATAAGCAAGGAGGGAAGGTGAAAGATTATCAGGGATAGGCAGGAATGTGGAGTAATCAGGTCAGCCATGATCCTATTGAACAGCAGAGCAGGAGTAGTCTACCGCCCCACTCCACCCAGGTCAAAGGGCTGATAGTCCAGTGGGAGATGGTGTGATCTCCTGCCTCATCCAAACAGACCATCAGTTATAACACTGACACTCGCTGATCTTCCCTTGCCCCAGTACCACAGCACAACTGTAATTTCACAAAATCTGTACGTACACAATCCTGCATCCTCACAAGGGCTTTAACACTGGCAGTGAGGGGTAGAATCTGACCGACTACAATGGGAAGATCTGTGATCAGAGCAGAACAGCTTAGATCTGGTTGTGCTATTATAATAAATAGGGTCACGTAAGCTTCCCCGAATGCACTGATGTTCTCAACTCCATGCTCGTTGGTCCCGGAAACACCCAGTTGGACAAAATTCCCAGCCAAATGACACAATGCAATCATTCACAGAGAAGATAGAAATGACTTGGTTTATAGGCCAGGGATAGCTCAAGACAGCAACAGTGTGATGAGTCCCATCCAATGCAGACACAAAGACATTTCCCAGCGAGAGATGCTGTGACGTCATATGATTGTTATGACCGACTGAGGTATGGAACTCTACGCTGCTCCATGTTGACCACCAATAGCTTCAGTGGCTAAAGAAGGAAACGTAATTTGCCAAATTTCCTTTTGCCAATGACAAAGTAGATTTGTTTGCTAGGTATGGTGTATATGGTGCTGGGCATCTTAACAACATTCACTCTCCAGTTTCACAGCCAGCCTGGCATGAGTGTAGGTCATTCAAAAGGAAGCCTGGCTAACCTCAAATGGGACATTCTCCAATAGGACAAAAGACCAGCAATATAATACCTTTCACAATCTTAGGATGACCCAAAGTGCTCCACGACCAATGAATCACTTTTTCGGAATAGGCATCATTGTGATGGGGAAAGCAGCATCCAGCATGCGCATAGTGAGATCTCACACACAGCAGTGTGAGATCCCTGCTTTAGGGATGATGGCTGTGGGATAATTGTGGGCCAGGATAATCTCCCTGAATTTCTTCAAAATATTGACCTTTTATGTCGGTTTGAAAGGGTAGACACATTATTATGCCCTCTAAATATTGCCCATCCCCTTAGTGATGCCAGTTTTTGCATCCTCTTGGTTTACATTTCAACATCCTGCTCCACTTTTGATCATTGCCATACAAAACCAGGAGAGGGAAAAGAGTCTCACACATACACAATCTTTAATTCCAATAATCTTTCAGTGTGGTTTGTGCTGTCTCTGCGCCTTGGTGCTATACAAATCTTTGTAAATACAGTTCACCAGCTTCAGGGCTGAGTGAGAATGTTTCCTTCGACCATTCAAAGTGTTCAGCTGTAAAACTAGGCTGTGAATAGGGACCACCTGAACTCTCAAACAGTTTGTTCTGTCGACAAGATGCTTTTCTTTTGAGAGGAAGTTGCCAGCAGCATAAACCCTCATTAAGCCACACATTGAAAGGTTGCAAGAGATAAGAAATAAAAGGGGCTTTGTTGTGAAGTGTCAAACAAACATTGAACAAGTCAGGAGAAGCAGAATGGCTCAAGACCTCAGTATTTCTTTATTGGCTTTTAATGATGGATCACAAATTAAAATGTTCACACAACATGGGGTGAAGCTTTCTGCTCATCACAAAGGGAGAGGACTGACCTTCTTCACTATGTATAGCAACTTCATCAATGCACTCAAGAAGAATAGACAGACAAGGAATTCACCGTCTGGGTCTGGTCCTTCACCCACCCTGCCAGCACATTGGGAATTCAGGAGGCCAGTCAGCTCCCCAGGACCTTCTAAACAAAAAGATGGAAAATCCTGTCGGAACACTTGCAATGCTTTGCTAGGTTAATGATGCTAAATTAATACAAGCTATTGTTAATGCTCACCGATCAGTGCAATTCTGGCTGGTCTCCCATATTCTACTCTTTCTGAACTTGAGGTCATCCAAACCTTTGTAACTCTTGTGTTCTAACACGTACCAAGTCCTGTTCGCCCATTACCTATTGCTAGCTGACATACATCAGCTCATCATTAAACATTATCTTCCCCATTTTTAAATTCCTCCACCCATCAGTCCTTGCTATCTGTGCAATTCCTTTCAGCTTCACAGATCTCCAAGATATCTAAAGTCCCCTTATTCTGGCCATTTGAGCAGCGCTACTTATAATCGCTCCAACCGTGGGTGGCATGGTGGCTCAGTGATTAGCATTGTTGCCTCACAGCGCTAGGGACTCATGTTCGATTCCAGCCTCAGGTGACTGCCTATGTAGAGTTTGCACATTCTCCCCATATCTGCATGGGTTTCCTCCGGATGCTCCAGTTTTCTCCCACAATCCAAAGCATGCAGGTTGGGGGGACTGCCCATGCTACAATGTCTATAGTGTCCAGGGATGTGCAAACTAGGTGGATTAGCCATGGGAAATGCAGGATTACAGCTATGGGGGGATGGGGGCACGTGGGTCTGGGTGGGATGCTCTTCGGGGAAGGTCAGTGAGGACTCGCTGGACTGAATGGCTTGCCTTCACACTGTAGGGATTCTATGATTTGTGACCATGCCTTCAGTTGTGCCAGTTGCAGTACCATGCATACACGAAAATGAGTGACAGCCTAGTGATGCTACAACACAGGACTAAGTCAAAGTAAAGTTGCCATAATCACAAGAGGACCATAGGTCTGCTCTCTCATGAGAGAGAAGTGACTGGTGGTGAGCTTAACCAGCTTCAGGTGAGGTTAAGAAGAAGAGACCTTCATGGTAACCTTAGGATTATAACTATACTAAAGAGCAGAAATAGTAAATGTTTGACAGATATATTAATAAACCAAATAACTGGAAACCTGAAATAAAAACAGATAGAAATTCTGGTAGCATCTATGGAGACAGAAACAGAGATAATGACTCGAGTCCACTGACCCTTCTTCAGAACTAACAGAGCTTTCAGTGACAGTGAAATACACAGCGATGTGATCTCACTACTGACAGATCAGAATGAAGCTCTGCAGTCCTGCCACATTCAGTCATAAGTGGTGGCGAACGGATAAGCAAGCAGCTTGCAGGAGTTCAACACATATCCCCATTCTCAATGATGGAAGAGCCCAGCACATTAATGTAAAAGATAAGGCTGAAACATTTGCATTTATCTTCAGCCAAAAGTGCTCTGTAGATCATCCATCTTAGCCTCCTGCTGAAGTCCCCAGCATGCAGAATGTGTCTTCAACCAATTAAATTCACCCTGTATAATGTCAAGAAACGGCTGTAGACGCTGGACACATTAAAGGCTGTGGACACTGACATTATTCTGACAATAGTAGAGAAGTTATGTGGTCCAGAACTCGCCACTCCTTTTGCCATGCAGTTCCAGGACATCTATAACACTGGCATCTACCTGATAATGTGGAAAATTGCCCGGGTATGTCCTGTACACTAAAAGCGAGACAAATCCAACCCCAAGCCACGTAGGAGTGTGATGGAAGACTCTTCACTTGCCTAGACGGAAGTAGCTCCACACCATCCAGGTCTAATCAGTGCCACTTGACTGGCACTATGTCCATGACCTTCAACGTTCACCCCATTCACCACTGATCCAAAGGCAGCTGTATATACTATCTAGACACCAAGGATGCAACTTTTCAAGGAGAAGGTTCACTACCATTTTCTCAAGGGCAATGAGGGATGGACAATAAATGCTGACTTAGCCAGTGACACCCACATCTCATGAAAGGGTTTTACAAAGCTGACGGGGCTGCAAGTTTTGGGTATGCCGGCCTGAGTCTCTACCTTAAGAAACGTCTCGAAACTACATTTTTAGCCAACCTTTTGTTCAGTTATGGCCACTTTTCCTTTTATGCTCGGTGTTAAATTGGATAATGGTCTTGTGAAGCACCTTGGGAGGTTTTCTTTCAGACAAAGTACATTATAAAAACATATCATGACTCTCGTGTCGATAGTGAACAAGGGCAATAGCAAGTTGGCAGCCTGTTTCACATCTCTTCCAAAATCCACTGAATGAAATGATCTCATGGCACTGTTCCAAAGAAAAACAAGGGCGTTCTCCTCAGTATCTTGGCCAATATCCATCTATCAACTACCTAAACGGATTATCTGGTCATTATCACATTGCTGTTTGGGAGCTTGCTGTTTGAGAACCGGCTGCTTAAGTTCCTTCATTAAGACAACAGTTAAACTTCAAAAGTACATCATTGACTGTAAGATGCTCTGAGTCATTCTGAGGTTGTAAAAGGCATGAAGCAAGCATAAATTCCTCTTCTTCACCAATAATGGTGCACTTTTGTTAAAAATATGATACACTGAGGCTGTTAACAGAGGGTCAGGAATGCATGACAAGAAAAGAAAAAGCAAACTTCTGTAACAATCATTAGACTGGGCTTTCCAACAAAAACACTTTGCCGTTATTAAAACTTAGAAGGAGGTGAATGAAACCAAGATATTTATTTAAGCCAGATGTAGCTTTTCTGCCTGATACTGTGACCTGTCAAAATTAATGTATTAAAAAAGGCAAAGACAAGAAAAATGAAATGTGATCCAATCGCTTTTGGAGTCACAATCTCCAAGATATAATAACTCACTTCAACAGAGTGACCTGAAGAGGTGACACTCACAGGAAAACAGTGGATTCTGGAGAGCTGCATGAGACTGCTTTTATTTTTGATCCTTGCAAATTCTCATGCAGAATGACGCTTTTTCTTAATATTTCAGCCATGTTACAATTGGGCAATAAACCCAGTCGTGCACCGCACGGTCATGCTGTCTTCAGTAACTTGCATACTCCTTCTAGAAGCCTGGGTGACAATGAGAGAATAATAACTGTGCAAACTGGCCTTTTGGTAGAACATGACCCACAAATGGAGAAGGACAGTTCAACAAGAAGAATTCCAAACAATAGATAGATATAAAATGATTGACATGGATCAAATGAACCAGCAACCCATCTGATAGTTTTACTTAAGGAGACAAATCATAATCTTTCAGCCAAAATGTATTAGGAAGTCCAAAAGTACTGGGAAACAGGAATATTTTGGCCTCGCTTATTCTATGCCAATGAGCACTGAAGCATTCAAGGTAATGTTTGCTTTGGATCATGCTGCAGCATTTTATGAGCTTTCAGTTAATACTTTTAAAACTGGACACAAATAAGTCATTAAAATGGCTGCAGCACATCATGTGGCTTTTGGCATTTGAGCTGCAGGCAGTCCTGAGTCTCAAGTGAATATTTAAATAAATATAGATTTTCATAGCCAACTGGAGATGGCTACTCCAAATTTCTACTGTTGCCATTCCTGAATTAGGGATGTGAAGCTCCTCAGTTTCCATCACAAATACAGTCCTCCACTTATGAGCCAAACTGGCAACACTGGGCGGATATCATTTGAAGAATTCACTCAGACCTACGGCTGTCAAAGATTCTGAGAAGAAAGGCACTGGAGATCTGCCCTAGCTACTAACCCGTACTCTAAACAACATTGTTGCTCATCCTTAGCTGTCCTTTCAGAATAAATTTTTTTTTATTGCAAATGCATTTCATTCCCTTGCTTTACAAAAAAGCTTTGGATATTTATGAGGGTGTACAAAAGTTCAATTATCATATCATTCTAACTTGGCTTAGGTTGGCAAAGTAGAGTGCAGTATCATTTCATGGCAACTCATGCCTGTGTATCCATATGTGATGGATTTGAATGAGCACAAATCACTGTGCTGGGCGTGTTGCTGGTAGCATGCATTGAACCTTCGAAGATATCATTCCTCAGAATCATGCCTATGGTTTCAATCATACAACACACAGTGGAGCTGAGAGATTGTTTGTCTGCAACAAAATGAATTCTCTTAAAGGTTACGGGCAATTTCTGACTGACTTAATGTTTCTGAAAGATCCAAGGCACTAACTTCATGGTGTGAGAAACTATTAAAATTTGTTGACACCCAGCTTCCAATAAGCCAACTCATCAATGGTACCTACACATGACAAACATATTATCGAAGTCATTCACCTGCTACTGAGTTCTTGCAATTCTGACCAATTTGAAACGGTTCAGAACATTGATGAAAGTATTTAAACTTCCCATAAATAGCATAATCTGTCCCCTTCTGTCCAGATCAGAATAGCACTCTAAGAGTGTGCTTTCTCCGATAATCAAAGATTACGGTAGGAGCAGTTTAAAGCTAATCCGGCCATGAGGAATATGACAGGATTAAATGTAATGGTGGTTTTACACCCACATAAATTTACTTTTCATGCAAGAGGATCTTCCATTGGGTAGTTCAGGTTAAAATCATTTTCTGACTATAAATGACACTCTTCTATCTCCCCACTATTTTAATCAGCTCCAGACCTTCTGGTTAAACAGTACCAAGCAATGCTGGTCATAATCCAATTTCACTTTTGGAGACCAATCTTACGGTCACTACAGCTTTTTGGATGTCTCGACTGAAGCAACTTTGACTTCCATTAAACAAATCTTTTTTTTGAGCAGTTTTTTTTTACCCCCTTGTAATCCCCTAGACGAGACGTGCTTTAGAGACTCCGATAGCTGCCTTCATTGCTAATATTCCTGGGATGATGCTCATCGTTCCTCTTCATTGCCAGAGCAATTGCAATTTAAAATGTTAGATCAGCCTAATGAAGCTGGTGGCACATTGAAGTGTTAAGTAAAGACTTAACACTTGAACCAGAAAATAGCTAACTGCATTTGCCTGTTTCTATGAGCACCAATGCTGATATTTCTGAATTCCAAACAACAAAGCGTCATGTTGGCATTTCTTCAAACTCTTCCTTCTTTGATTACTGGGTGGGAGAAGAGGAGGGGAGCCTTTCACTTAGAGATACCATTTGGAAGGGAAATGTGGGTTGGGATTGATTGCTTTCTTTCGTCACTATATTTGCTTCATTATAAATGAGTGGACGATATAATTTCACGTAACTTATGCTTTGTATTTAATGACAGATCATGTACTATTCCAGTCCAATACTATTCCTTACTTCCCATCGAAAAAGCAACAGCTTGCATTGGAATAGCCCTTTGTTACACAGTAAAGCATTCTGAAGCACAGAAATCATAGGTGAGAATCTTTAAATCAAGCTTTTGCTCAACTATGAGCCGCCACTGATCAGCAAGAAAAGCAGAATTTGGTGCAATCTGGAAGACAGGCAGCAGAATTTTAGATTAAATTAAGTATGAGGTGGTGGAGGACAGGAGTCCAGCCTGAAGGGTGATGAAGCAGTCAAGTTTAAATTTCTGCTCATCCAGTGCTAGATGTCGATCAAGCAGTCTGATAGTTTAACAACTCTTGATAGGTCGACGTGCATGTTGGTGAGGTAGAATGTGGGCATGGGCATGAAAACTGGCATTCACATGTTTACCATTGTTCTGCACATTAAAGGCAGATTCCATAAAAAATGATTTGTGTCATTTCATCTGAGATGGAACTTCTGTCTCTGCATGTCACCGAATCCTCACAGTGTGGAAGCAGACCATTTGGCCCATTGAGTCCATGCCAACCCTCCAAACAGCATCCCACCTAGATTCATCCCCTTATTCAATATTTCCCATGGCAAATCCACCTAACCTACAGACCCCAGGACACTATGGAGCAATTTAGTATGGCAAATCCACCTAACCTGCACATCTTTGAACTGTGGGAGGAAATCCACGGAGAGAATGCGCAAATTCCACAAAGGCAATCACCTGAGTGCAGAATTGAACCTAGGTCCCTGGTACTGTGAGGCAGCAGTGCTAACCACTAAGCCATCACACCACAGTGTTTCAGGGTTTACTACTCCCAATCAGCCACCGCATTAATTCTCACTTGCTTGCCTGTGATCACAAACCACCAATGTTTTAATTTTAAATCACTCATTTCTTTGCTTGAATCACATCCAAGGCCATGACCCCCTACCCAATTGGTTTACTCTCCATGAGCTTGACAACCCTCTGAGCCCGTCTGTCCAAAGTCAAAATCCATTTTAGTCAGGTGAAAGGGACTACATAAATGCAACTTGTTGTTGTTGTACGTTGAAACATCTAAGCAAACAGAGCTGGAGAATTCTGCATTGCCGTTGTTATTTCAAATGTCAATGATTATTGAAACTCAGTCAAGGGATGGAACATCACATCAAGCATAAATGGAGAAAGTACTTTCAGTGGGGAAACAATGCCAGGGAGACCATAGAGGTGTGTGGGGAGGGTGCAATCAGGACAAAATGTGAGATGAATCAACTGTGAACAGATATTATAAGTGACAATAAACCCAGTGGCAGGAATTTGCAGAGCTTGAAAAGTGAACTTTTTTGGCTTTTTCTCTCAGCTAATGTTTATTACATCTTTCAAAATCTATCCTAACGGGCAGACAGGTCATTTTATGGTTGGCTTGAGTGACTGGAATGCTCACCACACCCAATGTATTTCAAATTTCTCCCCCTCGACTCCCCTCTGCATTTCAAACAAACTGCATTTTCTCTCTCTCCACAGACTCTCACTACGTGGTTCTTCATAGGAACACCAATTACTGAAAATAAATAGCACTCTCAGATTGAACTAAATTGCTGGTAAATGAGATGTTTAGAGATGGATCATAACTCCTCATTTCAAACACAGTGCAGATGGACAGAAAACGGTGCAGCCATATGTGAGTGAGTTGGCCGATGGCATTCGGTAGGTACAGAGCCCCTTCCTGTCTCTCTGCTGCTGGGTCCCTCATTTGTCATGCCATATTGAACCTCTTTAAAACAAAATGAGAGCCATTTTCCTTCAGGAAACAGATGTTTACACCAAATGTGGCAACAGAATGGAAGCTCAGCTGGAATGGTTCAGTTTAAAACCAGGGGCTGCCTGCTGCAACATATCTACAATTTCAGACACCAACGCCATCCCATGTGTGTCTGGAATGACTTCAGCCAAATTGTTATTGTGTGGGCTCCAACGATTTCAGAGCTGCATGTTTCAGCCATAACCAAATAATTATTCGAACTTGTCCATCTGATTTAATCAGCATAAAATTCATCTGATTTGCATCACATTTGCAACTCACATTAAAAGAAACAGAAGAATGGAAAGCTGATGATATTACAGCTTGTAACCTAGATAGGTGCACATGGAGCCTTTCCTGGAAAATAATTTTAACTCGGTTGGCTTCTGCAGAAGATTATGGGAACCGCAGATTGGAAACGTGATGACATAATTCTTAATAGCATTTTTTAATCCCACTTTCTTCCCACAGGGTCATGACTTCCACTGAAGCTATTGCATTATTTAAGCTTAATCCTTTCTTTCAGTTCCTCTTAAGCTCTTCTTAAGGTGAATGGAGGAGTTGAATATTATTTAACTGGAGAAAGACTGCAGGAAGCTTCAGAACAGAGGGATTTGCAAATCCTTGTCCATTTAGAACAAAAAGCTAGCATCCAAGTTCAGCAGGTAACAGGGAAGGCATCCTGACACCAGAAAATATTGATCTGTCACTCCAAAATCCCACAAGTATGAAAGATTGCTTTGTCAACCCAAAAACCACAAACAACAGCCATCACTTTCACAAACAACCTTCCAGCTGTTTCTGAAAATTTAACTGCAAGGAACGCCAACATTTCTGAAGCCTGCTTCAGCTATCTGGATTAAAACAATAACCAAAACTGCTCCAGTGATTCACATCAGATGAATGCACTTCCTGGTGTGTTTTTGAGCTTGAAGATTGGATAAACCCCAGCTTCAATTGCAGAAGTCAATAAATCCTTGTTAAGATGACAGTGTGGGTACTGATACTATCTTCTGCAAAAGATCTATAGAGAGGAAAAGCAACTCAACCAGAATTCTCATTCCTGATCATATTCACAAAGTGTGCACAGGAACGCTGGTTGATAATAGGATCAGGTTTAACAGCTATAGTCCATCCTTCGTCAAACATTGTAATTGTTTTAATCCGCAGGAGTCTCAGTTTAATGTTGAAGATAACAGGAGGCCAAAGTTAGCCATAATACCATATTCCTGCACTGCTCCCAGAAGCAGAAAGGTTAGGAGTAAACAATCAAAGGTTTAAATCCAATGAGATTTTCCAATCACTCGCAATCTTCTAAGTCTTTTGAATGAAGATAAAAAGGCCATAATGTTTGACATTTTAACTTTATTTCTTTGTTTTTATATTTTTATGCTAAGAAAGTTACGCTGAACTTTTTTAACACTTTTTTTTCTATTTCTGTACCTAAGATTTTTTACCTCAGATGGGAGCCCTGTGTGGTGACATTGTACACATTTCACTTGTTCTCCTGGACTCTATACTTGAGTAAAGCGACCATAAAACCTAAATCTAAAAAATCTAAAATCTAAATGTTGTACACCATACATCATAATTCCTTCCTATCTACATCTATATAACATCTATACAGCGGGATAGAATACGTACAAAAACAAAGTTGCTGGAAAAGCTCAGCAGGTCTGGCAGCATCTGTGAAGAAAAAATCAGAGTTAACGTTTCAGGTCTGGTGACCCTTCCTTAGAACACACTGAGGAAGGGTCACCGGATCCGAAACGTTAACTCTGATTTTTTTCTGCACAGATGCTGCCAGACCTGCTGAACTTTTCCAGCAACTTCTGTTTCTGTTCCTGATTTACAGCATCCACAGTTCTTTCAGGTTTTATACAGAATATGTACAGATGTATGCTAGCATTGGAGCAATTAAAGTGTCAATTCTAAAGAGAACAGAGACTGATAAGCCGACTGGGAGGTGTAATGCTCTAGGGATGCGACTAATCACTCAGATATGGAAGAGCTGCAGAAGTCAGTGGACTAGAATGCTCTTTCCATCGCTACAACAATGAATCATACACAGTACTGAGTGCAGAGATCAGTGGGGGGCAAGTGAAGAAGGAATCCCTCTTAATTCTCTGCTGTGGATGATGCAGGTTAGTCATTTCTATTACAACCTTGATCTCCCCACAAAGTAAATACTGCATCTGGACATTATCCTGTTTTTCCTGACTTGGAATCGCTATGTTGAAAATCTATTCAGATTACTATAAAAATCAGATAAAACAGGAATGTAATAAGGCATTGACCAAAGGAACTTGAATTTTCAAAACTATCCGTCATACAATATGCCCTGAAATATCAATATGCACACGAGGTATAAGGGTGCCCTGCAACAGACTGTACAATAACATCTATTCTCTATAAATTCCATCTTTTGGATGAAATGCTACATTGAGGCCCTGGCTGCTCTCTCACGTGGAGATGATCCCACTGCAGTATTGTATTTTGGATAATAACAGGTCCCTAGCGTCCTCAGGACTATTTATTCCCTCAACAACGTCAACAAAACAGGTTAACTGGCTGTTATCACATTGTTGCTTGTGGGACTTATCTGTGCATAAGCTGCCTGCCACGTTTAATATACAACTGTGACCACGCTTCTAAATACACTTTGTTGTTGTAAAGTGCTTTGGGACGTCCTCAGGTTGTAGAGGACCCAAATGAAATGTGAGCTTTTCTTTTTTTTTATTACTGACATACATTGCTTTGCCTGCTGTTTCACAAAAGGAGTTAATCCACTTCAAATCAACGAAGTTAACACCCAAATCAAAATAGTTGGAGAGCAGTGTCGTATAAATGCATGAAGCATTCATCCATTAATTTCATTAAAAGTCATTTCTAAGCTCACCACATTGCAGAACACATCAGATGGAAAGTTCAGCTCAGGCTGATGGCTCTCCTGTCAACGGGGAATGGATTAAGACCACATCTCGCAAGCCCCACCTGTTCTTTCACTTACATTCAAACCACATCAGCAAAATGAAAGTGTTCTTTACCTGGTGCTGTAAGGTTCTTAAGTGAAATGAATTGTAGCAGATGTATCAGATAAGAGAGACCAGAATGGGTGTCAGGGGAGCAATACCTCAGATAACGTGGATTTTCTCTGAGCTCTGCTCTTGCAGTTTTAACATCATTTGAACCCCTTGATAGGTTACAACCTTGACACATTCAAACTGGTGCTTTGCTACATGTTTCAGCCTGCATGCCACGTGAATACTGCACCTAGGACTGTGAAAATAAATTAGTCGGCATCACTACCATGAAAATCAACTGCTTTCCTTGAAGGGTCACATATATTTCCACAGGCAGGCAAGATTTAATGAAAGAACAACAGTCTACTGAATATCAATAATTCTCCCTTCTGAGTGCCTGTGCCCATCGGTGTGAAAAATTCAAGGAGGCGGGAGGAGACTGCTCACCCACTATTGGAAACACTTTAGGATGGTCTGGTGCAATCACTTGTTACAGCTGAATTCTTAACAACTCCTTTCGAACTCATGTACAATTCAGTAACCTGTATAAGCCAAGTAATTCTTTCAACTCACACCAGTCCCACACTCGGGATAGACAAGATGGACAGAGATAATCTTAACTCAGGGCATGAATGTGATAGGTGGAGGGCAGGTGCCCAGGATGGAGAACTGCACAGGACCTTGGGAATTTTAACTTCTGGGCCTCATGTTTACCTGCTGTGATGGTCTTCATTCCAAACAGGTGTGAGCAACAAGGAAGCAGGCAGACTTTCAGTGGGGGATAAAAGTGAACTCTACACTGAGGTAAATGTTGAGGAATTGGTGGGGCAAGTGACATCTTCAAAGGCAAGAACAGGTGTGGGAGGGTACAGAATACCTAAGGTTTCCATGTGGGAGACCTTCCTAACACTTAAACTTACACAGATAGGCTGTAAGTGGCAAAGATCTAGCAAATCCAGTAAATTGTAGAAAAATGTGGAATTGTCCATTTTCGCAGAAAGGCATTTTAAAAAGTATATTATCTGAATGGTGAAAGATGGCAGATCTCTGCGATGCAGAAGGATCTGGGTGGTCTAGTCCAAAAATGGTCAGTGTGCAGGTATAGCAAGTAATTAGGAAAACTCATAGAATGTTATTATTTATTGCAAAGAGAATTGGATACAAAGTCGGGAGGTTATGCTTCAGTTGTACAGGATATTGGTGAGTTTACATCTGGTATACTGTGTGCAGTAGTGGTCACCTCTTTTAGGAATGTAAATGCATTGAAAGTGGTTCAGAGAAGGTTTACTCGACTAATTTTTTTTGTCTTATGAGGAAAGATTGGACATGGTGGACTTGTGTTCTTGAGAGTTTAGAACAGTGACTTGATGGAAATATATCAGGTCCTGAAGGGTCTTGACAGGATGGATCAGGAAAGAATGGTTCCACTTGCGGAGGCATCTAGAACTAGAGGTCACTGTTTCCAAAAAAGTAGTTGCCCATTTAACACAGAGTTGAGGAGACTTTGTTCTCCTCACAGAAGATCATGAGTCTTTGGAATGTTCTTCCTCAAAAGGTGATGGCAATAGAGTCTTTGAATATCTTTAAGGCAGTGGTAGGCAAATGTTTGACCAGCAAATGGGGCATTTGAGGGTTACTGTGGTGGGCTGGAATGTGGAGTATTCAGATCAATCATGAACTTATCGAATGGCAGGCTCGAAGGCTGATTGGCCTACTTCTGCTCCTAATTCACATGTTCACATTTCCTGGACCTCTTCAGCCTACGATCCAGCGCTGGATGACAGTGCCTTAAAGGACAAGCAAAATCCACTGCAGCCCACACTGCATCACCAACTTTTCATCTAAATTTGGTGGGGGTCTGCCAGTTTTAACACTGTCGAAAATCTGGCAGTTAAATTGCAGGTTGGTGGCACCTCAATGGGAAACGCCTGACCACCATCAGAGAGGAAAATGCCAAACAAATTTGATTGCCAGAATTTAGACTACTTTTACCAAAACTCTGTTATTATGTTAGATATCTTTGTACCACACATGGTGAGAACATCAGATAACAGAAGTCACGTGATCATTACAGAACAGGCCATTTGACCCATCATACCAATGCTGGCTCTCCTAAACAGAAATTCTAATACTGTCACTCCCCCCCGCTCCTCTTCCTATATCATCTTTATTCCTCCTCATCAGATATCCAGAAAATTTAAAATAATTGTTAGTCTGGAATAATGTACATTTTCAAGTACTGAATGCTAAAACTGGCATCAATTTGTCCCCAGTTCAATGGAACAAATTTGTCACTGTGAACATTTGCTTCTTGCTTCGGAATCAAGTTGAACTGGATCATATTATTTTAACCTTCGGGGTAAACCACCACAGCACAAAGAAACAAGTGACACTCATCACTAACAATTGCCAACAGTCATTGCAGTTTTTTTTTGACTCCAAGTCATGACCATGTTCCCTGCAGTTCTGCAAACCTGCATCTAAAAACGAATTAAAGTTTACCAGCAGGGGCTCTTCCAAAAGTACATTTTCATGGAACACAGCAGTTAATTTTGATATGAATTAATAGCAACTATCTTTGCTGTTCAGTCCCACGATTACTTGCGTGAGGCTGCCAATGTTTTCCATTCCAAACATAATTCTGGGTGATCAACGACAAATCAACTGTTTCACTGCATGCTGCTGTGCCGAAACACAAATGAGATTAATTCTGTCGCAATACACATGAATGTTTTGAATCATTTATATTCTGTAGGTGAGCCACAGTTGAGGGGGTGGGCGAAAATGATTTGAGCAAGGCAGAACAGTGCCTTCAACGGGTGGCTCGCAGATTAGAAGTGAATGGACATGTCTGAGAGTCCACTCCCCAGTAGTGGTTGGCTGCCTCAACATATTTTTTCTCAGTTGTAAAGGCCCAGATATGGCCCTGGGCATGTGGTGAGTGAGGCGATCACAGTAAGGTCACGCTGGCTATAATTGCCTACCAAGAAGCTTGTGTCTATTTAAGACTAGGATGGACAGGTTCTTGATGAGTCGAGGAATCACGGGTTACAGGGAAATCACAGGAAATATTGAATCAGCCATGATTTACTGAATGGCAGAGCAGACTCGACGTGGCATGTGACCTACTCCTGTTCCTATTTCACGTGGTGTATTTGAGTACTGACTGACTGGCCAAGCCCTCACGATGACATTCAAATGTACATTTCTCGCTGGAGGAACATCAGCCTCAAATTGGTTAAGGAAAAAGGAGTGTTATGTATTCGTGAGATCAGGCATTTGGTGTTTTGCACGTGGGGAGAAAAAAGGCATGTTTCAGGCTCCACTACAACACTGATTCACCATGAGAAAACTGCAGTTGGGCAGAGCGATTTAATATCACCGCTTCTCCTTCCGTGGCGAAAAGGCCATGCCAGAAACTACAAGATCCTGAATGTTGACGTACAAGATTCCATGGTACTACTTTGACAAAGAACAAAGAAGTGACCCCTGGGGTGCTGGCCAATATATGAAGTTAAATGGAAGTCAACATTGTCCCAGAGAACTCAGATAAGGACAGGACTTGTACAATTAATGGTAGGGCCCTGGGTAGTGCTGTAGAACAGAGAGACTGAGGGATTCAGGTGCATCATTCTTTGAGAAGGCGTTTCGCATGCTTGCCTTCATTGTTCAGATCTTTGGGTCTGGGAGAGTGGTTAGTGTGTGGAATGCTCTGCCAGAGTAGTTACAACATTTAAAAAACATTTGGATTCATACATGAATAAGGAAGGTTTGGAGGGATATGGGCCAAGTACAGGTAGGTGGGACTAGTTTAGCTTGGGAACACAGTCAGTGCAGACTGGTTGGACCAAAGGGTCTGTTTCCATGGTGTATGACTCTCTGACTATGGGTTCCTCTTCCATAAGAGAGAGAGAATTTTGCAGTCAGATTAACCTGACGGTTGCTGCAACTTGGGAAAACAATGAGGTTAAGAAGGCAGGGCCTTCACAGTGACCTCAACTGGTGTGGGAATTGAACCCACAACATTGACATCAATTTGCATTACAAGCCAGTCATCCAGTCAACTGAGATAACTGACCTCTGAGTAACTAGTATATAGACATCAAACATCATCACATTGCTAATTGTGGGAGCTTGCATGTATTGACTTCCACAATTTCTACAACAGTGACTGTATTTGAAAAAGGAATTCACTGCCTACAAAACTCATTGAGAGGTCCTGAAATGTGGTCTATAAATGCAAGTGTTTTTGTTTAAGTTCAGGTTCACCCTCCTGTGATCTTTGGCGACCTTGCAATTTTATTGTCATCTGTTACTGAGTCATCCATGAACCTATAAGTTTGAAAACATGTTAATAATCGAGTCACATAATGGAAAAATATGCTGAGGAGTAATTTCCAGCAGCATATGTAGCAAAGGCAATGGAATTTTTATCATATGCTTTCTCAGTTGAATGATAAGTTTGATTTGTTTCTTTCTAAAAAAAAGGCCACTTCACACTTCAGTGTTGCTAAAAATGGCAAGTTTTCCGCATTTAAAGATCTCTCCCTTCTTTCATTGAGACTAAAAGGTCCTTTATATTGGATTTCTCTCAAATCAGATTCCAGTAGTCCATGTCCGCTGCCAATCTAAAGAAAGCAACTTCAATAACAAGGAACTGACTTGCGATTCTTAAGTTCCTGGAATCCAATTCAAATGCAGACGAACATAAAGCAAAAAAAAACAGCGACAGTAATTTCACACACAGGAGCTGTTTTTTTGTTAGAAGTAGGTGTCGACTTTCCATTTCACAGCATGGACTGCAACTGGAAGGAAACAAGTATCAAGTGACCAGTTCAAGAGATAACATGCATTTTACATTGCATTTCTGTGCACGACCAGCCTTCTGGCATCAATTCTTCCTTCCCTGGTTCTCTCCCTTGCCTCGTTGCACATAAGGCTGGTGAAGAGTATTTTTGATGGATAATTTCAAAAGAAAATAGAATGGGCGCTTGAGAGATGTTGGATTTGCAGAGCTACAGACGCACACTGAGCGAACACGGACTGATAGGATTGCTCCCCCAGCATTGGCCAAAGCCTGATGGGCTCAATGGCCTCCTTCTGAGCATTAATGACTCCCTGTCTCCACTTATGTAGCACCAGTGTGCTGGAAATAGGGCAGGCAAACTATACAGGCTTCTAAGTAATAAAAGCAAAATCCTGCAGATGCTGGAAATCCTAAACAGAAACAGTCCTAATCAATGATAGTAGGAACTGCAGATGCTGGGGAATCCGAGACAACAAGGTGCAGAGCTGGATGAACACAGCAGGCTAAGCAGCATCACAGGAGCAGAAAGGCTGACGTTTCGGGCCTAGACCCTAGG
>NC_063334.1:108432369-108537913 GCF_021869965.1 Rhincodon typus
CTAGGCCCGAAACGTCAGCCTTTCTGCTCCTGTGATGCTGCTTAGCCTGCTGTGTTCATCCAGCTCTGCACCTTGTTGTCTCAGTCCTAATCAATGGTTATTGACATGAAACATTGGGATGGGTGTTTTGCAGTGCAATAGTCAGCATGCACACCCATCTCAGCAAAAAGGAGGAGCCCTCTCTTAAGCCTGATGGATTCCCCACAGTAATTTTTCTCTGATTTGGTGAGACGCTTTCTGACCCGGTGGGAAATCCTACCTTGGAGAGCTGCCAGCAATCAGGTTACCAGCAGAAATGGCTACTGCCAGGACTCGAGGCAGACACACCATGCCAAGGAGCTCAGGTAAACCTGGCTAAGTGTCTTAACAAAACCTGTTATACAGTCCGATTAAGAAGGGGTCCATGGCTGGGGAGGGCCAGGTTTAAGAGGCCTGAGGGTGGATGAAATTGAGGATAACCTTGGTAGGGCATGGACAGTGTGATGTGCCTCCAAGGGGTCTACGGGATCCAAAATGCAGGGTTCCTGGCTCGCAAATTTCAAGTTGCCATGGATATGACCCTGCTGAGGGTAAAACAATGGTAATGGTAGGCTAAGGCACTTAAGCTTCCATTAATCAAGAGATAATGATGCTGTGGTAATTTTCATCCTGGGCCTGTTCCAGAGAATCCCAGTGAACAACACCACAGTTTTCAATTAGGCAATTTACAAGCCTTAAGGACATAACATTGAGTTCAGAACTTCCGAGTATGAACATTATCTTTCATCTTGATTAACCCACACCTCCCTCACCATGCCCTGACCCAATGGGTTTGACCTGTTTTCTGCTATTGACATCTATCATTAAGACCTATTGAGCATCTACATTGCTCCTTTATGACAAGTATCATTCCCTTTGTCTTTTTGCTCTTGTTAACCTCATCATCTGTTCCACTCACGCTGCTCCCGATTTATCAACGGCATGAATACCATCATTTTCAGTCTCATTCAATTCTAAGGAAGATCCATTAGACTCAAGCATTAAATCTATCTTTCTCTCCATGGATCCTATCAGGTCTTCTGAGAAACCCCAGCACTTTCTGTTTCCATATCTTCAGCATTCACAGTATTTTGTTTTATCCTGTTACCTAAATTACAGCAGTGGCCATACTTCAAAAGCATTCAGTTGGCTCTGTGGCATCCCAGGGTTGTGCAATTTGCTATAAAATGCAATGCTTTCTTTCTTACAGTGTGTGCGTTCAGTATCAGATTTTGGTAGTCGCTGTGGATAATCTCTTAAAAAGTGCTGCTCACCAGTAATAGGATCCTGAAGAAGGGTAATACCCTAAACACTGACTTCTCATCCGCCAGATTCTCCCTGGCTTATTGTGTTTTTCCAGCCACCTGTTTGAATCCCTACACTTTGGAAACAGGCTATTTGGCTCATTACATCCAGACCAACCCTCCAAAGTGAAGGCCACCCAGGCCCACCTCACCGAGCCTGCACATGCCTGGACACTATGGGTGATTTAGCATGGCCAGTCCACCTAATCTGCACACCTTCAGACTTTCAGAAGAAACTGGAGCACCTGGAGAAAACCCACACAGACACAGGGAGAATGTGCAAACTCCACACAGATAATCACTTGAGGATGAAATTGAACACAGGTCCCTGGTGCTCTGAGGCACCAGCGCTAACCACTGAGCCACCCCAAGTTTTCAGTAAGACCAACAGTTCCACTGATCTGTGGTTTCAGCAGCACGAGACAGTTTGGAACATAACATTAAATTGCCTGTCCATAATCACTCCATTTACGCCTAACTGAAATTACAATAACGTGTTGAGAACTCTTAGGTTATATTGTCGCTATTTTTCCATCAGATTACAAAATAGCTTTTACCACACCCATTAATCTTAGTTTCTAATCAATGGACATATTTTAAAGAAAAACATTTTTTTCATCACAGTCTCACAGTTTAAAAATAAACCTTCCATTCAGTGACAGCTGCAGTTTCACTCTGTATTTATACCATCAGTGGGACATCATGATGTGGTGACAAAAGGTTGCTAATGAACTCCCATCAACAATCAGTGCCTGCAATCAATCAGTCACTTTGAATTGAGCTTCTGCGGTGTCAAAGGAGTGGTAAAAATGAATTGGTGCTGGAGATCATATCATATTCCCCGAGTTGTTCAGCTTCTGACCAGGAGTAATAGTGAGAAATGGACCATTAGAAAGTTTCCAATATGTAAGCTGTGGTAGACAGCACAATAGATTCCCCAGTATTCCCACGTCTGAAAATGAAACACGGACAATGTGTCATTAATAAGAACCTGTAGCCAATATCAGCTTGTTGTACAGTTTCTATGATGTCTAATGAGGTAATTGTACAGACATGCAGTGATTGCTGTCAAGAATCATTCAAGGCTGCTACATAATGCAGGACTCTGCGCTCTTGGGCTGATCCCAGAGACACATGCGGAGATAAACAACAACTTCCTGCCCTGAGGCCCATCAACTCGGTGAAAGATGTTGTTTGGTCTGCCAAATACTGCTGGTCTTCCAGTGCAAGGGGCTGTCAATGACTGACTGCTGTTGACTGGCACATTCCAGGGTTGAGCACTATGTGCTGAAGTCTGGGGCAGCTGCTGTAGAGACTTGGCTCAGGCTTATGATCCCTTGCCTTTGTAGACGGAGAGGTTAGAAATCCCTTGGGCTGTATGCACCAGAGAATGATGCACAACAGGGAGGTAAATTCTGGAAATAAAGTCTAAGTTTACATCAAAAAAAGGCAAGTTGTACAACTGTAATAGTCTGGATAAAGAATTTTGAATGGGCTGAATGCAAGTTGGGTCAGGCTGTGCCACTGACAAACTGGTATACAGTGCAAATACAAGAAAATAGGTGTAATATACAGCAAATTTCTTACCCAGTCTAAGAAAAAAGGAAGTGAACTCAGTGCCTCTGAAAGCACATGTAATGTGATCTTCCACACATTGGAAATGTGAAGACAAATTCGTCATTGAATTGGCATTCCAAAGGCAATGGTAGCTCTGTGGAACATCACAAAAATGTAACAACACTTCAGTGGGGCAGCCATCACTTAGATACTGCCCTCTCAGAATCCCAATACTAAGATGAAAGGGTCTTTAATAGATGGGAACACAGCAATGAGGACATCATTTTGAGAATGTAACAGATCAGGATAATCATCAGGGGAACAAACAGCATTGCCGATGACTTGAGGGGAGATCTTGTTTTGAATGGTTTTCTTCGGTGCATACACATCACATTTGTACCAGCAGTGGTTACTATGACTTTCCACAAAAACGCAATCTGGACTGAATGTACTGATGGCATTCAGGGGTGTTAGGCCTCAGCCACCAGAGGTTAACAGATTCGTTTTTAGCAAGAGGGAGAACAATGGACAGAATATTGTTCAGGCATTGTGGGTCTAGGAAGCCAAGAAGAGACCTGTGCTGCCATATTTGCGGATGGCCGAATGAAACCATGAGATAACCAGGCATTGGCACACCTACCCTAGAATCATTATCCCATGACAAAGGTTCTTGCTGGCTGAGAGTCATTCGCCCATCAGAGAACTGAGATAGTGGTGCTCAGCAGTGCCATGGTGGAAGGCAGTGGCTGGTGCTGGAAAATCACCTACCACAGTCCCAGCATCGTGAAGCGAGAATGGCTGGGTGGGCTTGCTCTCATTAGCAGGCACCCCCACTTCCAATGACTAGCCCTTCAATCAGGTCTTGGATTGAGCAACATAGGGTAGCTCAGTGGCCAGGGACCCGGGTTCGATTCTAGCCTTGGGTGACTGTCTGTATGGAGTTTGCATGTTCTCCCAATGTTTGCCTGGTTTTCCACTGGGTGCTCCAGTTTCCTCCCACAGTCCAAAGATGTGCAAGTTAGGTGGATTGGCCATTCTAAATGCAGGGTTACGGAGATAGGGTAGGGGTCTGGGTTTGGGTAGGATGCT
The DNA here is from genome assembly GCF_021869965.1 of Rhincodon typus. NCBI lineage: Eukaryota > Metazoa > Chordata > Chondrichthyes > Orectolobiformes > Rhincodontidae > Rhincodon > Rhincodon typus. The sequence goes on from NC_063334.1 coordinate 108,436,338, forward strand.
CTTTGCAGGGTTGGTGCAGACCTGAATGGCCTCTTTCTGCACCGTAGGGATTCTATGACATCCTCCACTTTGACCATTCCCCCACTTCACCCTAAAGCTAGCTGCTCCATTTCTAGCTGTTGTGCACATCTCATGCTGATAGGTCTGACTGAAATGGTGTTAATCTCTCTCCAGCAGGGTGAGACCCATAATTGGTCTTTAAGGTGGGCCAAAAGTGGCAGATGGGTGAGAAGCTCAATCGTGGGCCCTCTCACCTGGGACTTAACACTGGCGGAGGCGAGAATGTCGCAGTGTTCAGGGACCCCATCATCCCATCAAATTAAATGCACTTCCTGCCTCAAAAGCTCCCCAGCAGCAACAGCAGAAGGTTCTATCTTGGCTGGATGCTATGTGGAGTGATGCCAACAGTGTGGGTTCAATTCCTGTGCCACTGAGGTTACCACAAAGGACTCTTTTTTTTCAACCTCTCCCCTCACTTGGGGCATAGTGGCCCTCAGATTAAACCACTACCAGTTGTCTCTCTCTCTCTCTAATAACAGAGAAGCCCCACAGTCTAGAAGGACTATTACCACTTTTATTTGTACACAGATGATCACCAACATAGTACTCTGGGAGACTGGTGTTCACAAGCTAGCTGCAAGCCATCACACCACCCTCACCAACCAACAGACTGGTAGACCTACTGTCTCTATGAACCTCCCCACCCCTCTGGCAGATGAGAGAGACTTATTGAATAATTCTCTTACTGGGAGTCAGCTCGCAAATCACCAGTCTCCCAGAATCAGAAATTCATCAGTGTCAGGAAAGATTTGTTTTTTGGTGTCCACACTGTAACAAGAGAAATCCTATCTCCACGCATTTCAGTGGGCTGTAATACATCTCAGTTTTTTTTCTCATGAAAATCCCACAAGATCTGACCTTGAGACTATTAATAACAATACAGTAATACACTCCAGGTTTTATTGAAAATAAACTATTTAATACATAAAATATTCCTGTTATTACATTCTGAATAAAGCTGGAATATGGGGTTTTGACTCCAAAGCTCATTGTTAAAGTTCCTGACAATAAAGAATTGACACTCTTCTTTGTCACAGGATATTTCAAATTGGTTCTTTATCAGTTATTGCTTCAACTTAACAGCTTTGCTAATGTAAAGCATCAAAGTGAATCTTTTTTGGTTAAATGCGAGTTACAGGTAGTCCTCCGAAAACACAATAGTTGCATTCTTGAGTGACCCAGCGCTGTCGATAATAGCCATAGAAAATCACGTTATAGGGAAATCGCATTACAGGGAAATCGCTATAGAAAATCACTGCACATGCACAGCAGAAAGTTTGCGTTATCCAAAGAGCATCCACTATTCATCAATCGCATTACAGCCAATTTACGTTACCGAAACACGCGTTACAGCAGAACTACCTCTACAGCGAGTTTTCTGGAGTGTTCCTCACCAAAACGTCCAGCAGGATGTCTCACCCTATGTTATCAAATTCACCTAATTAACCACCCATTCCGTTTCCATGGTGTCTCTCATGTATGATTGTAGTCGCATCTCACCATCTGCCATTTCCAAACCATGTCACCACTCAGCAGGTATTTGCTGAAAGACTGGCATTCCTTTTGCCTGTGCCACCTTTAAAAGCTCACTGTGCACCTGGACAAGCACTGTTAGTCTGGGATTGCCCTGCACGGATGCTGATATTTACCCCGGACATAGCAGATGCTGGTAACTGGTGGTCCACTTTGTGGAGAGGAACCTGGAGGTCCTGCTGGATGGGATGTAAACGCAGGACTTTCCCTTTCCCCACATCAGCATTGGAGGACACAACACCAGACCATGCCAGCCTGGTCTGAGTTTGGCACCCAGTTGAGAATGGTCTCAGCTATTTGCACTGCACTGCAGGAAGAAGGTCAATGTCCTCCTACGATTATCTTCTCTCCAATTCCTCACACTTACTATATCTCTGCCACAATATCCACCTCCCCACAAGTCCAATGTTCCAACGTTACTGCCTGCAACATCATTCCTCATTTGGTCATAGCCATCCCAACCTCCGATATCACCAAACCCGAATTCCCTCTGTGTTACCATCATAAGGTGAAAGTTAACGGGAGAGGAGGGCAACTCTATGACACGTCGCTCCTGCTGTATGGTCTCCCTGAGCAAGAACAGGACTAGCAGAATGGCCCTTATGTTGTGAAGTGGGCTACCTATGTATCGATCCTGCAGGAAAACACGAGCCAGTTCAACAAGTTTGCTCCACACCATGGAAAAACACTGCAGATGCTGGAAATCTGAAACAAAAACAGACATTGATGGCAACTCAGCAGGTCTGGCAGAATCTGCAGAGAGAAAGCAGATTGAATGTTTTGGGTCCAGTAACCCTTCTTCAGGACCTGCTTTCTCTCCACAGATGGTGTGGCAACTGCTCTGCCTAGCACAGTAAGAAACTACAGAAGGTTGTGTGCACAGCCCAGACCCTCACGGAAGCCAACCTTCTATCCATGGACTCTATTTACACAGCTCACTGCTGCAGAAAGGCTGCCAACATCATCAAAGACCCATCGCACCCTGGTAATGATCTCCCATAACCTCTTCCATCAGGCAGGAGATACAGAAGCTTGAACACACGCACGAGCAAGTTCAGGAACAGCTTCTTCCTGGTCACTACGAGACTGATGAATGGACTCTCTAGCCTCAAATAACGCCGATCTTGCTAATGTTGATCTCGCCTAGCACACAGCCTGTGCAATGTGGCCGTTATACCTCTGTCTAAGTCTTTTTGATTTGTATATCCTTTGCTTACTGAGATCTACCTGTACAGTCGTAAACAAAGCTTTTCACTGTATTTTGGTACACGTGGCAAAAAAATCAATCAATCGATCAATCAATGTTAGCTAAATTGGCAGTGCCTGTTACCCCCCCCCCCCCCAACTCCCCCCCCCCTAAACATCGACTTTTGTTCCCCTACCATCACTCCGTACATGCATTCCACTCACCCATCGCAGCCATGGAATCCCCTCAGAAAGACAGTTGTTGTATTTACCCAAAACAACACAAAGAACTGCGGATGCTAGAAATCTGAAACAAAGGCAGAAATCGCTTGAAAAACTCAGCAGGTTTGGCAGTTTTATTCTGGAGAAGTGCCACTGGGCTTGTAATATTACTGTGGTTTCTCTCTACACATGCTGCCAGATCTGCTGAGTTTCTCCAGCAATTTCTGTTCTTGTTGTACTTGCCTATGTTGATTTCCAAATCAACAGGTTGAGACAGTCCTCCATCCATCTAGCACTGTTTTCTCTCTACTTCTAATTACTTCTGCAAGCCAGGAATGAGAGGCAAGCAAGATGCGACCATTCTGCACTGGTTACATAGAACATAGAACGGTACACAGAGGAACAGGTCCTTTCGCCCATCACGTCTGTACCGATCATGATGCCATTCTAAACTAATCTCATTTGCCTCTTAGGCACATGGTCCATATCTCTCTATTCCCTGCTGTTCACGTGTCTGACCAGATGCCTTTTAAACACTGCTATTGTATCTGCTTCTACCACCTCCTCTGGCAGTGCATCTACCACCCTCTCTGTAAATACTGTGTCTCACATACCTCTTTTAAACTTTCCCCCTCTCACCTTAAACCTATGCCCCCCTGGTTTTTGAAATTTCCACCCTGGGAAAATGACTCCAACTATCAATATGTCTCACAATTTTATATGTTTCTATTAGGTCGCCTCTCAGCCTCTGATGCTTTAGCGAAAACAATTCAAGTTTGTCCAGTCTCTTCTTATAGCTAATGCACTCCACAATCCAGGCAACATCCTGTAAATCTCTTCTGCACCCTCTCCAAAGCCTGCACATCTTTCCTATAGTGTGGCGACCAGAACTGCACAGAATACTCCAAATGCGGCCTAAGCAAAGTTTTAAATCGCCAACGTTTATACTCAATGCCCCAACCGATGAAGGCAAGCATGCTGTATGCCTTCTTTATCACCTGATCCATTTGTGTTGCCACTTCCAGGAAGCTATGGGCTTGCATACTGTACTACACCTCTGATTCATGAGCTCAGCATACTGTAGATAGTTGGATCCATACCCAGTCTTAGTCACTGCCAGAAGCATCGATATTGGGGATATGGTACAAATGAGCGCAACAGCCAGACAGATGGCAAGTCCTTCTAAACACGTAAAGCCCTGTTTGTTTTTCAGTGATGTTAAAATAGGGTACAGTTTTAAATCAAAATGAATAATTGAGCAATTGACAGGCTTGCAGAGGTACTGTTTGTATTTAAAAGGAGAGAGATTTATTTTCTATTTTTTCCTCCCCTCTCCCGAGGATGCTGACTCATGCTAACACAGAGCGCTTCATGAGCTGGCTGCCCTCTATTATTCCACACGAGTGCTCATTCGTCATCTGTGACCCTGGTTCACAATGAGGCTTTTTAAACAAACAGGCAATGGACTGCACATAGTCTTGATCCCTTCCTCAGACAATCTCTGCCCATTTTACCTTCTAGCGGGCAGAACCAGGATAGTGTTCAGCAAAAGCAACCTGGGCTGTTTTTTTTAAGTTCTTTCCAGCAGTATCTGACAATCAAATCTGGATGCCGAATCCACTGTCAAAACTAGCTCATGCATTTCTCATCAGTCTACTAAGGTGGCACAAGAAAGCTTCTGTTGAGGTTTAGATTTGAAGTTGTGTTGAACATGTAATGTTAATTGCTTTAACGCACTGTTCCTCATACTTCAGTTATTGGGCTTTCACTATTTAGTTCCTTTCCACTTAAAAGTATTGTCGAATATGCTTAGGTCATATAGGCTATAAGTCACGTAGGTTCTATAGCTAATGGTGAGGGGGACAGAGGACAGCCTCAGAGTATAATTAGTGAACTGATAAGCTAGAGACAGCAGATGGTGGGATTTGAATTCAGTTTTTTTGAAAAAATTGGAAATAGGAGTCGAATGATGACTATGAATCCATTGCCGATTGTCGGGAAAAACCCTCTGATTCACTAATGTCCTTTAAGGAAGGAAACTGCCATCTTTGCCTGGTCTGGCCTATATGTGACTCCAGACCCACAGCAAAGTGGCTGACTCTTAACTGCCCTCTGGGTAATTAGGGAAGGGCAATAAATACTGGCCTAGCTAGTGACGCCCTCATTGTGTGAATTAACTTTAAAAAAAGGTTCTTCCATGAGCCGTGCAAAGAAAGAAAAAAACTTGCATTTAAATTTTAGAGTACAAACGCAGGCATTTCAAAGATAAATACATTTGAGGTCTGCTTTTGAAAGTAAATACTAGACCAGTTGTCAGTTGTCATCCCCTGATCTTCTCTAAACACCGATGAGTTCATTTAAGGCCTGTTTTCACATCTCATTCAAAAGGTAGCACCTGTGGCAATGTGGCACTCCCTCACAGCAACATCTAAACCTCAGCCCTAATTATGTGCCCAAACTGGAGTGAAGTTCGTTCTCACAACCAGCTGATCCTGCCGGAGCAGGGAGGAAGGGGCGCGAAGACTATTGCCATTGAGCAAGGGACAAAATCCACTCATTTTTTCATCCAAAATGGTGGGCAGGTCAGCTGTTCCAATACAGTCGACCCTTTAACTCGCTGTTATGAGGAGTGTGACTCGGGAACACATTTGCATTCGTGCTCCCTCAAGGGAAACTAATTTCTCACTCAGTATTTGTCGCCACAAAGTGCAACTGGGCTGAGGAAGGTGTACTGCATGAATCATGGAGCAGAGATGGGCCAAAAATGGCAGCTGCTCATCACAAAGTGATACCAGTCACCATATATAGAAAAAAATATATTGCCTAGGGCTCTCTGAGTATTTTTTGAATGTGGAAAGTTCTTTATAAATACAATAACCTTCAAATTAGACGGGATGCTGGTGTTCATTCTTCTGAAACTATACTCTCTCCAAGCTGTTTTAAGATGACATAACCTATTTGTTGTTGTAGGGTGAAATAAGAGTGGAATTTCAGATCGCTGGGACAAGCCTCCATGGATTAATCCCATGGAGCAATTTTGGAATTGAATATGATTACTTTTCCATCTGTAGAGCACAGCTATAAAAATGTGAATGCAAACTGCAAGGGGCTCTATTTTTCACTGGATCCATCATATCCTTGAGCACCTGTCACCCCATGAGCTAAATCTTGACTGACAGTAAACTGGAGCCCATGCTCAGCTTGTATCAGTACTGCACTGTAACCAGTTATGAGCAGGAATATGAAGGAGCTGTTTATTGCCCAATCTTTTCTGCAGAATTTTCATTGGGAAAATGCGTCCCTGTGCCCTTTTGCGGCTCTCAAAACCCACACCTGTCCCATTTGTGACTTTGCGAGAGTTTTTCATCACAAGTCACACAGTGTATTTTGTGAACCTTGACAGGGTGCGTGAGGAGCATGGATGCAAAAGTGTGCCAATTTTAAGGCTCATCGTGGTCTTCCAATAAGGCAGCCAAGCAGCCAATATTGTTTATCAACCTTAACCCTCATGCTCACATCCAGCACCCCCTCATTCCACCTGATTCCACATGTCAAATCACAATGTGTATGACATCCCATGCCAACTATATGCCTCTGTGCTACCGCACATTCCCCATGCCATCTCATGTCACATCCATGCCCCCATGAATACTCAATAGCCAACCACAGAGAATGCATAATACAAAGAACCAAAAGGCATGTGGTCAGAAATCACATGACATCAGGTTATGGTCCAACAGGTTTATCTGAAAACACAAGCTTTTGGAGCCTCACTCCTTCTTCAGGTGTTAGTGAAGGAGTGAGGCTCTGAAAGCTTGTGTTGTCGGATAAACCTGTTGGATTATAACCTGGTGTTGTGTGATTTCTGACCTTGTCCACCCCAGTCCAACACCGGCACCTCCTTATCAAAAGCCATGTGAACAGTTACACAATCGGTTAATTTACCATTCTGAGGCAGATTCCGAGAATGGGAACAAAAATGATTAAAAACACAACCGCATTAAAATATAGCAGCGAACAGTAAATGTGCAAAAGCATTTTGCATTTACGTCTCAGAATGTTTCAAACTTCTCAGCAGGCTTTCAATTTCCTTCATGAGCTCTCAAATCTAGCTTGCACCGAAGTGCTTCCAACAGCCTGCACCACCTGATGAAAATGGTGTGTGGGAGAAAATCTGATCTCCACACCCCCATTTAAAAAGGGGAACAGGATTTCAGCAAGTATTTTGTGCACTAGCCATTCCCAACCCACAACAAAATGACAGAGGAAAATAGCACTAGGTCAGAAATGTGGAGGATATCCAGATTTCCTCTGAAAATAAATCAAAATGTGGCCTAACACACACTTAAAAATGCTTCCACACCCATACAAAAATTCAGGCCAAACTTTCTCTGTGTTCTTATGAGAAGACTCTCCTCAGCTCAGACCTTTGCAGTGGGAGAAATCAGAACAGCTGTGGTCACCACGTTGAAATAATGTCCCAAATGAACAACTTACACCTCCAATGACACTTCGCAAACCAGGGCAACTAGGGACGGGCAATAAATGCTGACCTAGCCAGCCATGTGTGCGTGCCATTGGTGCATTTTAAAATTTGGAGTCAAAAAGAGCTGAATTATGGCTGTGTCCTTTGCAGAGAATGAAGCAATTCATTCTACTAAATACCTTGCTGAGATGTGCCTCCAAAAGCTTACGTTTCATAAGTCTTCCGATGAATACGATGAGCGAGAAAGTAAATGATAAATAAATGGCCTATAAATATCTTGTTTTCCAGTCTCCCTGACAACAGATGTTCAAGTTAGACCAGCCAAGAATTTTTCAAATTTGCATTTTTTTTCAGTCTTAGCTTTTCTTATTCCCGTTTACTCCTCTCTCCATAAGACACTGAACCTCTGCTCAATATTTTAGAAGCAACTTCCAGACCTTTACCCAAGTGATCACTATTTCAGTATGCTTATTGTATGCAAGCCAAATTGATGGTCGAGGGAATGCTACGTTAAGCACTCTTTCCAAGTGAAACACCTGGATTTTCTTGTACTTCTTTCAATCCAGTTCACTGCATCTGCTGCCCTACATCAGGGAGTTGAAATGCGGACTGGATGGCCTTACAGTCCTTAAGTATGAGCCGAATCTTGCAGTCACTTGCCATTTCAATGCCCCACACCTTTCTCATGCTCATATTTCTACTGTTGCTGCTGCTGTGTCCCAGCGAAGCCCAACACAGGCAAAGTTTCAGTTTCCATTCAGGCATGTTACAGACATCTGGACTTCGCACTGAGTTCAACAAATTCCGACCATGAACTCTGACCTCCAATCTGCTTCAACCCCATGAACACAATGTCATTCTTCCCTGCCCTGAACAACCTCCACTGTCTGTATCTTGTGTTTCAGTGAGAGCTCATAGTTATTAGCATCTACTCTGTACCTAGTCTTCTCTACGACAATGACCACTCTCCTCTTCAATCATATCTCCAGCCTCCCTTAACCTTTCTCTGACCCGCCTTTCTGTTCCACTTGTAGCTCCCCATTTTTTAACAGCATAAAGCCCCCTGACTTTGCCACCTCTCCTTAAGTCTAGAGGACAGTTATTGGACTTGAAATGTTAACTCTCTTTCTCTCTCCTTAGGTGCTGCCAGACATGCTGAGATTTTTCCAATGCTTTCTGTTTTTAGTTTGTTTCTCCAGCAGCACAGTATTGCTTTTATTATTTAGACAATGTCCATCACTCTGTTAGCAGCACTCACCTCTCACTCATAGGTTATGGATTTAATTCGACTCTGAGACTTGAATCTCAGTTGATACTCCACCAAAGTACAGAGCAAATGCCAGAATTTTGGAGTTGACATCTTTTGAATGAAATTTTAAACAAAGATCCTTGTTTGCCCTCTCAGACAGCTGTAAATGGCACTATTTTGAACAAGGGTTGAGGACTTCTCTCTACTTTTCTGAGCAGTCTTTTTTTATTCATTTACTTGACCATAGGGCTACTCTCTGATTAGTGAGGTAACTGCTGGCAAATTTAACCTGAAGGTCACCTCAGATGAGGGATAAGGTTGAGAAAGTGGGACTGTCATGGTAACCTCAAGCAGTGTCAAGAATTGAACTTGCACAGTGGGCTTCAGTCTACATTACAAACTAGCCACCCAGCCAACTGACCCCCCTTTCTAAGCCTCAATCCACATCACACAGAAAACAGATTATCGTGTTACTGATTGTGAGAGGTTGTGGTGTACAAATTGGCAGCCCCTGTTTCCTGCATGACCACAGTGGTTACACTTTAAAAGTAATTCATTTCCCTTGTAGGTTGTCCCGTGATTGAAAGATATTAACCCCAAATCGACCAGTGGGAGCTTGGTGCACCATATCCACCTTGTAAGAAAATCACTGCAATGACGGAATCTTTGCTCCAGGAGATGGGGGCGGGGGGGAGCAGCATAGACTTGGACCTTGTATCCTGCCCTAAGATGCAGACTGCAGGTGGTCCTGAGGCAGCTGAATGGACAAGTGGGTTGTTTAAAAGCCTCAGCTTTGTTTTCTGGGACTTCAAGCTACTTTGTTAAATATTAGGCTCTCTGGTGATCACCCCTCAGACTCACTCACAGCCTCTCACACACTCCTTCATGCCATCCTGTCTTAACGCAATCTCCAAATCACCAATCAGCCCATCCGGTCTCCTATTAGCTCCATACCAACTTAATGCTAACTCATGTCAACCTACCCATCACACGCCTCCATGTCAACACACCCAGTATTCACCATGGGCAGACTTCAGGAGTCAGTTGAAATGAAATAAATGTCCAAAGATCTATTACAGGCTTTACTATGGAATAAAAACATAACAATCACAAAAGCTCATTGAAAATATTTAAATTCCTTTACCTGTCCCCAGTGCGATGTTTCTTAGAGAGAAAAAAAATCATTTCCCTTTTGCTTCGAGGTGATATCTTGAAGTTCCAAAAAAACTATGCTAGGCATTTTAAAGAACCCACCTCATAATTCAGTTGCCCAAGTCATGGGTTTGCATGATGCTGAATTCCATCTGAGTTCAACTTTCTCCCATGTGTGAGTCATCCTGAATATGGGATCTTTCAGAAATAGAGGTGGGTTTCCAGATCTGTATTTGGCTACCATTTTGACAGCTTTGTGGAGTCTCCACAACTCTGTTGAAGTTTAGACCGTGTTTTGAATGCGAGACTTTCTTTGATTAATTGTCCTCCAGCTTGCTGCATTGGATACTAAACTTAATGAAAGCTTGTACGAGAAAGGTCCAGTGCATAAGGTACTGACTTGCTTTTAAACAGTATTATTACAATTCAATTTCTCTGACAACCGATTTCAACCAATTATCAGTGTAATTATTAATTCCAGAACACCATGTTACCCTACTGTAATTATATGTGGTAATAATAATTACAAGATTACAGAATTGTTACATAAAAATAGTGTATTTTAGTGCCATATTAATTCTAGTTGCATTGCTCCATTTTCTTTCTTAGTTGTAGCACCCCAGACCAGCCACAACTAACCTCAGCTTTCCAGCACAACCACGGGTAAAGGTACCTCACACCTAACAGAGGTGTCAGCAATTCCTCAGTCAGCTCCCTGTGTCTCACTCTGTGCCAGTCTGACCTTTCAGTTTTGAGGCAGGGTCACCGGACCCGAAACATTAACTCTGATTTCCCTTCACAGATGCTGCCAGACCTGCTAAGCTTTTCCAGCAACTTCTGTTTTTGTTCCAAATTTACAGCATCTGCAGTTCTTTAGTTTTTTATGACCTTTTAAACGGATCATTTAACACTTTCACACTCACTTTGCCCTCTTTAAACCATCCCATCCCTCACCTATTACTTTTGTTTGATTACAGTGCGTACATGTGATTCACTTTGCGGTTTCCTTGACAGTTTTCCAACTTTTATTCAATCTTGTTTCTTCCTTTAACCACATTGTCACCCATGTGATCTAAGCAGTTTTGACTAAGAACGTAAGACAATAAAGCTGCAGACCGTCTTTATTGGGTTCAGAACAGATGAAGGCAAAGTTCTTCTTGCAGACAAAAGAGAAGATCTGATAAAGGTTTTCAAAATAATGAGTGGACTGGATATAATAGATCGGGAGAAACTGTTCCCATTACTGGGCGGAACAAGAACGAGAAGGCTTAGACTTAAAGTGATCTGCTGAAGAAGTGAAGCAAATAAAATCTTTTTCACGTGGCATGTTGTTAGGATATGGAATGCAGTGCCTGGAAATGTTGTGGAGGCAGGTTCAATTGAAACATTATTGGACAGTTATTTTGGATTAAAGTATTGTGCAAGGGGATGGGGAGAAAGCAGGAGATTGGCACTAGTTAATGATGCTCATTTGAAGAGCTGGTGCAGGCATATTGGAACAAATGGCTTCATTCTGTGCTGTAACACTTTCATGGTGTCCCTGCACTCGTAATCCAGAGGCCCAGGGGAAATGGGCTTGATTCCCAACATGGCCGACGGTGGAATTTGAATCCAATAAAATCTAGAATTGAAAATGAATCTTGCGGCGACCATGTAGCCCTGAGTCCTTAATGGAAGGAAATCTCCTGCACTTAAAAAAAAATGAACTGCAGACGCTGAAAATCTGAAACAAAACCAGAAACTGCCAGAGAAACACAGCAGGTCTAGCAACATTTGTGGAGGGAGAAACAGAGTTAACGTTTCGAGTCCAGTGATCCTTCTTCAGAAATCTTCTGTACTGGTGTGGTCTGCCCTACATTTGATTCCAGATCCATAACGTGGTTGACTCTTAACTGCTGTCTGAAACGGCCCAAGCAAGCCACTCAGTTCATGGGCAATTAAATCTGGATAATAAATGCTGGTCTTGTCAGCAATGCCCAAATTCCATGCAAGAGTTGAAAAAAAATGAAGGGTTGAGCACCCTTCCTTGCTCAGTGAGTATTACAACTTGTAATTTCTTCTCAGGCTGAGATTGACAGGACTTGAGTTTGCTCAGGATAAACAGCAAAATGAAATTAAATCTAGCAAATGGAATTCAGCTAAAATGCAGCTGTAATTGAACTAGATGGCAGATTGGGCTGGGAAGGCCGAGTGGCCTGTTCCTGTTCATATCAATTACCTTCTCTGAAAGTAATTGACAATTTAATGGCAATGTTTTTCACCATGGGCTCAACCTGGGAAGAAAGTGGAATGAATCTCCCCAAGCGTGCCTCACAAAGTAGCCTTACAAGTGGCGAAGACAGACAATTCTATTTGTCAGGGCTACATTCAAACCCAGAATCTATTGATGAAAGGGAAATATTTGAATCTACAGTATTATCCATTTCTCAAGTCACATCTGGTGAAATAATAGCATCAGTGACAGTGCTCTAAAGAACTTACATTCTTTAGTGTAGGGAATCCTGGCAAGACTGTATTAATCGTTCTAATAGCAGCAGTTTTTGCAATTTGGCAGGAATACAGCAAGTGACAGGGGCATCAAGGGGTCCCTATCTTACGCCAGGCAGATTTTTAAAATAACTCATTCATTTTATCCAGTGCCAGCTCACAGATTAACCAATTCATTGTTAAAATCAATCTCACAGCCCTGCTATAGGAAAGATATTGTTAAATTGGAGAGGGGGCAGAAAAGATTTACAAGGGTGTTACCAAGACAGGAGGGTTTGAGAGATTAGGAAAGGCTGTATAGGCTGGGACTTTTTTCCACTGGAGCATAGGAGGTTGAGGGGTTTATAAAATCATGAGGGCACAGATAAGGCGAATAGCAAAGGTCTTTTCCCAAGGTTCGGGGAGTTCAAAACTAACGGGCATAATTTTAAGGTAAGAGGAAAAGGATTTAAAAGGGATGTGAGGGGAAACTTTTTCACACAGAGGGTGGTTTGTATGTGGAATGAACTGCCAGAAAAATTGGTGGATGCATGTACAGTTACACCATTTAAAAGACATTTGGACAGGTACACGAATAGGAAAGGTTTAGAGGAGTATGAGCCAAACGCAGGCAAATAGGACTATTTTAGTTTGAGAAACTTGGTCGGCGTGGCCGAGTTGGAAAGAAGGGGCTGTTTCACTGCTGTGTGACTCTATGACTCAGTGCTGTATCATGACTATACAATCCTAACTGCAAGTAAACTACTTCTCCTGCAAGTAAGTTGTTATCCATAAGAGATGATTAGCAAATTGGCTGAGATAAGAAAAGTAAAATATCATGAGCAGATCCAGTGATAAGAACGTGGTAACAGATAATACAGAAGTCTCTAAGTAAAATGGGCAAAGCCTTGTTTCTGACATAAGAATGTATAAAAGTTAACTTCTGTCTCTCAGAGTCTGTTCTTCTTCATCTTCTTCTCATCATATCCCTGTTTTGTGGCTTCCTATTCCTCGATATCAGTGAAACAGAAACCCAGGCAATGTGTAAAACAAGCTGATAATGTGCCATTGCCCGCTGCCTGGTCCAACCATTTAGACTCCCACTGTAGCCCGTGTTCTTTTTAATTTAAACATTAATTATTGAAACTATTACCATTTATGAGTGTGTTTTCATCAGCAACAGATCAAATCTCACAGTAAATTCCTTTATACTAACTTCTATCGACGCCCCCACCCCTGGATTTGACAATAGGAAGCATTAATTAAAGGCTCAGATCGAGAACTTTTGAGATACTCTTTTCAACTCTTACACAAAGAACTTGCGATGGTGGAACTGAAGCTTTCTTTGAGTGAAGCTATTCAGCAATAGGTGATATCAGGTTTACAGTGATTAAAAACAATCTCAGTTTGGTTTGGTAAAGGTAAAGCCTCAGGGTTGCTCTGTCATCAGACAGAGACAACTGGTGGTGGCTTAACGTGAGGGTCACCACACCTCAGACAGTGGAAGAGGTTGAGAAGGACAACCCTTTATAATAACCCCAACGTATGTGGGAATTGAACCATGCTGTTGGCATCACTCTGTGCTACAAGCCAGCCATCCAGCTAACTGAGCTAACAGGTAACTAATCCAGCTGGAATAACGCAATAAAACGACCTTATGAATTCTCCATTTCAAAATGTTTGCTTGCTTCACTGAAAGGTCACCACAATAACACATTCCTCACATCCACTCAAGCTCTACTCAGACTAGCTCCCAATTAACTGGAATCGTTTTCCCTTCCACTAGTTCCCAGTTGGGTCGTTCAATGAACCACCATACACAGATTTCTGCCACTGTAGTAGCTCAGCAAAAAAACATTTTGAATGGAGATATTAGCAACAAATGAATGCAGCAGATTTTCCACACTTTAAACGTTTCCAAAAGTTGAATTTAGCTATCTATTATTGCATAAAATATTCATTAAGAAAGCAAACAGCCTGAATTTTGATTCCATTCTTAAACACTGTACTGGACATCTGCAAATTGCTTAACACCTCCTGTTAAGAACAGCGTGTGTTGCATAGCACCTTTAACATAATAAGACAACCGAAGGTGCTTAACCATGGGAATTTTTTTTAAACAAACTAACACCAAAACAGGAGATATTGGGACAGAGTTCAAGGAAATAGGTCATATGACCAAAACCCTGGTCAAAGGGACGGGTCTTAAGTCGTCTATTAAAAAGTAACTGAGTGAAATTGATCAGCAATCATGCTGAGAAAACATTTGTCTGCAAAGCCCCTTTCAAGGACCAATAATTGCAGTTTTTTGAGCAGAATACAACTCATTCCGAATAAAACTCCCTCAGTTGCAGCACTGCCTTGGTGTGAAACCAATGGACCCACCTCTCAATTTTCTCATTAGATTGTAGACTGTTCTGTGGGACATTCACAGCAGCAAGCACCTTGTTGCAACATGCCAGATACTTGGCTCTCAAAGCCTAATCTACGATGGGGGTTGCTGGAATGTTGGCATTTTAATTATGATGCTGTATATCCATGGTGATTACACAAGTCACTTTAAAGATCAGCGCATTATCTAAATTGCCGGCTAAATAACAGAGAGACAAACCATTAATTACAATTTATAACTGTAACAGCTTGGATGAAATTGGCTTTGGAATCCCTCTGAAACATTTCTTTCCTTACTGGAAAACAAACCTGAACACTTGTACAGGAAAACCAACCAAGGAGACCACTCACACTGATGTCTGTGAAGGATATAGTGACAATTTCCAGTCGTCCAACACCTGAGCTCTGAACATTATCATGATGCTGGACCATGACTACAGATTACCCACGGACATTGTGAACCTTAAACTATCACGTCTCTTTCAAAAAAGAGGGCACAGAGCCAAAAAAAAGTCTGAGCATGTAAATTCTGTGCAATGGAATTCAGTGACTGTCTGGAAGGCCTGTATGGTTTATCATCAGCTTTGAATGAGAACCTCAGAATGTTATACCCAACAGGTGTCAAGGAGCGTCAAAGGGACGGCCATCAAAAGAGAGATAGGTACTACAAACTGAATTGGACTGTCCTGTGAGTTATTGCAGACTGTAAATACCTTGAGAAAAAATACAGCAGCCTGGGCTGGGACCAGAATACACAAGAAAACCAGTTTCAACCCTGGTTGAGTGGATGAAGGTGTGTGCTATGAGAGTCACAGCTGAGAAAACCCCTCGTCATCCCTGCATTGCTAGGTTAAAAAAAAAAGTTAATCTCTCTCTTCGCTGAAAGCTGGAATTAAAATACAACCACACCTGAAAAGAAATAAGACAACGTTGACCAGTAAAACCACGCATCTTAACTGGTTACCTCTCAACGTCAGTGCTATTGGTATCACCCAGCCTAACAGCTTTAATAGCCTACTGTCTACACTTCACAGAACTCAAGAGACTGATCTGTATATCCATTTCTAAAAACTGAAAGAACTGCGGATGATGGAAATGAGAAACTAAAGCAGAAATCGCTGGAAAAGACCTGCTGAGCTTTTCCAGCAGTTTCTGTTTTTGCATCCTTTTTTAACATTTTTTTGGACTCAACTCTCACTTATAATCTCTGTGATTCTGTGTTTCATTAGTATTGCTTCTTATCTTTAATAACTAATAAAATTCCTCTTTGTTTAACTCAAGAAGTCCTGGTTAAATTGACCCCGTTTAAGATATTAATTCATTTGATCTAGGAACGAGGTATCCACAAGGGAAGGGATCCTTTTTCAAACTATCCTTATTGTGACTAAGCGAGTGGGTGGGTGAAGAAAGAAAGGGAACCAGTTCATTCCCCCTCACTTTGGGGTATTCAATCTGGAACCGTAACAAATTGAAGAATCTTGCCTGGGGACTTGTCATAACAAAACGAATCCTACATAACAGTCTAAGGCACTTTCTCCATTGATGTTGTGCTTCTGATAAGAGGAACGAGTTGATTCCATAAGTTGCCACTGGTATAATTTAAGCCGGACCAATTCAGTGGAAAGCTGACAGGATGTCAGCTTATCCTACATTCTGAAAGTGAAGGTTAGGGAAAGAAAATAATCAACCTCTGCAACACAGGGAGGAGGGATGACAACCGAGGAAAGAAACGGAAGTATGGAGTTCAGAGGTCAGAGGCTCCTGCCCCAGTGCCATTTCCCCAGAGCATCAGTAGCTATGCAAAAGTTCTTTTTATTTCTGGAGAATACTGATAAGTCATTCACAATCCAGAGACGGTAAGAAAGACACTTGATGGCATCAACTGGATGATCTTTTGGTGACGAATTGTAGTGATGTAAGGTGAGGTTTTCCATATACTTTTAAATACTCACATCAGTCTGTGACAAAGCAAATATTAATGTCAGGCTCCTCTCCAACATTAATGTTGCATTTGAATATGCACTGTTGATTTGGGGGTTGGGGCAGTGAATGGGTTATGATCACAGTTACCTAATCTAGACACTGGACAATTTGTAGAAATTTTCTGATGGTTTATTGAGAATGGTAGTTTATATATGGTACATTTGTTAGTTAGGCAAACAAAAGGAAACAGGTAACACATGGTGGATGAGAACATTTGAGCGATCTCAAAGCTACTCTGTAAATGGAGGAGTTGAGGCAAGGCACTCCCATATCACACATGTCTTACAGTCTTTCATGGTAGTTTTTGGTAGCAACAGTCTTTGTTCTTCCTTTGGACTGATGCAGGGGAAGTTCTGGCCTTTGCCAAAGATGATGGTGACTTGTTCCCCTGAATTCTTGTAACCATCTCTCCCCACCTGTCTCTGTTGATATCCCTTATTTTGGGGAATGGCCATCTCTGCTGTGTCAGTCATCTGTTGCAATCCTCTTGGCAAATGCCTACAGGCAGCAGCTCATGATGCCAGGAACAAAAAACAGAAGTTGCTGGAAAAGCTCAGCAGGTCTGGCAGCATCTGTGAAGAAAAATCAGAGTTAATGTTTCAGATCAGTTCCAAGGAAGGGTCACCGGACCCAAAATGTTAACTTTGATCTTTTCTTCACAGATGCTGCTGAGCTTTTCCAGCAACTTCTGTTTTTGTTCCTGATTTACAGCATCCGCAGTTTTTTCAGTTTTTATTTAGTTTGTGATTCCAGGTTGTCCGGTGACACCGTTCCCACCTTCAAATAAAGGTTAGTTTTCATTCCTTACAAGAACAAGAACTTTTTGTTTTTCAAAACACTGCATTGATAATAGGGTAGTGTGGCGCCTGATAAATCTTTGATGAAAGCCATGACCTCAGTTATCTGAATATGCTTCCCTCTGTATCCAGAAAGCAGAGATCTGCTTATATTTGCATAAGGCTAGTTACATCTGTTAACATTCATGCGACACAGAAAATACTCAAAGATGAAAACACTGAAAGAATTTCAGTTTTAAAGTAGATCCCAATTTCCAACAACACCAAGTGCATTCTACATCTACCAGTGTTATATCTGTGCTCAAGATTCTCACCCAAATAGAAAGAATGCTCTGGAAGCTTTTAGAAATTCTGTCCAGTGAAGAACAGGCTATAGCAGAATTATTTCCTTTCAACTGATTAAGAATGTACTCCTGGAAGAACTGAAGGGGTAGAGAATGTGCTGAAAGACACATTCATCTGGTCCATCTGAGCACAGCCGTTTCACTGGTTTTCACAAAACTCCCTTGAACTTTTTATCAAACTCAATCGAAAATCAGACATCAAGTCATGCCAAAACTCAATAGAGAAACAAACCACATGCTGGAATCTGAACTTATTCAAATTAATCCAATGTGTCCTGAGCTGGAATCTTTTCCAAATGTCACTAATTCTCTAGTCTTGGTGCTGGTCTGATGCACCTAGCTTTTCTCTTGGATTTATCCTGCATGTCATCAGTATTGTGTTTCTGATCAAGCCCTGTGAAAGTCCAAATGCTGAAATATCCAGGATCCTGTTATACTTTCTGCAGGGTGAACACACAGTGCGCTGGTGCACAGCCAAACAAACCTGGTCTCACTCTTTCTGTCAATGTATAGCAAGATATTCTGCATCATTTAATATGGGGTGTTACAAAACTGTGGGTCGTTAAAGAGAATTCACTAATAAACCTAAAAATGAACTCAGGAGAAGCTAAACAAGAGAGGTTAGTATGTGGAACATGCTGCCACAGGGAGTTGTTGAGATGAATAACATTGGTATCATGAAGGGAAAGATAGATAACCACATGAGGGAGAACAGAATACAGACTATGCACGTAGGGTCAGATGAACAACATGGGAGAAGTCTTGTGTACAGCACTAACAGTGAACAAGCCCAAAAGGGCTGAATGGTTACCTGTATGTAATTCTATGCAATTCAGTATTTCTTCACAACTGGTGATGGAGAGAAAAGGAAATATCTACATTTCCTGCAGACAGTGAGACTGAGGAATTGGAATAGAATGCACCTGTGATCCCTGGCAAAAGGGACAAAGTAACTCGGCTTCATTCAACTCTTTGCTGGATTTCACTACACGGACTTCACTATTTTGAGGATAAGTGTATTTATCTTAGTTTCGATGCAATGCAAATTTATATAAATTCACATTCCTAACCATCAGCACTTTTTCCCTTGTAAAACTCTGATTCTACATTTCTGAGCCAAGGAAATAAATGAGCTTGATTCTGGAACTTGTACCGGGGAAAAAAAAATAAAACCCACAGCAAGGACTGGAGACAACCAGGAGGACCATTCTTTATAGAGTCTGGAATAAATTTAACTGGATTGAGTGAAAGCTAAAACCGGGAGTAAGTACATCAGAAGTTTGCTTTGATAAAGACTAATTGGATGGACTCAAAACCGTAAACTTTTCACCAACACCAGGGTCAATTTTGGAGATTAATTCCACATCCGAGTGACTGAAAGATAATATTGGGTACAGTGATCTCTCAAGCATTCCTAGTGGTCAAAGGATTGTGAGTAATCCAAGATGGAGGATAGAAAATAAACTGTGGCTGTAAGAGCTGCTCCTTTTCCAAGGTACTTCCAGTGTTGGAGCTGATTTCCTTGAATTTGAGGAGTAGCAATTACTGTTTTATAAGCTGTTCCATTGTTTTAGAACGTTGAAAAAAAAAATCAAAACAACAGCACTTTAAAACAGGAGGAAGACAAACATAGCAGTGACCATGTAGGAAGTGAAACAAACAGAGAAATAAACTTGCACTGCTGTCTGACCCAGCAGTGAGCAACATTCCTGCAGTGAGCAACATTCCTGCAGTTCTGAGAAAGGGTCAGCGGACCCGAAATATTAACTCTGATTTTTGCTTCACAGATGCTGCCCGACCTGCTGAGCTTTTCCAGCAACTTCTGTTTTTGTTCAATATTTAAAAGGCATCTGAATGGGTACATGAATAGGAAGGGTTCAGAGGGATATGGACCAACTGCTGGCAAATGGAACTAGATCGATTTAATGACTTGATTTGATGGACAAATTGGACAGAAGGCTCTGTTTCCAAGCTGTACAGCTCTACAACTCTATCTGAAACAGGCATCAAGCCCCTTTCATTTATAAATAGAGATTCAACACCTCTTTTCAGCCCACTACCAATATTCATTGTCACAGGAGTGCTCAAAGTAATCCACTGCACAGATGCCTGCTATGTTCCTCAGCCAACTGACCACCACTATGCCATCCTTCAAATTTCCCACATAATCTGTCCTCCAGTCTGATCATAGAATCCCCACAGTGTGGAAGCAGGCCATTCAGCCCATCAAGTCCACACTGACCCTCCAAAGAGCATCGCACCCAGACCACCCCCTACCACAGGCAATTTAGCACAGCCAATCCACCTAACCTGCACATCTTCAGACTGTGGGAGGAAAGCAGAGCACCACACAGACATGGGGAAAACATACAAACTCCACACAGACAGTCACCCGAGGCTGGATTGAACCCAGGTCCCTGGCACTGTGAGGTGGCAGTGCTAACCACTGAGCCACCCTGCCACCTGCTGCGAGAGTGTCAGGAGACAAGCATTCATTTCCTTTAGTGCAGGCACCGGTTATGGAAGTGTATCTGGGGCCTCCAGCACTCCCAGTTAACAGCAAAGGCCCATTCTTAGGCCAGTCTCAAGTCTCTTGGCTCAGCAATCAGTTGCAGTTGCCTCGTGCCACCCCATCCCCTCCTTCATTCCCCAAAATATGTGCATCTTACAGTGCTTTTGAAAAATAAACAGACTCGCAATTTATTTTTAAAAAAGGCACTATACAAGTGGGAGGATGTGCCATGATGAGATCATATAGAATCTGCAAGGGGATCTAAATAGGAGACAGAATTTAATGTAGAAAGTGTGAGGTAGGAATAGTCAAATGGCAAGCTATTACTTAAATACAGCGAGACCTCAAAAAAGTGCGACAAAGAGGTAACTGTGCGTTCTTGTGAATGAAACACAATAAATTAGCATTCAGGTACGGCAGGTAACTAACAAACAAATGGAAATTTGACCATTATTGCTACGGGATTGGAGTTACAACGTAGAAACGTCATTATGATTGTACAGTGCTGGTGAGGCTACACCTAGAATACCGGGCACAGTTTTGGTGTCTGCATTTAAGAAAGGTACGCTGGCATTGGAGGTAATTCAAAATAGATTCAAAAGTTGATTCCTGGGATGACGGGGTTGATTTATCAAGAATGGCTAAACAAATTAGGCCTTTAATCATGTGGTGATATTATTGAAACATGCAAGATTCTGAGAAGGGCTGGCTACGTAGCTGTTGAGAAGATGTTTCCACTAGTGGGAGAATCTGGAACTACAGGACCGAGTTGAAAAATAAAAGGACACTTCTTTAAAATCAAGAGATGAAGGAATTTCTTCTCCCAAAGGTTGTGAATGTCTAGCATTCTCTACCTCAGAGAGTTGTGGAGGCTAGATCACTGAAAGTAGGTAAAGAGGAGGTAGATAGATTTTTGAAACATTGGGTTGTTGAGTGCGAGGGCAGGTCAGCCATGGTCTTATTGAATAGCAGCTTGAGGGGCAGAATTTTTTTTTCCTTTATTCATTAACAGAATAAAGGCATCACTGGCTAGGTAGCATTTATTATCCATCCCTCATTGCCCAGAGGGCAGTTGAGAGTCAACCACATTGCTGTGGGTCTGGAGTCACATGTGGGCTAGACCAGGTAAGGATGGCAGTTTCTTTCCCTAAAGGACATTAATGAACCAGATGGGGTTTTCCCAACAATCAGCAATGGATTCACAGTCATCATCAGACTCTTAATTCCAGATATTTTATTGAATTCAAATTCCACCATCTGCTGTGGCAGGATTCGAACCCAGGTCCCCAAAATGTTATCTTGTTCTCTACATTAATGGTCCAGTGATAATACCACTGGACCATTGCCTAGTGGCATTATGGCCTAGCCTAGCCTACTGTTGCTCCTACCTATTATGTTGTTAGGAAGAAAGGTGGGAATTGTTTGGTTTGGGGAATGTACAGATCAGTAGTGGGTAAGTGCATGGGAGAATATGGCACTTCATCCAAGTGTTATTTCTAAACACACAACGCATGGCTGAAAATAAGTATGAAGTTCAGGCACCTCACCTGGAGAAGGACAAACATACACGTATATAATCCTCTGATAACCTCAGGAGTTCCCAAACTGCTTTATAGCTCATAAAGGATTTTTGAGGACCAGTCATCGTTGTAATGTAGGAAACTCAGGTTGAGGTCTAACTGACAGTGACCAGGCTTCAAAAATAATTCACTGACTGCCAAGCGTTTTGAGATGAACAAAGAATAAAATAACCCATTATCTTTCTCACATTGTCATTAAAATAGGACTGTTTAATATTGTTTGATACAATATCACTTCAAAAAAAACATGCAAAGCATAAAATGTTTTCACACTTTTTGAATAACATATTGCTTTCTGAATGCCTGCTCATGCATGCCTGTTCTATAACAGGCCACATTTTGGAGAAGCAGCTTACGAATAGTAACACTCCTCAATATTTTATCCTTAGAGAACTTCAGCCAAAATAGTTTCCAAACAGAGTTGAGGTGTACAGTGCGAATGCCCCAAAGGAACGATTCATTGTATGTGCTCTTGACACCTGGAAGTCTGCTTGTGCACATCGTCACTGGGTCAAAATCCTCACTAACGATATTAATGGGTGCACCTACAGCAGATCAACCTCAATGGTTCAAGGAGTAGCTCACTAACAGGTCAAGCACAATTAGGAGTAGGCAATAAATGTTAGCCTTTTCAATGATGCCTACTTCCCATAAATGAATCAAAGGTCGTAAGATCAGAAGTGGTGATGGTCACTGATGTTCACCACCACCCATGACTTTTCAAATACTGCAGCAGTCCATGTCTATGTGCAGCATGACCTGGATTTCATCCAGCCTTGAACTAAAAAGTAGAGAGTAACATTTGTACCACACAATTGCCAGGTAATTAGAACCTCCAACAAGAGATTCTAACCATCGCCCTTTAACATTCAATGGCATTACCGTCACCAAATCTCTGGTTAGCAACATCTTGGGGATCATCATCTACCAGAGGCTGAACTGGACCAGTGATATAAACACTGTGGCTACAAAAGCAGGTCAAAGTTTTAAGTTTTGACTAACTCTTGAAATGTACTTTGATTGCTTGCTTTAAACTGGCAGAAATAACACCGGATAATATTCTGGCTCAAGCTCAAAGAAATTCACTGTCTAAGGGATACGTTAAATAAATTCTTGCTTTAAATGAGCAGAACTGAATAGCCAGTAGCACCTACACTGATACAGAAGTAAGCAGGAGCTAAAGCAATGAACTGCTTATAGCCCACCATGCATCCTGCAGGACTGGGATGGAAAGTTTTGCCTGTGATTTTCAAAGGACTGTTTGGCCCTACCCCCCAGTGAAAGAATGTGCAGGCAAATAACAGAACACCACAGGATATAGAGCTGGCAAAAAGCGTTCAAAATGGTCGAGACTATCTCTAAGAAGCAGAATGGGAGAAAAGGGTGAGATTATTTTTGGAAACAGTGGGTGGTCCTGTCAAATCCCTCGAGACATTTCTGAGAAACGTGATAAGGCATTTTTCTTCTGCACATCAAAGAATGCCAAGTTATACCCATTTTTCAGAGATATCGTCAACTGCCTAATCCACCCACAATGCAACAAGTGGTCACAGTGACAGCTGGGAAGATTGTAAAGCAAGTAAACAGCTCTCAAAGTAGCCTCTTATGTGTCATTTAAGAGCCTAGCTTAAACCAGGCAGACAAAATTTCTACAGGTCTTGTGAGATATTCTGTTACCTAAGAAGGAGGAAACTTTCACGTGGCTTTTCAAACATTTACACACTTAACATCAATTTCAAAAATCAATCAGAATTTCAACACGATAAGGGAAGAAAACATTGAAAACAATATCTCATGACATCAGGAAAACAAAGCGCTAAAAATCACTGAAAGAAAAGGATTTGAAAAAGCCAGTGGTAAAACTCATTTTTGAATTCAGGTTCCATGATTTAATCAGGTTACAAAGTCCCTTGTAATTGCCTTTCCATGACTACATGATTCAGCTGTTCAGGAGAATTTATAAAAAGAACATTACTATAAAGCTCTTTAAGGGATGCTTCAAACCCTGTATAAAGATCCAATATGGGGACAGATTTTTTTTTAACTTGCACTATTATTTCAGAAATCCTCAACTGCTTTGCAAGCCTGTTCCTACAATGCACAGCCAAATGTGTGTATACATGTTCGGGACCAAATACTGAGTAGAGTGCTAAGCGTCTTCTCGGTATTAATTTGCCCTTCCATCATTTGATGTGGAACAGCAAACATTTTTATTCCTGAACTGGCCCCAAGTAATGCAAACTTACAATTACCACCAGTGCTGATCTATCCACTTTTATATCAGCACTGTTTTCATAGTTTTCTGCTGAAGCACAGTCATCTTGGTGAACCGCAACAATAAACACTACTTTTATTGCTACAGCAAGGACATTATCCTCCAGAGGATTGCAACAACATTAGGATACCATGTCCAAGCTATATTGTACGGTTTTAAGAGGCTCCAGTTTGTTTGTTCTGCTGAGGAACTTGTGTTAATGGTCAATTGCACTGAATTGCAATCTGCTATTAGTGGTCAGTTCTATCAACATGGATGGATGTTCAGATTAAATCCTTGTACCTAGAAATTTGATTGCTTCCAGAAGTTCAGAAGAACGAGAGGAGATCTAATTGAGCTACACAAGATATGAAGGGGATTGACTGAGTAGATGTAGAAAGGATGTTTCCTTATGTTGGGCAAATCTAGAATAAGAGGTAATATTTTTAGGTTAAGGGTAACAGATCTGAAACAGAGATCATGAAAAATTACTTTGCTCAAAGGGTTGCATATATGAGGAATTCACTACCCCAAAGGGTGATGGGTGCTGGGACACTGAGTACATTTATGAAGGAGATAGACAGATTTTTAATTAGTAAAGGGTTGAAGGGTTATGGAGAGCATGCAGGAAAGTGGAATTGAGGCCAAGATGAGATCAGCCATGATCGAATTAAATGGCAGGGCAGGCTCGAGGGGCTGTTTCCTCTTGCTCAGTTCTTAAAAGGAGACATTGGGTGCAAACCCGTACTGTGGTAAATCCCTGATGTACCTCATTATAAGAAGCCTGGTGTGACACACAATGCACTGCACACTTATTTGGGATAACAAGAATTCAGGCTTCACTGACATGAATGATCCTTTCAATTGCCTGAAATTAATAACCAATCATTTCTTTGTGTGGAAGAGAAAAGTCCTGGCTGAGTGAAAACCATCTAAAATAAATATTGAAGACTAATGAAGCAGTCACTGGAGCTATTCAATTTGTAGAATGCTGTAACTTATACACTGAGGTAATATGAAATTTCCAAGACATAACAACATGAGGAGAGGAGCATTAGAACATAAGTACCAGGAGCAATGATGGACTATTCAACCTTGAGCCTGCTCCACCATTCAAACAATCACAGTTGATCTGGCTGTGGCCTTAACTCAATTTTCCTACCCGTTGCCAATAAACCTTGATTCCATGACCCAACCTCCACTCATGCTCCCAGGGGAGGAGAATTCCAAAGTCAAACAACTCTGATAAAACCCTCCTAAACCTTAATTAAATTGGAGAACTTTTCTTTTTAAACAAGTTTCCCCTGATTCTAAACTCCTCCACAAGGGGAAGTATCTGTCCAATGTTCAACTTGTCAAGAGCCCTCAGATTCATATTGCTTTAGACAGTATGATGAAGACAAGAAGCTCAAACCGAAGAATCCTGAACATACAAGACAAACATGCAGAGAGCAGCTGTATGTTGGGGCTGAGGAAATACACTTTTGAGACAGCACCATCACCAACTTGATGAACAAGATCTTAAAAGAAGATATATCCAACATGTTAACTGAATTGCTTCAAACCACAAAGATGGTCGATGCTGGCAAAATCTAGCAAATGAAGGGAGACACGCAGCGAACTGCTTTAGTTATAATGTACGCTTTTAATCTTAATTGAAACTAAACTGTGTTCTCAATTTTTAAAATTCATTCTTGCAATATGAGCATCACTAGCATTTATTGTCCATCTATGATTACCTTTGAGAAAGTGACCATTTATCTGGAGTAGGTACACCCACTGTGCTCATTTCTGTAGTTATTGATTGGCAAGCTAGGTCATTTCAGGGGCCAGTTAATTATCAACTGTTCTGCTGTGGATCTGAAGTTACATGTAGGCTAAACTGCATTACAATGGCAGGTCTCCTTCCCTAATAGGCATTTTTACGACAATCAGTAATTTCATTATAATCAATGAGACTACCATTTCATTCCAGTTATTAATTAATTAATTGAACTTAATTCCTCTAATGGCCCTAGTGACCTCCACATAGAATCCATACACTGTGGAAACAGGCCATTTGGCCCATCGAGTTCATACCAACCCTTCGAACAGCATTCCACCCAGACCCACTCTCTTCCTGTAACCCCACATTTCCCATGGCTAACCCATCTAACCTGCATATCCCCAGTCACTATGGGCAACTTAGCATGGCCAATCCACCTAACCTGCACATCTTTGGACTGTGAGAAGAAACTGGAGCACCTGGAGGAAAACCCACAAAGACACAGGGAGAATTGCAAACTCCATACAGACAGTCGCCCAAGGGTGGAATCGAACCCAAGTCCATGGCGCTGTGAAGCAGCGGTGCTAACAACCGTGCCACCCCATGCAGGGCCATGACTTCAGTTGCCCGACCTTTATGCTGCCACCCGCATATAAAGGAAGGAATTA
Organism: Rhincodon typus; assembly: GCF_021869965.1. Classification (NCBI taxonomy): domain Eukaryota; kingdom Metazoa; phylum Chordata; class Chondrichthyes; order Orectolobiformes; family Rhincodontidae; genus Rhincodon; species Rhincodon typus. The sequence continues at coordinate 108,462,985 of NC_063334.1, forward strand.
TGACTGATTTATTATCGGTTTGCCAGAACCAAGCTCCAAGATAGGATAAAAAGTAATACTAAACAAATGCCAACTGAAATCAGTTGCCAGTGTTTCTAAAATAACGTGGGCTTTGTGAAATGCTTCTTTGTATTTTTTTATGAATGGCTTGGCGAATTCAAAGCTCCATGCAACCACAAATGACAATACGATTACACAGAATTTACAGCAGAGGGACATTAAACCCAACTGGTCTGTATCAGTGGTATCTTAACTCCATTTCAGCATTCTACCATTTCCCTTCATCTAGCCTCATCAGAATATCCTTTAATTTGTTTTGCTTTCATACATTTTGTCCAGTTTCCATAAAGTGCATCCATTCTGTTCACCTCAAATACGCTGTACGGTCACCTGTTCTATGTTCTAAGTCTAATAAAAGCAAAATACTGCAGATACTGAAAATCTTAAAATAAAATCAAAAACTTGGCACATCTGGCAGTATCTGTGGAGAGAGAAACAGAGTTAACATTCTGAGTTTGATATGACTTTTCTTCAGAACTGAGGCACTTTCTGTTTTTATTACTATGTTCTAACTCTCCTTGGATAAAAAGAAAAGCTCCCCATGATTTTTTGTTAATTGTGTACTGTCCATCAATACATCCTAAGCCAAAACTAAAATTCACATTTTCAGAGATGATAAAAAATACTCATTTAGCCCATGAGATCCAAAGATGCAAACTGAATAACTCATCCAAGGATAATTGGCACCTTTGAAAGAAGCCAAATTGTTATTTATTGATAAGGTGTATTGCAGACTAAGAGAGAATATTAATATTCACTGCCTATTTATTCAAGGAAGGGACTTTCTTTTCCTTAAATTTAAAGATGAACAGGTAGTTATGTTGGATTTATAGTGTTGTTGGTAGTTGTTGGGATAAGATACACCAGTAAAGTATTCAAGAAGACAAGACTTAATAGGCAGAATGGCATGAATTCATGCAAACTATGGGCCTGATTTCACGACTGAGGTAGGCAGCCCAAGTCAGGAACTTACCCGATGCAGTGGATGCATGTTTTGCTCCGGGGAGTGAGGTGTGGCATGGAATCAGACCTGCCTATCCTCAGCAGCCACAAGTGTGGGTGAGTGCCCAGGCAGGCTTGTGAAAAGACAGTGAGACATTATCAAAAAAGATCATGGGTGGTAAAGAACTTGCTGCAACGTACTAAAGATGCCAATCAAACAAAGTCAACAATTTACTTCACTTGTCAGAAGAGATTCTCTGCTGCGCTAATGCTTTTATTTGACTGAGCTCTCATCCACGCATGTGTAATGTGGACAGGTGGGAAGCCAGTCAATGTCTCAATACTTATTTGGACTTAAAGATGTGTAGTATTTGAAGCCGCTGCTATTGATACTTGAATGGTCAGTCTGGTAGACACTTTCAATGAATTTTGGGAACAGCAGTTTTTCTGCATTCAAGACATTTCTGAATGGTTGTCTTCCTTCTCAACTGTTCCACACTTGCCATTGTTAAGATATGGTGAATTGTTTACGTACATAGTGCATACTGGCTCAATCGGCAGGGAAGGGGCACAAGTTGATACTGAGTTGACATGGAAAGCTAGAGGAGTGTCAAGAGGAAAGACTTAGCATGGAAAGTATAAGGAGTGATAGGATGTGACCATGGAGCATGGTTAAGCCCCTTTGAATTGACTTGCCTTTCAAAATGTTCTCTCAACTGCGATACAGCTCACGAATCCTCTGACATGTTGTGAACCAGGAGTCCTCAAGAAGTTGATCCCAATAGATGAAAATAGCTGGGAGGCTGGGGTGGGAAAGAGCTATTCCCGCAATACAGCCAGCCAGGTTGGCGATGCAGGATGTGGGCTTACACTGCAAAACCACAAAAGCGTAAAGCCAGGAATTGGTGCAGGTATTTCATGATTCAGGTCTCGCTACATTTTTAAAAGGCTCTGGAGTCGTCCCGACTGTGCAAAGGTTTGGCCCTTAATGCACCTTTCGAACGAATTAATGTCACCATTTCATTTATTCCCAGTCCAGAGGAAGTACTTATTGATCACCAGAATAAACAACTGGTTGGATCTTTGGCTCCTCAGCTGCTCTTAACAGTGAAAGTAGTTAAACAAACACTGGTGCAATCCATCAAGATCCTGAACATTAAATACAAGCAGTGGAGGGCTCTTGTGACACAATGGTAGTGTCCCTATCTCTGAGCCAGGAAGTCTGGGTTCAAGTCCCACCTATTCCAGAGGTGTGCAATAACATTTTTGAACGGGTTGATTAGAAATACTTTAAATACAATCAGAGCAGATCTGTCTTGGTGAATTCCATGTAACAAAGTGGGTGGATCCTTACTGCCCCATGGGCTATGACGGTCATAATATTCAAAGACTGAAGTGTTACAAAGGTATCTCAGCTGTGCAAGGCAGCATAGGGGATGATGATTACATTTCACCACTTGCTACAGTAGTGCTGACCACTTCATTGTATTGATTGAATACTGGTTCTGACACACAGAACTGACAGAATCCAATATCTCTACCCGTGCTCCACTGGATGGCTAGTGGAGCAGTGGTAAACTCTCTGGCTGTGATTGCACCCTGACTGAATACATATTGGCAGATCAACAAGGCAGAGAGTGCATTTTTGTGTGTAAGAACCATGAACACTGTTTATGCCAGCAGACTGTATTCCTGTGAAATGTTTTATCAGCTGAGTGCCTTGTGACTGATGATTATCTGGAAGAAATACAAGTCTTCAATGTTGCAACACAGTGATGATAATCAATGTCCCATCCCTTAAAGTAACATAGACACATATAGAAAATAGGAGCAGAAGTAGATCATTTGGCACTTTGAGCCTGCTGCACCTTTCAAAAAGGCCATGGCTGATCATTCAACTCATTATCCTGGTTCATCTTTCTCCACATACCCTTTGATCCCTTTAGCCCTAAGAAATATATCAATGTCTTTCTTGAAAATATTCAATGTTTTGGTCTAATCGCTTTCCGTGGCAGAGAATTCAACAGGCCCACTACTCTCTGAGGGAAGAAATTTCTCCTCATCTCATCTTAAATGGCCTACCCCCATATCCTGATTCTGGACTGTATTGGGATCATCCTTCATGTGTTTTCCTGCCTAGTCCTGCTAGAATTTTACAGTTTTCTAAGAGATCCCTCTACCTCATTCTTCTAAACTCCAATGAATTAGCCCCAACCGATCCTGTCTCTCTTCATACTGTCACATAATTCCGTCATCCCAAGAAGCAGTCTGGTAAGTCCACAATGCACTCCCTCCATAGCCAGAAATCCTTCCTCAGATAAGGAGATCAAAACTGTACTCAGTACTCCAGGTGTGGTCTCACCAAGGCTCTGTGCAATTGCAACAAGACATCCTGCTCCTGTACTGGAATCCTTTCGACGCATACCATTTGTCTTCATCATTGCCTGCTGCACCTGCACGCTTACTTTCATTGACTGGTGTACAAGGACACCCAGTTCTCATTGCACCTCCCCCTAGTATCAAATACGAAGGCACTCACATGCTGTGTTTTAATCTGTTTACAATGTACGTGCAATGGATTTGGTGCAGGGCATAGCTTGAAAACAATCATCAAAAGCATGATGTCAAGGCAAAGGAAGTCACTATCAGAGGATTTTCCACAGCTAAAAAGAATTTACTTGCGTTTGATTTCAACTTAATTACATCCAAAGATTTAATGACTTGCACATAAACTTCATTTTAAAACTCTTCATCATCGACATCATATTCTAAGTTCTCATGCATAAATTTCATGCCTTTAGGATTCAGAAGGGACCTCCTGCCACCTGTGAAATATGGTCTGCCTGCATGCGTACAAATTAGAACAGAATCAAAACAATTTGACAGAAACTATCAGCTTGGGAACCGAACAGCTAGAAGGAATAAAGACTAAATACAATCAGGAGCCAAGAAGAGATAGTTAAAGTGGGCAATGTTCACATGGGCTAAAGGGTGAGAGGCGGAGCAGCTATACGTGGACATTGTGGACTACCCAGTGACAACCGCAACACAAGCCTCAAATGATTGTGTGATCAGGTAAATTATATAAAAATAAGACTTTAACATGTGGTATGACTCCAGGAATAGTGCGGATCGATTCACAGCGCGCTATCCCATTCGGTTGCAACACCATTGACGTGACATTTTTAGGTCTACCTCAAGAGTTTCAAATATAACACTATGCTACAGGAATGTCCAAGGAGGGACAATAACCTGGTACATTTCACATACTAAATACCCTTGAGATTCAATTTGAATGCATTCTCATTTTGCCTTAAAACAGCAGCAACATCCTCAAAATAGAACTGTCCATTATCTTTGGCTTTGCAGCTATCTCCATTTTGAAAGGGGCTTATCACAACGTGTCTCAAGTTTTCAGTGGATTGAAATGTTAGGAGGTTAACTTTCAGAAGATGCCCATGTAAGTTAAACGAGAAAGCAGTCCCACAGATGATCCCGAAATAATCTCGGCAGCTGCTGCTAGACAACCCGACGTTCTGCAATCATTGCCACCGTCTCACGTTGGCAGTGTGGCCTGGCACACTGCAACACAACTGGCAGCTGCTCAAAAGTCAAAATCTAGTGGCCATTCTGTTACACACAAAGCCAAGAACCATTAGCATCATGAAGAACAGCTAATAAATGCGAGTCTTTCTTTCTGTTTTGTGACACCATCTGGGGTGCCAACTTTTGGACAAGGCGTTAAACCAAGGCGCTGTGTGCTCCTCACACAGAGCCATAAAAAAAATCCCCTGGCACTCTGTGGAAGAAGACCATGGGAGTTTTCCCTGGTGCCCTCGCCAATTTTATCCCTCAAATAACATCACTGAAACAGATTAGCTGGTAATTGCCACATTACAATTTGCAGGAGCTTGCTGCGTACAAAATACATGGCTGCATTTCAAACATTACAATGGTGAGAACATTTGAAAAGTACTTCACTGGCAGAACAAAAGAGCAAAGTCCCGAAAGGTGTGAAACAATTGCAACACAGAGCCAGTTTAACTCCATCCACTGCTGAATCAGCATAAATTAAGAATTAAAGATGGGACTGCCCTTGCTTGTTCAGCTGTGATCGACACTGGACCCCACATGTACCAAGGTAGCGAGGGCCATCCCTAAATGTGAAAGAATTACATACTCAGTTTGAAAAAAAGTTGCAAAATGTAAGACAACTACCATACAACCAGCACTTTGCTTCAAATTAATACTGCAGAGATCCTGGGTGTTACTTCCAACAATGAGTGTAAAATTCATTTGCACTCAAGCAGCCAGGTATCTGATGACTTCTACCTTTTAACGATACACTGTTTCCTGTCTGGATTCAGATTGTAGATGCACTCAATAGCAAATAGCAAAATGTTAAGCAATTCTCTCAAAGTGCATTCCAGTGGCAGGAACACTGGCAGCCCTCACATCTCCAATGCTGCACATCTTAATCGAATAGAAGAGACATCATCTGAATGTGCTGCTCTGTGACTTCTGTTTACGTGCGGACCGTAAAAGTGCTGCAGAAATTAGATTTTTTTTTAATTATCCACGGTGAATGAACTAGATAGTAATTAAGTGGAATAGCAGGCTGAGATTTTCAAGAATGGGTTATTTTGGGAAGTGCTTTATAAATGAATAAAGAAAATTATGGGGTTGTATAGCTTTAGTGAGCCATCAATTTTGTTGTTCATGTCACAGCTGTAACGATTCAAATGTAAACAGTTACTGTACAATGTGAAATTTGTTTAAATTTAATTCCAGTTTTAAAACTTCAATTCACTGCGAATTTGTTCTTGCAGTTTTAAACATCAGAATTATATTTTTGAATTTGTCACACCAAAAATCAATCTGCATGTGATCTGCTTCTGAGATTTATTTTCAATTTAAGACAAAGTCTGCAATTGCATGTACGTAAGACCAATTAAAGGTGTCTGCACTGACTCCAGTTATATAATGTTTGTTTTCCCTAAAATAAAGAAGCAGGACTGTACATTTATTTCCAAAATAACAGTTGTCCCTTATTTTCCTGTAAAATTCTACAATAACTGTATTTATGCAGCACCAGTAGTTGAAGACACTTCACAGAAGCATTAAACACAATTTGACGACAGGCCACCGAAAATAGGGGGTCTGGTGTTTTATAATCCAGGTCCCTCTGGGGACAATTCAATCAGGAGTGCACTTCAGATAACGGAGAACTAACAACGTGACATTGGCTGCCTTAATTTCTCTGCTCCACTCACCCCTGTCTCTCTCTGAACTTGCTGCACTCTGTCTGCACACCTCGAACACTGATTTTGTTATCAAACCTGCCAATAAGGATGGTGCTGCTGTCATCTGGCATAGCAACGTCTACTGTTGCAGAGGATGAGCACCAAATCTCACACATTTCCTCCTCTAACACCCCTGGGCCATTGACCCAGCAGTGAACATCGAACTGTCGTTTTCAGGGCTATCATTGATCATATCTCCTCTGGAGCTCTCTCCTGCACAGCTGCCTGCCTTAAAGTCCCTCAAACCCCCAAGGATCTCCTTCCCAAAACCCACAAAGAGGACTGGCAGATTTTCTTTATTCATTCACGGGATGAGAGCATCGCTGGCTAGGCAGCATTTATTGTCCATCCCTAATTGCCCAGAGGGCAGTTAAGAGTCAACCACATTGCTGTGGGTCTGGAGTCACGTGTAGGCCAAACCAGGTAAGGATATCAGTTTCCTTCCCTAAAGGACATTAGTGAACCAGGTGGGCTTTTCCCAATAATTGACAATGGATTCATGGTCATCATTAAACTCATAATTCCAGATATTTATTGAATTCAAATTCCACCTTCTGCCATGGCGGGACTTGAACCCTGGTCCCCAGAACATTATCTGGGTTTCTGGATTAACAGTCCATCGATAATACCACTAGGCCATCACCTTCCCCAGATCTGTCAGTTCAGTCTGCTCCAGCCTCACTGAACTTATTTCTTCCCATTTTGATTCTATTTTGTCTCCCCTTGTTCAGTGTCTTCCCACACACATTCACAATTCTTCTGACTCTTTATTAGTTCCACGATTTCCAGTTTTCTGGCTTGGGTCACCTCATCCTCATCATGGATGTACAATGCCTCTACATGCCCATTCCCCATCAGGATTGCCACCACCACTCATCTTTGCTTGGCTGAGATCATTCTCACTTTGAACAACTTCAACTAAACTAGTCCCATTTTCTCCAAGTCAAAGCTGTGGACATGAGGCATGCAATGGGCACCATTTAAACCTGTCTCTTTGTCAGGTAAGTGGAACTTTCCTTATCCAGTCCTACTCGGGACCCTATCCACAACTCTTTCTCTGATACATCAAGGGTGCCATCAGTGTTGGTTCATGCTGTCGGCCAGAATTGAGAAAAAAAACATCAGCTTTGTTTCTAATTTGCATATTTCTCTTATCTTCATCTGGTCCATCTGTAACTCTCCCCTTTCCTTCCTTGACTTCACTGTTTCCATTTCTGAGAATAGGCTACCTAAGAATATCCATTAAAAGCGCACCGACTCCGACAGTTACCTTGACTACCCATCCTCATACCCTGCTTCCTGAAAAGATTCCATTCCATCCTCCCAGTTTCTCCATCTCTGTCACATTTGATCTGAAGATACCACGTTCTACCAGGCTGCCTTGGTCATGACCTTCATTTTCCTCAACCAGAAATTCCCTAGTCTGGTTATGTCTGACTCTTCTCAGCCCTCACACCTTCCCCTTTTTTTTCCCAAGCCAATGATACAGTTCTCCTTGTCCTTACTTTCTGTTTCACCATTCCCAACAATCAAAGGAAAACCCTCACCACTTCAGCCACCTCCAACAGGATACCACCACCAAATGCAAGTTCCCCTCCCCTCCACTGTCAGCATTCTGCAGCGACCATTCATTCCCTGACACCCTCTTCCACTCCTTCATTATTTCTAACACTTCCTCAACTCCCCATGGCACCTTCCCATACAATCACAGGAGGTTTAACACTTGCTCCTCCCTCCTCACTGTCCAAGGCCCCACACAGATCTTCAGGTGAAGCAGTATTTTACTACTAATCTACTGTATTTGCTGCTCTCAATGCTTTCTCCTTTCTATTGGCAAGATCAAACATAGACCATATGACCACTTTGTGGAACACCACCATTCTGTCTGTAAGAACGATTCTGACCTCTTAGTTGTTTCCCATTTCAATTAATCATCGTGCTCCCGCGCTGACATTTTCTTCCTGGGCCTGCTACAGTGTGCCAACAATGCTCAACACGTAGGAACAACACCTCACTTTCTGCTTAGGCACCTTTCAGCTTCTAGGACTTAGTATTGCATGCAGAAGCCTCAGGGTATGCCCTCTGATCTCCATTTTGATTACAAACCCCAGCTCTGCCTTTCGATATCTTTCTCATTAGAGCAGACATATTTTCTTCTTTTCACACCTATCATTTCCACCTATTACGCATCTCCATTTCTCCTTTACCACCATTCCTTTTCTCTTTTGCTCTGGGCACCCTCACCATCTGTTCCACTCACTCCTCCTACCCCTCTGTCAACAGCAAAAAAACAACACAATTTTCCAGCCCTTTCAGTTCTGGCATATCAGACTCGAAACATTAACCCTGTTCTCTCTCTCCACAGATGCTGCCAAACCCATGGAATTACTCCAGTAGTTTCTATGCATATTTCAGATTATTATTTTCAGCTTTAGGATCCCAAAGATCCAAATTGTTTTTAACTCATTCAAGAAATGTGGGAATTGTTGGCTAGGCAAGCAACTCCCATCTCTAATCCCACTTAAGAAAGTAAAAATAGGTTTAAAAACACTGACCTGTCTCTCCACAAAAGAAACGGAGCCAGCGAGAATATTACTGTACTCCAGAAAGCATTGTTGAACAAATTTAAGCCACATTAAAAACCCCAAATATTGTTAGCATTCAAGAGCTACTCCTCGGTAAGCTACATCTTCCCCAACAAAAAGTATACCTGGTTGGGCCTGAAGTTAGCAAATCAAAGCCTGTGTAAGACAATAGATATTCTAAAGCATATAGAAAGTTAAGAAAGAACTGAAAGACCGTATGTATTCTAAAATATACAGACATTTGTTAAAGAACTGAACATGCATTTGAAGTCAGGGAAAACAGTCAATTACAATGTTAGCTAGGTTATAGGAAAAATAGACAAAATACAATTTTATCACTCGCAGAAAATCCAGTTTAAATTTTAATTATCGTTACAGTAAAATATTTTAAGTAGGGTGTCCATCACTTTATTAAAGTGGCATTTGTCTTACTTTGACAAGTGAAGACTAAGAGTTAACAAAATGACTCTGTCGCAGTAACGGAATGATAACTATCTTCCCTGTGTCTCAGCAATTAAACCTTTACCTTGACATGAAAGATGCCTAAGTACATTATGTGAGTCTGAGAAGGTTACATCTGTTCTCAATGTCTGTACATGCTGAGGCTGCATAGATAATTCTAATGTTACAGGATGGTAACTGTAATTAAGATACCGCCAGATTTGGTTTTGACCACTGTTAATTTTTACGAAGAACAACACTTTTTGACTCTAATTTTTACATTTCTAAAATTTTAGAACTTCTAAATATCTAATTCTGATTTCTATTTCTAGTATTTTAGAGTTTTTATCTGTCAAATTTTACATAGGTTATAGGCCTCACTGATTACAGGGAAGCCAAGTTTGTGAGGACTGCGGCAGATATGTCTTCGTTTGTCACAAGTCTGCATTTTAACATTAGAACATGATCCTCGGGGATGTGAATTCCGATTAATTGTGGTCTAGGCTTATCAGTACGAGCTCATCTTATTAAATTCTGCATTATGTTGTTTTTTTCTGATTGTTTGAAAAAGAAACGCTGTTTTGCAGTTTTGAGGATCGTATGTGTCTTTCTTTCAGTGATACTCTCATTGCTGTGAAAAAATACAAGTCTGTACATGCTACGATGTGAATTGTCATTGTCTTTTTCTTTCATAAAAATTAAACTATTAAAATTCCTTAACCTCTTACTTACAGGAAGGTAACTCTACTGCCCCTTAAACCTTTCTTCAACTGTATTTCTTTATATGGGTTCCTTCAAGGTATTGTCTCAGTGAAACAATTTTTTTTCCTATTTGTTCATGAGGTGTAGAAGCCTTGGTGACTTGCTGCAGTGCATCATGTTGATTGTAGACACTGCTGCCACTATCACTGGTAAATGAGGTTTTCATTAAGCAGGTTGTTTTGGCTTCATGCCATTAAACATCTTCAGTGTTGTTGGAGCTGCAGGAATCCAGGCAAATGGAAAGAATTTTATCACACCACTGACTTGCGACTTGTTGGTCACAGACAGGCTTTGGGGTGAGAGTATGAAGAGAAGCAGTAGGATGATGAGGAGGGCAGATCATTTAAGACTGGGAATGATGAAGAAGTTCTTTACTGGGACGGTGGAGAATCTTTGGATCTCTCTACTCCAGAAAGCTGTAAAAGCTCAATCATTGAGCATGTTTAAGATAGAAATCAATAGTCTTCTGGAGACGAATGACTTCAAGAGATTTGGAGGTAATATGGGAAAGTAGCATTGAGGAGATAATCATCTATTAACTCAAGTAGCATGGCAAGCTCAATGGGCTGAGGGGCCTAATTCTTTTCCTATGTTTCTTTGAGGCACTCTTGAGAGTTTCAAGCTGCTGACCTGTCACTGTAACCACAATATTTATGTGGCTGGTTCAATTGAGCTTCTGATCTGTCATAATCGCAGGATGCTGATAAAGCTGGATACAGCTATAGTAATGCTACTGAATGTCATGGGTAGATGGTTAATGCTCTCTAGTTGGAGATGGCCATTGTCTGACATTTACATGGCAAGTCACTTATCAGACCAAGTCTGAATGTTATGCATGTCTTATTGAAACCATCTAAGCCTGCATGCAGCATCTAAATAGTTGTAAATGGCTCTGAACACCGCAATTATCAGCGAACATCCCCCTTCTGACCTTATGATGGAGGGAAGATCATTGGTAAATTCCCTGAAGATGGTTATGCCTACAACGTTGACCTGGGCTACCTGAACAAAGATGTTCTTGAGCTCAGATGACCGACCTCCAACAACCACAACCATCTTTGCTTGTGCTAGGTACAATTTAAGCCACTGGAAAGTTTCCCCCCAACTTGAATTTTGCTAGAGCTCCTTGATGCCACATTCAGTTAAAAAAAAGCTGTCTTGATGTCAAGGGTAGTAAGCCTCACTTTTCCTTAAATTCATCTATCTTTTCCATTTTTGGATGAAGACTGTAATAAAGTCTTCAGCTGAAGAGTCCTGGCAGAAGTGATACTGAGCATCAGTGAATTGTCTGTCACTTGACAGCCCTGTCGATGATACCTTCTATCACTTTGGAATCACTACTAGAACAGCTTGACTGGTTCAACAATGCAAGTTCTCAGCACTGCAGCTGGGATGTCTTCAGGGGCTGCATGGGATTTGTGCAATTTCTAGTGTAGTAACGTGTTTCTTGATATCAGGTGGCACAGACTAATTTAGATGGAAACCAGTACCTAAGATAACGGGGACCTCAGACCCAATCATCCTCTCTGTAGCTCTGGCCAAAATTGATTTCAGCTCTGGATCGGATTAGGGATTTTTCAGTGGTGTCCTCCTCTTACTAATCATTCGGTTGCCCATCATAATTTTTAACACAATGTGGAAAGACTGCAGAGCTTCAGTCTAATCCAATGGTTGTGCGGTCACTTATCTCTGTTGTTTTCACTGTTGAGAATGCATTTCGTCCTGTGTTGTAATTACACCATGTCTTGTAGGAGGAGAGAGAGGTAGAAAGCCCAAGAGGTTTAGGCAGGCAGTTTGAGAGGTGAGGGTTAGTGCAACTGAAGGCACAGTCACCATGATGGACTGAATGTAGATAGGGATGTATAAGATATGAGAATCAAAGCAGAACTCGATCCTATTAAAAGACTTAATTGCAGTAGCAATCAACTGATACCATTGGGAACAGACAAATTTAACACTTTGTGATAAAGATTCTACTTTTGCAACTATGTGGCCTGCTAACTGAAGAGAGGCAGGGTGTAAAACCACAGTCATCCTGCTCTGTATGGCTCAAGCTTCACACAAATCAGTCAAATATGCCACTGAACTGCTCGAAAGATCCAGCATTACAGCTTCACCCTAATTCCACGATGTCAGATGTAGCACTGCGAATTCTTTTAAAATGATGTTGATTTTTTTAAAAGGCACTGCTGTCAAAAGCAATGAAATGGACAGGCCACTCAGCAGTGAAATTGCCAAGAATAGACCGAATCAAATACTTTAGTCTTGACACTCTCCTCTACTGAGTCCTTGATGCTGGATACATTTTCAATGAGCCAGTCATTCATGGAAAGATAACAACTGAAAATATTGTTTGTGTATATCACTGTTCACCAACTTGTCTGCCATGAGCCACATATGGTACATGCTAATATGGCGAATTGCTTTTCTGATTACTAAATCAAAAATAATGGACAACGTGATTGGATTTGTATACTCAGAAACCACTTCTGGATGGAGTTTACATATTTATTGCTCTTGCTTATAAAATACTACAATAAAAAGCAAAGTATGAAAATGTTTTCTGATTATTGTGAGTTTTCTCACTTCACAGCACATGAATGATGCTGGACGCTTACATAAATACATATGTGCAGAACAGCGTCCTGTATTCTGGGTGTATAGAGTAATGGAATCGTACAGCATGGAAACAGACCCTTTGGTCCAACCAGTCCATGATGAAAGTAATACCAAACTAAACTAGTTCCACCTGCCTGCTCCTGGCCCATATCCCTTCAAACCTTTCCTATTCATGTACTTATCCAAACGTCTTTCACACATTGTAATTATACCCACATCCATCATTTCCTCGGGAAGTTCATTCCACATGTGAACCAGCCTCTGTGTAGAAAAAAATTACCCCTCATGTCTTTTTTTAAACCTTTCTCCTCTCACCTTAGTCTTGAAATCCACCATCCCAGGGAAAAGACAACTACGATTAACCCTTTCTATGCCCCTCATTATTTTATAAATTTCCATAAGGTCACCTCTCAACCTCCTACACTCCAGTGAAAAAAGCACCCCCTATCCAGCCTTTCCTTATAGGTCACACCTTCCATATATAGCAACATCCTGGTAAATCTCTTCTGAATCCTTTCCAGCTTAATAATATCCTTCCTATAATTGGGCGACCAGAACTGGACACAGTTTTCCAGAAGAGGTCTCACCAATGTACTTCCTCTATAACCTCAACATGACATCCCAACTCCTAGACTCAAAGGACTGAGCAATGAAGGCAAGCATGCTTAACGCCATTTTAACCGCCCTGTCTACAGGTAACGCAAACTTCAAAGAACTATGTACCCGAATCTCTAGGTCCCTCTGCCCCGCAACATTATCCAAGGCCCTACCATTAATTGTATAAGTCCTACCCTTGTTTGGAGAGTTGACAGAGACCAACAAGCTGAACAGCCTCCTCTCCTTCAACAACATTTCTGAGATTCTGTGAAGTGGCTATAATAATACTTGGGCTTATTGCCCTGAGGAACCCTGCTGGTGATATCCTAAAGCTGAGATAACTGACTTCCAACAACCAGGGCAATATTTTTCTGTGCTGGGCACGGTTCCAGCCCACAGACAGGTTTTGGGCAATTCCTAGTACCTTCAATTTATGAGGGCTCCTTGATGCCACACTTGGTCAAATGCTGCCTTGATGTCAAGAGCAGTCATTCTCAGGAGCTCAGCTCTTTTTTTTTGGATTAAGGTTGTAGCGTCCAATTGCTCACCTACCCCTGTTCCAAAAGGGACTATGTCAGCGAACTGCCAATGGGCCGGTTAGTCACTGGACCTACAGCCGTGAGCTGCAGGGAAGCGAGAGTGAAGGAGGCTGGGACTTTTGCCTCATAGTGGGTGAGATTCCACCCTGTTGAACTGTGGGTCAATCTGACAGGCTGGTAGCACCAGCAGACCCTGGCACTGCCAAAAGTTTGTGGGTGTGGTACTGCTGGGTCCACAACCAGTTCCATGAGGATTTGCAGCAAGGTGCATCTGGAACAACAGGCAGTGGCCCTCACCGCCCCCTCCGCCCCATCTCCCCAGGGAAGAAGGGTGCGAGTTGGGAGGAGGATGAGATTTGGAGAGCTGAGGGGTGGGGTAGTGCAGTGGTTTCCCCGATGCAAAAAGAGCATCCCCTTAAGAATAGGACCCGACTACTTCCTTCCTATTGTTTCAAAGCCTTTAGAAAAAGTGACTTATCCATTCTGAACTGCCAACAATGCCAACTATTTTATGAAGGGGGTGGAATAACACTCGTTATTTAATTAAATGTGATTGGCAGGCTGTCGATTTTAGTATATTATCGTGATCAGTTTGAGGTGAATAAGAAGGAAGTGGACTGGGAACCCAGGTGATTTCACATAACACCCACACACCGCGCCCCCCCTTCCCAATAACAGGCCCAGTGCAGGGCTGTAAAATTAAGTTTGGGGTCTGCAACCAAGTGGTTCCAGGAAAAAATCAAACTGAGAACAGGTTATTGGTGTTCACATTCCAGTGAGAATGTTTGTAGACAGCACAGAAAATGTCAGGCTAAAACAAAAGGTAAGACCATAAAGATGCCTCAGAAGACACAAGGACAAACACAGTATGGGAAAAGGGAGTGAGTGTGGATTGTACTGCTCATCAAGCTGACTGTGCCATTCAATGCCTTCATAGCTCATCTTGGGCTTCAAATCTACTTTCCTGCCCAAACCCTATATCCCTGAGATAGCAAAACTCTGTCCACCTCAGTGTTAAATTAACAAGAGTCAATAGTAAATTTACAATGGCAAGAGATCTTACTTTTAACCAGACTTTCCCACAGAAGCTGGCATTGCATTTGTCCACAAAGGCAAACTTTCCTTTTCAATCTCACACTTAAAGAAAAAATAGAAGCCTTCTACACTGCATAGCTTTTTCTAGTTTTGAAACTAGCTTTATCATAGCAGGGAACTGGCAATTTGACATCATGCAAAGAAAATCCTGGAGCCAAAATCACTTTAACTATTCAAGAAAGAAGTCACAACATATCTTGAAGGAGATGGTAGTGCAGTGGTAGTACCACCTGGCCAATGAATACAGAAACTATGGTGGTTCAGTGGTTAGCATTACTGCCTCACAGTGCCAGGGTCCTGGGTTCAATTCCAGCTTTGGGCGACTGTGCAGAGTTTGCTCATTCTCCCTGTGTCTGTGTGGGTTTTCCCCTGCCCCTTGTTCCAAAGATATGTAGGTTAGGGGGATTGACCATGCTAAATTATCCACAGTGTCCAGGGATGTGTAAATTAGGTGGATTAGCCATGGGAAATGTGGGGTGGGTCTGAGTGGGTAGCTCTGTGGAGGGTTGCTGTGGACTTGATGGGCCAAATGGCCTGCTTCCACACTGTCAGGATTCTAATGCTCTGAGGGATGTGATTTCAGATCACACCTGGGCAGGTGGTGATATTTGAATTCAATAAAATGCTAGCCTACTGGCAAGCAAAATGTCACTGTTGATGATTGTTAAAAATCTATCTTGTTCACTAACATCTTGCAGTCTGCCATCCTTACTCGGACTGGTGTACAATTAATTCCAGGCCAACAGCAATGTGATTGACTTTTGCTTGGAGTAAGCGTGGGCTCTTTTGGTGCAGTGGGAATATTCCTATCTTTGGGCCAGAAAGCTTGGGTTCATGTGTTGTAGCACGTTTGAACAGGTTGATCAAAAATATCTAAATCGATTAGTTCTGACACAAACCAATTTAGCTACTGGCCTATATCCCACGGATGAGGAAAAAAAAATGATTTTCTCGGTTTTAATGACAATGCTACAAACAAATCCAAAGACTTTTATTCTGAGATATGTTGTTAAGGAATAATAGGGACACTGAGAAAAAAAATAGGTGAACCTTAACAATATGGAATGATCATCAAAGAAATCACATTCTCTGCAAAGGCTATGCAGGTTTACCTGATGAAAAACTCAATGGTGCAGACCAGATTTGATCTGTGTTAAGCCTATTTTAGCTCTGATAGTTCCCCCACACACCCTAAATGGAAGCAAATATTGGCACACACTTTTAACACTAGGACAGGAGATGCAGTTACTTGTATAAATTGCTGGAAAAGGAAAAGTGAACAACTGGCAAACAAAATGACACAAGGACAAACTGAAACAAAACCAAATGCTTTCATCAAAAGTTTGCTAGCAGCAAAAATGAATGAGTAAAAAATGTAGACGTCTTGACAGCGGTCAGATTATCTGAAACAACTATCCTTCAGTAAAATTAAAAGAGACATGCATTTGCACAGTACTTCACAAAATCCAAAAGCATTTTACAGCCAGTTGAACTAGTACAACTTGCATTTAACACAGTAAAATAGCCCAAGGAATCATGATACATTAGAATATATTAGCACAGATAGCCAACAGTTGGTTAAAGAGGTAGGTTTGTGAAAGTGGGATATTAGTCTGCCATCACAGACAAGACGCAGAAGACAGTTTAAGGACAGTTGAGGGGAGAAATACTGACAAGAAACAAAGATGTCTCACCCTGAGGAAGGAAATGAACAATAACAATAGAAATCTTGGTGACTGTATTATTAGAATCTACCAGCATAACTTGCACAACATCAGCAAAATCACTGAGCTTTTACTGGCATTCATTTAGCTTAAACTTTCTTTAACAGTAAAATTATTGAAATGTGAACAAGGTTATGAAACAAAAAGTAAATACCCAGGTACTAGAAATTAATTTTGAAACTCAGTCATCTCTGGAGCACTTTGCAAAGGTAATTAAACTGCTGAAGTAGAAAGAAGTTGAAAAGCAGCACCCCTCTCATAGAACAGCTATTCTCTCTGAATCACCCAGTTTATTTCAAGTAAACTGACAACTCCAATGAATAGCAGGAAGAAAGCTGAGGGTCAAGTCAGTCACCAATAACACATTCTTGGCAAGGTTCTTCATGTTAGATATAAAATATTTTTATTCCTAGACACATTAAAGAGATTTTATTTCCTTCAGTGGGAAAAAAAAATAAGTCCTTTCTCTCTGCAAATGTGCTAAATCAAATAAAACAGATTAATTCACAGCAGCTGACAAAATACACGCCAACGAATATTGCAAAATACTCCAAAAGAAATAAAGACATTCAGGCTGTCCACTTTCATTTAAACTGCTGGCCAGTGACTGCTTGCTCCACATTTCGTTGCTATCCGATGTCGGTCTGGCTAAGAATTGAAAGCTTAAAACTGTACCGGGAAAAGATCCCAGATAAAGTAAGTAATGGCAAGTACATACGTAAAAGGAAAGACAGTCTCAGTAAAATATAAATGCTGCATAAATGCAGCCAGGACGTACAACAAAGCAATCGCTCGCAGTGTACGCCAGAAGCATATAATTCGAAACACATAATGGAATAAAAGCTTGAATTATTCGGGAACAAGTTTTACAGATTTGACATGGTGTCCCCTTCAGTGATTTATTTGGTACATAGAATGATTTGTTAAGGAATACGTAAAACAAGATTCACTGGCATGAATTAACCCTCATGATACTGAACTAAGTGCTTTAAAGTACAGCTGTCAGGACAAATACTGGAACTCAGGATTTCAGGGTAAATCTACATGAACACAGCTGACCTTCAGTCATCCTTTTTAATATAAGAGTTGTGTTTTGAAACATACTGTGAAAATAATGAGTGTTTTACACACTGATTATACTTCTGCACTCCACTTTAGGACTAATTAGTGTAATGAAATTGCAGACATATCTAGCTTCATGCCAGATTTAAAAAGGCACAGACTCAGTTTTAGGGCAGATGATAAAGCATGTTTTGTGTCAATTGTGGTGGAACAAGTTAACTCTTGGAAGTTGAGGCCATTTCGTCACTATTTTCCTCAGTTTCAACATCAAGTATCCCTTGAGTAAGATACCAGACACATTTACAGAGCCAAGCTGCCCGTACTTCCTTGGTCGTACGACTTCAACAACACAGGAGACTATATTCTCCCATGCACTTTCCACACCTACCACCCTTTATGCCCTCTGATGCTGTTTTCTATCAATATTGTTTTAATGCAGCAGCCAAATGGAAAACTGGATGAAGAGGCCTGGAATCTAGTCATGTATCAGTTGCAGCAATTCATGGATGTAAATCAGGGGGCTTTGGAATTAAAATGATGCCAAAACAAAAACAGCTTAATTAAGACTGTCAAACTCAGCAATAAATTCAAGAGTGATTCACAGCCACTAGAATCAGAAATGAAACCACTTAAATAAAATTTACGTCAGAAAGAGGTCTTTATCCTTTCACTTGCGTCGATTTGAATCCAGGTCTCAGAGGTGAAAGGGTAGCATTCTAACCTTTCGCTCCACCCATTCCCTGCCACTTTCCTTTTTAACAGCTAAGTTCATTCCC
The DNA here is from genome assembly GCF_021869965.1 of Rhincodon typus. Taxonomy (NCBI): domain Eukaryota; kingdom Metazoa; phylum Chordata; class Chondrichthyes; order Orectolobiformes; family Rhincodontidae; genus Rhincodon; species Rhincodon typus. The sequence continues at coordinate 108,481,490 of NC_063334.1, forward strand.
TTGCCATTAGCTGCTATTACGAGAACCATCTGCTTGCATCACGACACCACTCAGGATTAAAAATAGACCTTTCACAAAGGCTCGGTGCTGGCCTTATCTCGTTCCCGTTTACGCTGAATTGTAAAACTTTTAGGAACAAACAAGCTAAAAACAATAGCGACTTGCTACAAAACATTGAAATCCTCTTCAGCATCTCCTGTCCTTCTTCCCCAACAAATGCCACCTTAATATGCAGAAGTGCTTCAATCAATCATCAAGGTTAATGCAGCCTAATAACACCGGTTTGGATAGAGACTGACGAATAACAGAGGAGCTCATTTGAAATTGATTACAAGTATAGCACTCAGCATTCACAATGAATGCAGCCCTCCAAAGCATTTCTGTGCACAAAACCATTAATCTTCATTATAAGCAAGGATACAGAATGAAACAGCTCAGAATGAAAGAATGAGGTGGTGTTTTGTGAATCAGATTTCTATTAATGCACAGACAAAACCTAAATTTTAGGCATATGACAGAAAATGGGCAAACTATCAAACCAAGTATTACAACTAGTCTATAAAAATTGAAATGTAAACTGCCAGTTAAAACTCACAAAACCGTAAAAACACAGTAAAATACAGCCACATTTTGCAAAGAATGCTCATGCTCATCAGACATGTTAAACATTTTAAATTGTAAATTTCAGCCAAATTCACAGTAAAGATGAAAGACTAGTAACTTCACTAGAGGCATTGTTTACCGAAAAAAAGTCATAAATTAAAGACTTCTAGATAATTACATTACATTTGGGGCTGATTTTTTATGATTTACTTCTTTTTGACAAACATTTGAAATAAAAGTTGCTTCTTTTTCATGTAGTGATGTTTCCACTTTCTTTCCGAATCTAACATATCATGAGGAAAGAACTGTTAAAGTATTTTCCCTCAATGCAACAGTAGCACTTATTTTCATGTTGCAATAATAAAGTATAAAGTGATTTGAAGGCACTGTGAGATGCAAAGAAATTCCATTACTCCAAGAGGTAAGAAGCCAGTGCACAATCTTACTGCGTATTATGTCAGTAATGATGGGCAAACCTTTCACCTTTTAATTGAAATTTCTATTCTCTTGGCTCACTGTGCAATGGAGAGAGACTTTACAGCTGCAGTACTCCTTTGTGCATGGATCAATTACTAGTCTACCTGAAAAGCCACATACCAAAATTTCACACTGAAAAACTGACCAATTTTATTCCTCCAGTTTTATTCCTTCTTCAAGTCAGAAATTAACTCAAAAATTTACTGTTAATGTTTCATATATTGGGTTAGCATGAAAATTCCTTCCAAAATATCACCATACCTTGTCTCATGCTGTGTTTTTATTGTTGTCTGCATTTTAATTGGGGTATACATTACAGTTTTCATAGACCAGTAAGGAAGCTTTGTTTTATATTTTACCCGTTTGTTATCATATGCCTGAAATTTAGATTTTACATATACATTGATAGAAATCTTATTGTCAATCACTACTCCTGTTAACATATGGGTCTGCTGACGCAGCATGCTGCTTGCACTTTTGCCGAGTAGCTGTGCTTGAGAGTGGGCAGTGAGTGCTGGCAAATTAATAGACAATAAGGGGCAACACAGCGGAGCCCGATCCTGCCTTTGCCCACTGCCCACAAACACAAACAGCTCACTGGCTAGCCAACAGGAACAAGGCTTTTTTTGAAGAATTTCTCTCCCACCATAGTTTGGCCAATTGAAACTCAATGAAGTATTCTACACTTATGCTTATTGCAATCATTGGACTTGGAATTGAAAAAATACGAAGCCCAATGATCTTCAAGATCTGTACTGCTTGGTAGCATAACATTTAACATAACATGTCCCCGCTAAATAATGTAGTGATGTCAAAATCTACTAAGTAAAAATGTGCGATTAGTATAACCCTTAAATCAAAGTAACTTACCTCAGCTGCAATGCATACTTCTATATTTCACTCCATTTATACAATAAAAAGGATACTTGTACATCCAATTATTTTTGCCAAAGATTTCACGAAACACAGAAAAATTTATTTTTATTCTCCTCGCATTAACGTACACACTACAAAAGAAACGTTGGCATATCACCATATTCCATGAAACACAAAAGACAGCAGCAGCAGCACAGTCGATAGGGTAATTGAGGACAAACAGATTGGCTCTCTTGCCCTTCACTTTGTCCACATTTCAGTCAGGAGACAATCTTGACTCACTACTCACCATTACCCACAACAATTCAGAATCCTCGAGGATTAGTAAAATTCAGACCCCATCGGCTCACAGGCTGCCAGCAAACATTATTAACTCGAGACTTCTGGCTTCATTCACCAGCGAAACTGTGATACTATGATAGAAACTAACACTTACAGAGGCACCCCTCTCCCTCCTACCTTCTCTGCAGGATACCTCGCTGTCAAGACATGCAATTGGAAGATATATAGAGTTTTGTGGAATGATTGACTTACTCTTGCTGTCTGTTCTTATGACTTCAGACTATCACATCTAAATCTTTACTCAACGCCTTCTGAATTTTGCCTTACCCGCTCATGTTAAAAGGGTAATTTTCACCCAAAATGACTCACCACCATCCCACTCCAATGAATGTGATAGAAAATCTGTCCCTATGGTATTGCAGAGGAACACCTTCAACTTAAAATTAATTCCTGAATTATTATGCTCATGTAAAATAGATCTAATCAATTTACAACAGTTCATAGTCTGCAATGTGAGTAAACATTTAAAATACCCTAAACATCGCTGCAAATTCTTTTTTGGACATAACAACAACGTCAACTTTATCACAGACAAAACTTTGCATCTCACACTTCCCCTGCAGTCTGGTGTTGACAGAGTTGTCTGGTGCAGTATGAGGTGAGCTGTTTCTTGCTGCATTGCCCCAATTCATCTCAAGCAGCAACATTGTCAAATGTACTTCAGAAACTGCAACTTTATCCTGATTTCGAATAAAAAACAGAAAACTCAGATTACACTTAAATTTATTACCACCAGGATATGACTACAAAAAGCACCAAAACCTAGAAAAATAAAAACTCGCCATCAGAAAGTCTGCAGTGCACAATATTTACACATCAAAACGCCTGGAAAACGACAAAATCCTTCAGTCATTTTCTTCCAAAGTGGACTAGAACCTAAACCAAAAAGGTGCTCCTTTTCCCAGCTTACTTTCTTTTGCCTAAATTAATTAAGAGATTTAGATGCACATTGACTGTACTTCATGACATCACGACACCTTATCTCGTTTAAAATATCAGGGTGCTTTGAGGCTTTTTAAACAAGGAATCTGTATTCAGAACTTTAACCGCTTTTTTTTTTACCGTTCTCCTCATCCAGCGAAAGATATCTTGCGATGACTTTAAGAAACACAAAATTCCATCTTATGTCATTGTTCCCAGATGCTGTCTGGCACCCTGTATCTATCGTGTACTCCATCTTAGCATTTATCCCTTTTTATCCACTAACACGTCTCTGGATTCCAAACTTCCGAACTTTCACTTTGTTTTGCCTTTTGTATTGCTTTATTTTTGTTTACGGTTGGAATCTTATCAAGGCGTTTTAAAAATGACCAGCACTATCACAACCAGCCTGGGGCGGGGGGGTCCTTTTCAGTCAAGAGAAACAAGGTGGCAGATTGTTGCAGGGTTGAAAGCTGTTATAAAGGGCGGTAAATGAAATCAATTCTCTGGATTGCCAGCTACCTGTTATTTTTGATCAGTTTCGGCAAGCCTGGCCCAGTTTACTGGAAATCTCGCCCCTGCATTGACCCCCATCCCTGACGACAAGAAAGCCAAACGTCTCCTCGCTGGCCCAAAATTTTGAAGCCCCCACCTCACAGCTAACCTTTCAGCCAACTCACCACTCTCTCTCCCACCACATCCTCTGGAAGTCTGGCTCATTTCATTGACCTGTCGGACGACTATTTTATAGATGCGTGAGGAAGAAAAGTTTACACCCTGCACAGCGAACCCAGGGCCCTGCTCAAATACGGACGTGTTAAAAGCACGATTTGAGTGTTGGGACTGAATTTCTGCCTTACGCTGAAACTCGAATATTAGTTGTGAGTTGTTATGCCTGCCTCAGAAAGTAAGGATGAGATGGGAAGCTGGTCATTACACTCAAATAGTGGAGTATGTACTTTGTGAGTAAGCTTGGAGTCCTGGGGGGAAAATGAGCACGTTTAACTCAAGGAATTCGAATTAAAACTGCAGCCTTCGCGTAGAATAAGCGAGAGACGGTAAAGGAAACGAAACAAAAAGAATCCCCGAGATTTCAAAGGGTTTGTCAGACGCTGAAGAATGGAGAAGGCAGCCGAGGCTCTCTGAGTAGGGGATGGCATTATGTCTCCACCTGAAGCAAAGCAGTAAGGGGTCCACATACTGACTTGGACGGGGCACGGCGCTAAACGTGAGACTGTCTATCCCGCCGTCACAATCCCATCACAACCAATGCCGGCCGTTGTTAGCAATGCATCCCTAACAAATTCAACAATGTGGTTGAGCCACATTTCCACAGGCAGAGAGAGAGAGAGAGGAGGGGGGGTTGGGGGGGGGGGGGGGAAGGTGTTCTGCTGTGCATGTGGTCTGCTGTCCCTCTCTCTGGTGAGCTGCCCTACTCCCTGTGTGTGTGGAAGCACATTATTCCATGTGTGTGGAAACAAATTGCTGCTGGAGCCCCGACTCTCCCACACAGTGAGCGACGGAACCGCGATCGAAAGGGGCCACACGCAACAGTTCCGAATCTGCCCAGGTACCGATTTGTATTTGCAAACTTCGGCTGAACATCTGCCCAGGAGCTGCAACTCCCATAAACCAGAGGTAGTTTCTCTTTTTGTAAAAACAAATATATATGCAGATGCACAAACCATCCTTCAGAGAATGAATCAGTAACAGGGTGAGGAGGGGAGTTACTGTGGTCGTTTTGTTATTGTCGCTTCCCATAGTTTCAAGGGGCTGGTCAAAAGGAAATAGAAGCATCACATGTGTACACTACCACCAACCTCCCAACCCAGTGACCCAAAACACCGTTCAAAATAATTCAATTGTTTCCCTTAAAGAATCCAATCAGGACAAGCAGCCCTTTGCGCGTCCCTGCCTTACTGGGTAAAACTAACAGCTAGTTTCTGAATCTCTCTCTCTCACACACACACACAAGAGGAGGAATCAGGTTGATGGCACAGAACATGTGAGACATTCCCGAGACAATTAGACAGAGAGGCAGCTGATGTAGAAATTACACTACACCCCGTATCGCCTGCGAGGTTGGAGGGTGCGGGAAGAAAAAAAAGATTTTGTTTTGTTTTGTTTTAAAGAAGAGGCAGTTTTTTTTACAAATGTAAACTCTCCTGCCAGCCTGCACAGGGCGGTAGGTTTGCTGGTGAGAATCTCCCCTCACACTTCTCACACGGTTCGGGGACGTCAATCCCACACAAAGAGACACAGGAGAGGGAGGTCACAAACACACACACACAGAAAAGTTTGCGAAACGGTGAAAAGTCTCCCAACTTGCAGCTCCCATTCAGCGAGCGAGCACACTCCAGACTTGTCTCAGAGGCACCATCTGCAAAGTACGCCTGTGAGCAAGATTTGCAAACGCTTACTTTCAGAAACAGAAACAATGCGTGTCACAGAAAATTAAACTTCGCAGATCCCTGACTGCAGCGTGAAGGGTGCACACTCACATACTCACGGCCGATGCAGACAGAGGCAGAAGGACAGAAAGAGAGAGCAGGGCTGGTGCTGTGTGCACGGAGCCGGGCTCCTAGCACCGGCTGATCCTTGCCTTGTCTCACTGACAAGCGTACACATGGCCTGGGCGCCACCACACAGACCTTACCTTTAGCAGCTGGGGAGAGAGTACTTCCCCAGGAGCCTGGACACAATGCCCCTCATTGCCAGCGGTGCCCTCTGTGCCCTGAACAAGCCCTGCACGGGGGCGGGGAGGGAGTGGGGGGCGGGTGCTGGATGCTGAAGGCGGCTCTCTCTCCCTCTGGGTCTCAGCGCTGTCGGTTTCACTGAGAGAGCAGGCTACGAGCTTCCACACGCACACATGCCCCCACCCCCCCTCCTCCTCTCCCTGCCAGAACTGAAACAGAGCGCCCGTCCTCTCATGCTGTGTCCAATCAGTGCATCTACGATGCAATGATTTAAGGGGTCAGCCATAAATAAACTTGCTGGTGAATAATGGCTTTCTACTTGTTTTCTGAAGCTGCAGTACGATAGAATGCATCTAATTACTAACAACACCGAACATATATATATATATATGTGCGTATTTCTGGCAGTTCAATGCTTTGCAGCGCCCAGCTCTGGTTAACCCCTGTGTGCCAGCACCCATGGTACCCAATAAAGGTTACTGCCTGCTGTTTATTGCTGTCAGATTGGGTTTTCTTTTGGCTTTGGGGACTGCGGGGAAAACCTCCCCATTCACAGTCTGTTCACGCCGCCACAGATTCCGCGCTGCAAATACTGGCCGCTTTCTCAAGCTCAACTGGTGAAAGTTGCGAGGTGCACGTTTACGACTTCGCGAAGAAACGGCTGGGTGATTTTCCTCAGCCTCCCGCACCCCAGTTCCCTCGTCGCTGGGGCTGATTACCGAGAGAAGCCTGAACCCACAGCTACTTCCGCAGGAAGGACTTGTCCATGTTTGTCTGTGGAGACTGCATGTTGGGGTTGGCACACCGCTTGTTGGGTGATGGAACTTTCAAACCTCCCATGATGAGCTGTAAAATTCATTTTATACAGTCGTACAGCACCGAAACAGACCCTTCGGCCCAACTCGTCCGTGCTGCCCTGGTCTCCTAAACTGAATTGGTCCCATTTGCCTTAACTTGACCCATATCTATCTAAATCTTTCCTATCCATGTACCAGTCCAAATGCCTTTTAAATATTTTAACTGTACCCACATCAACGACTTCCTCTGGCAGCTGGTTCTACCCTTTGTGTGAAAAAGTTGCCTGTCAGGTTGGTTTTAAATCATTTCGCTCTCACCTTAAACCTGTGCCCTCTAGTTTTAGACTCCCCTCCATGGGGAAAAGACAGTGGCTATTCACTTATCTGTGCCCCTCATGATTTTTTTGACCTCTATAACGTCACCTTTCAGCCTCCTACACTCCAGGGAAAATAGTCCCAGCCTATCCAAGCTCTCCTTACACCTCAAACCCTCCAGCTTTAACTTCAAGAAATTTGACCAGGCTGGAGCCAGAACACAGAAAAGCCAAGGAAAGCTTCTGGATTAATGTGTAAACCCAAACGTTTTGTTCATACAATTTAGAGGAGGGAATCCGCCAGTATTATTCGGCTGGCCTGGGTAAGATCCCAGTCCCACAGCACATCGTTAACATACAACACAAAAACCAAATTGTTGGAGAAACTCAGTTCAATTAAGGTTTTGAGTTCAGTGACCCTTCTTCAGAACACAGTCACTGAATGCGAAATTGTAATTTGGCGTTGTCTCCATAGATGCTGCCAGACCTACTGAGTTTCTCCAGCAATTTCTGTTTTTGTTTCAGATTTCCAACACCAGCAGTTCTTTGGTTTTTATGCTTAACTTATAGTACGGCAATCAAGTCCCTCTTGCCAGGCCATCTCTGCTGAGGAACACAGAACTCTATAACATAGCTAAACCATCATAGGTGATGTTCTGTAATTCTGAAGAGTCATACCTGACTCGAAAGTTTAACTCTGTTTCTCTCTCCACAGATGCTGCCAAATCTGCTGAGTTTTTCTAGCAATTTCTGTTTTTGTATCAGATTTCCAGTTTCCACAGTATTTCTCTTTTATTAATCATAGTTCATGATTTATTATAATCTAAAATCCAGAGAATAATATGGTCATATATAAATAGCTAAGAATTGCAGAATTGTTATTCGGCCCATCATGTCTGCATCAGCTTTGCAAAAGAGCAGTTCACCTTGTACCATTCTCCTGCCTTCTCCCTGTAACCATACATGTTGTTCTTTTCAAATAAATCTGCCTACCTTTTGAATGCATCAACTGAACCTACCTTTGCCACATTCTCAGGCTCCTTCTCACTATGAAGGAGCTTTTGCTTCTTTTGCCAATTACTTTAAATTTGTCCCCCTTTTTCCCTCTTGATCCTTTCACAAATAGTCTGTACAATTTATATACAGGGTATAATTGTACCTATTTTGTGTGTATATAGGAGGATTATATGACTTAGCAAGAAAAATATGCCCTCTCCTTTACACCATTTCTTTGTTCCCTCATTGCTTTCCTTTCCCTATTTCAGTCATTAATTTAGTTGTGCAGCTGATGGACAGACAGCATACCTACAGTCCATTGTTACTTTCTTTCCCCCCTCACTTCTGATTCCTTTACTCACCGTCCAGCATTGGGCTGAATTTTTAGGTCTCGGTGAGGTCCTGCAAAGGGGCAAAAAAACCCCTGCAGCAAATGGTGTGTCATTTTGCTAGGGCTGGCCATTTTTGCCAAGTTGAGCTCAGGGGAGCAGGCCACCAAGTCTCAACAGTCCACGAGGCTCACTCAGAGTCTCACTAAACTTGAGTTAAAGGAAAATACCTAGGATTCTCTGTGAATCATAGTTTTCATGAGTATTCCTGGGGAGAATCTCAAAGGGATTTCACATTCTGTCAAGAAAAGCTCTCAACTAACATACCAAATTGAATGGGGAGGTAGGCTGTAGCATTTTGTTTTGTTTATTGATGCAATATGACTGTTTCTGGCAAAACCAGAAATTTGTTCCCGAATTGCTGTTGAGAAGCTGGTGGTAAGCCATCTTCCTGAACAGCTACAGTGGGTGCAACCATCGTGCTGTTTGGAAGGGACTTCCATGATTTTGACTGACATTAGAAGAATGGCGATGTAGGATGGTGAGTAACATAGAGGGGTTTGTTGATTGTGAACAGGTATTGGGAGGTGAGTTACTTTCAGCAGAATTCTGAGCCTCTGATGTGCTCTTGTAGCCACAGTATTTATATGGCTAGTCCAGTTCAGTTCGTAGTCAATGAAAGTCACTGAGTTATTGATAGCAAGGTATTCAGTGATGGTATGGCCATTGAATGCTAAGGGGCAATGTTTGGATTCTTTGTTTTGAAGATGGCATTGTGTGGTGCCAATGTTACTTCCCGCTTATCAACCCAAGCCTGGATATTGTACAGGTCATGTCAAATATGACCATGGACTATTTCAGCATCTGAGAAATTGTGAATGGTACTGAACATTGTGCAACCATCAGCGATCATCCCAATCTCCGATGTTATGATGGAGGGAATATCTTTGATGAAGCAGCTGAAGATGGGCCGACTATACTATTCTGATTGACTGCCAATAACCACCACAACCTTCCTTTGTGCTAGGTATGATTGCAATGAGGGGATAATTTTTCCCTGATTCCCATTGACTTTGAATTTGCTCTTGTGCCTTGTGCCTTGAAATCAATGGCAGTCACTCAAATCTCTCCTTTTGAATTTAGTTCTTTTCAGGTCGATGTTTGGACTAAGGCTGTAATAAGGTCTTGGGCCCAATAGCTCTGGTTTCATTTGCAATCCAGTATCAGAGTAGGAACCAGCAAAGACTTTGCTGTGTAAGCTAGCTACATGTATTTAAAAGGTTAAATCCAATTTAAAATAAATACAGGAGCTGTGTATAATTAGCCCAACATAAATCTTGGACAATCACTATTACTTGTACAAATAACTCTATTTTGAGAGGCTTCCTGACATAGGGATGCATTTTAGAGGAACTAACTTGCAAGTAGAACACACAAGTGAGGGAATATTATTAAAATACTTTTACTTGTAGCATTCCTATAGCTTAGATTGTGGCAGATAGACCTGAACTATGTTCACTTACACTTCTACTTATTAACCAATGAAATTAGCAGTTTACAATCCTGCTCTATTGGAGTGGGGAGCCGTCTAACAACTGTCAAAGTCCTTCAAATGCAACTATGGGACAGTTAAGATTTAAAGCCTGACATACAATATCGTTGATGGCCAGTGGTAAGGGTATGGGTAGTTTAAGTTAGTTTCAGTCTGTTCTACTTTAATTTCCATAATATTTTTCTTTCTCCTGGAAGAATAAATACTCATCCAAGAGAGAAAGGATACACAATCAGTTTCAGTCTGTGAAGATTGTCACTATTATGAGCCTTCTCTTCTGAAATGGATATATGTTCTACTCCACTGGGACAGTCAATCATTAAGATTATTGAGAAAATGAGCTGAGAGTGGAAAACACCAATTTCTCTATCCTGAAGTGGATAACAGCTTTTGCAGTAGGAATTTGGAGTCAAGTCATTACTTCTATTATAAACAGAGTTGAGAAGTGATGCAATCCATTTCAAGCACTGTCTGACATCCTCCAGAAACTGGACTCGAGTCGTTTTGCAAATTACGAAGAGAGTAGGTGAAGAAAACTTTTTGACCTATTTGATCTCAATCTTCAAGAATATCTATCCAAACATATGTTCATGACAGCACTGAGCTGCTTCAAAACTGTGCTCGCTGTCTTGGCTGCTACCAATTTTATAGCAACACATTCCAGCTGTGGATTTGCCCTGTGCAAAGAAATACTACCTGAAGTCAGTGTAGAATTGTGCCCTGAAGATCAATGGATTTGCACCATTTTTCCCTGCTGCATTGAATATTGTTCCTTTAATATTGTTACTGTCTTGCTAATTGAATAATCATAATGATCATAATTTCCCTCAATTAGATATATGGGGTCAGTTAGTGCAGTTGGCTGGATGGTTTACAATGTGAAGTGATGGCTGAGGGTACCACAAAGGACCCTCCTTCTCAATGTCTCCAGGGGTGGTGCCCACCACCAGTCGTCTGTCTTTGATGGGAGACCAGCCCCATGGTCTGGTAAGACTATGGTGACTTTACATTTACCAATTAGATTTCTTTTGTCGAACCTTCTGCAAATATTTATGGCTAGATTCATGAAGCACTTCGACAAATTACTCTAACTCTTGTTAGCTAGGAGGTCGACTCAAGGACATTTCGTTTAAGTGGTTCTGAATACGTGGTCTTGCTTTTTAAAAATTCATCCAAACTTGCATTGACAAACGTTTACTGGAGTCAACAGAATGCAGATTTTATGCAGGCACAAACTTAATAGGAGTATAAACCCTTCATATTGACCTGAGGCCAAAGTGCACATGCACCCTGTGGACTGTGGCTTTGAGGCAGATATAATCAACAGGAGCTTAATTTGATACAGAGAAAACTTTTGATGCAAACAACGGATCTCTGAGATCCAGGGGAAGACAAAAGCGATTCCAACCCATGGCCATCTTTACCAGCCAACATGTCTGGATTTAAAGTGTCCTTTCTGTCATGCTTTCTCCGAAAGCTGTCTCAGAAAAGTATGATGCTGGGAGATTCACACTACAGCAAATTGCTACTGAAACTATCCAAAGTGATTCCTTTTGTGCATCGTTTCAAATGTGTAACAAAATAATATAATTACATTTGAACCCCAATCCCTGAGTTATAGATGAAGTTGGGATGAAATCTTGGATCTTGCAGTAAAAGCTGACTTTGTTTTACTATCTGACATTCTCTTCTCCCCTGATCTCCTAACTTGAAAACACTGACTCACTGCTCTTGTGCAGGTCTAGCTAATGAATGTCAGCGTGCTTTTTGACAATTGCAAGGGAATACTTTCCTCACTTATTATGCACCCTTGCAATATCAGTCAGCAGTGGAAAAGTCAATGAGGCAGTGGTACAAAATCAGTTATAAATTGTGAAAAATAAATAAAAACTGTTATCTTGAAATGCGTCATCTGCTGATGTTTGTTCATGACAGCATCGTATGTTAAAGAATTTGTGGGTTTAAGCCCCATATCAGATTTGACAGCCTTAAGCAATATGACACTGTAGAACAGTACTCAGAGGAAGGTGGGAGGAACAGAGAGATCTTGGGGTGTTTATCCACTGATCCCTGAAGGTGGTTAGACAGGTTAATAAGGTAGCTAACAAGGCATATGGGACACATCTTTATCAGTTGAGGCTTAGGTTATGAGAGCAGGGAGGGAATATTGGAGCTATACAAGACTTTGGTTAGGCCATAGCTAGAGTACTGTGTACAGTTCTGGTCACTGCACTAAAGGAAGGATGTAAATGCACTGGAAGAGGTGCAGAGGAGGTTCACTAGGATGTTGCCTGGGATGGAGCACTTCAGCAATGAAGAGAGGCTGGATAAGCTTGGCTTGCTTAATTTGGAGCAGAGAAGGTTGAGGGGACCCTGACAGAGGTGTATAAGATTATGAGGGACATGGACAGGGTGAATAGAAAGCAGCTGTTCTCCTTTAGCTGAAGAGTCAGTAACAAAGGAGCATAATTTCAAGGTGAGAGGCAGGAGGTTTTGAGGGGATTTGAGGAAAAATTTTTTCACTCGGGGGTGATGGAGGTCGGAATGCACTGCCTGGATGGGTGGTTGAGATGGGTAACATCGCAATCTTTGAAAAGATCTTTGAAAAATGAGCACTGGAAATGTTACAACATTCAAGGCTATGGGCCTAATGCTGAAAAGTGGGACTAGTGTAGACTGGCGGAACAGACTTAATGGGCCAAAAGGCCTCTTTCTGCTCTGTTTGATTTGCTGTTTGGGGAGTGCTGCCTTGCTTGAGCTGTAGCCATTGAATGCACATGATATAGAGTCATAGAGTCATTCAGCACAGAAACAAACCCTTCGATCCAATTCATCATGCCGACCAGGTTTCCCAAACTAAACTAATCCCATCTGCCTGCATTTGGCCCAGATTCCTCTGAAACTTCATCTGGAATGAGAGAAAGGGAGGGTATGGGTGAAACAAAAGTGGGTAGCTCAGTTATTAGGTGCATATGTTGAAGCAAGGAGAAAAAGTATATTCCACTGGTTTAGTTTGACATGACTGATCCCAAGCAAAAGTAAATTAATTGCAATACTGTTTACAGGCATTTTCTCTGGACAAAACAGCTTCTGTTTTTGTCTACAAGTCAACACAGTTGCTCATTCTCTGTGTAGCTCTTTGAGATTTTTCTGGGCAAGCTTTGTCTGCAGAGATAACCATACATGATTATTGACTTAACCATGTGCCAGAACATCACAGCAGTGGATTCTAGAATATTCTACACTTTATCCTTTTGACTTCAAGAGTAACCCATCAACCAAAGTGATTTATTTTCTCTTTCCTTATGTGTTTACGTGTGTGTGTGTGTGTGTGTGTGTGTGTTTATTGGGGGAATGGGGGGAATGGGGATATTTAGAGAGATAAGCACCTATATTTCTATGTTACTTATTGTGCATGTTAATCACTTATTGCAAAAAGATATGCAATATGGGACAGTGAAGGAATGGTGATATCATTCCAATTCCCAATGGTGAGTTGTTTAGAGGGGAACTTGCAGGTAGTGGTCTTCCCATGCATCCTCTTGTTTCATTCGTTCACAGGATGTGGGTATTGCTGGCTAGGACAGCATTCATTGCCCATTCCCTAATTGCCCAGTAGGCAGTTAAAAGTCAACCACATTGCTTTGGGTCTGGAATCACATGTAGGCCAGACCACGTAAAGGATGGCAGATTTCCTTCCCTAAAGGACATCAGTGAATCAGATGATCCTTTAAACCATCGGAAATGGCTACACAGTCACCATCAGACTTGCTTTTAATTGCAGATTTTTACTGAATTCAAATTTCATCATTTGCATTGGTGGGATTCAAACCCATGCCCCCAGAACACTATTTTGGGTCCCTAGGTTATAAGTCCAGTGATAGTACCATCTTCCTAACTGCTCCACTTGCACGTTTAGGTGGTAGAGGTTATGGGTTTGGAAGGTGCTGTGAAAGAACCTTGATGAAGCAGCTGATCCAATAGCACCCATTTTATGCCACAGTCTGGCGTTATTTTTTACCCACAGCTCGACATCCCAACAGCAGTATCACTGACAGGCCCTCCATGGGTAAAAGGAAGCTACTTTTAACAATGTAATTGACACAGAAATGGCATCCTACAATCCGAATTACAAACATTCCAATCTTAAACGTTAATTTTCTTTTTGCAAAAAAGCAAATCACTCTTTTTGTGAATGTTGTATTAAGTAAATCCGATCTTAGATTGTGCTGACAGAAGATCCCTGAGTAAAGATGGACACCATGGCTGACCATTAAATATATTTGTTATATTGATCACGTTACTAATTCTCATTCTGAAGAATGGTCTGTATAATGTATACCTCACTGAGGATGATCTGTTAAGATTTCATGAGATTTTGTTTAATGAACAGAAAAGGACAGCATATAAACTGGAATGTATGTGTTATTCAAAGGATAGTATTCATCTTTTTACCACATGCAACTAAAAGTTAGTAAATAATAAATAAAGCACTTGTAATTTTTAATAAGTAAACAGTGAAATGTTTTATTATCATCTCTAGATGATGTAAATAGAAACTTTTTGTCACTGATACTATTATATTTTTTAACCATGCATCACTTGAAAATCTGCCCATTTCCTAACTTGCACCAAGTCCTATTTAACCAATATCCCAGTCTTCGTGGACCTACAATGGCTTTCGGTCCACCAACACTTGTCCCTTGTCAGTGTGTACAAGGCTGCACTAGCAGAAGATTAGGAGCAAGTCATAAATACCTTTTTAACTGGGACAGCAGTTCAAAAAATCTGTAAAAAGGTGATGCAAAAAAAGGAACAGATCGAATAATTTGATTTGAAACTATCAATAGTGCTCTGTGGTAGGCTTAGCAATTCTAGAATTAAACCTCCTGATCATGAAGTATTATTTTATTTATAACTAACTCTGGAATTAAGCAGTGATTATGGTTGGGGAAATCTTTCCAGTTTATTGTGCATTAACAGATAAGTAGAATGGAGGAGGACTCAAAATGCCTCTCATTAATGAGTAACCAATAAGACTGACTTCAGCATGTGGCTAATTGCTTTAACAGTATTCTTAACAATGTGGTGACGACATTCTTATTTCAGTAATCCTAAACAAAAACAGAAACTGCTGGAGAAACTCAGCAGGTCTGGCAGCATCTATAGAGCTGATGTGACCCTTCTTCAGGGTCATGTCTAAAGAAGGGCCACAGGACTCAAAATATTAATTCTGATTTCTCTCCACAGATGCTGCCATACCTACTGAGTTTCTCCAGTAATTTCTGTTTTAGTTTCAGATCCCCAGTGTCCGCATTTCTTTGTTTTATTTCAGTAATGGTACACTTAGTTGCAACTTCTTAAGAAATTAAATTGAATTTGGGGTGTGGCCTATGCATTGAACGTAACATTTCCCCTGCAGCCTACAGGGCAGGGGTATGTCAACGCAATAACTCTGGCAGCTGATAACATTGCACAGCACAGGTTAAATGGCATAATTTTATTTTGCCTACTTCAATTGTAATTTTTTTTCAGATAGAAAAATTGTGGTTCTGAAGAAATAACCTGAATCAAAACATCACAGGATTATATTGTAAATATGTAACTGTAGCAGTTAAAGACAGTCCTTGCACCTCTTGTATTTGTGTTTGAATCGGACAAGTTGAAAACCTGTTTTTCTTTTGGCTGTGAAATTAATTTGAGGGTCTCTCACTTTCATTCCTAGTTGGATGTGGGCCTGAGGCACAAAACTGCTCACAAACACTGGCATGGACCAGTTAGAAAGCTATTTGTTTCTGACATGTACGTTTTTTTTATAATTCATACCCGGTAAGGAGCTGTTTTCTCCAATCTAAAACCAAATACATTGTTGTTCAAATCCATAGCTCAGTGAAGACTCAGAGGGGGTGATGGTCTAGAGGTGTTATTGCTGGATTGTTAATCAAGAAACCCAGGCAATGTTGTGGGGACCCGGGTTTGAATCCCTCCGTGGCATATGGTGGAATTTAAATTCAATAAAAAATATCAGAGTTAGAGTCCAGAGTTAGAGTTAGAATCCATTGCCAATTGTCGGGAAAAATCCATCTGGTTCACTAATGTCCTTTAGGGAAGGAAACTACCATCCTTACCTGGTCTCGTCTACATGTGATTCCAAACCCACGGAATGTGATTGACTCTTAACTGCCCTTTGTGTAATTAGGGATGGGAAATAAATGCTGGCCTCATCAGCGATGGCCTCAACCCATGAATGAATTAAAACCTTTGTGCTGCTCTGAGCATTTTAAGAGCTGTACACCTGAAACGTGAGAGGTGTGGGTCGGGTGAATAGCTAAGGTCTTTTTCCTATGGTAAGGGAGTCCAAAACTAAAGGACATAGGTTTAAGGGGAGAGGGGAAAGATTTAAAAGGGACGTATATGGAATGAGCTGCCAGAGGAAGCGGTGGAGGCAGGGACAATTAAAACATTAAAAAAGCATCTGAATGGGTATAGGAAGGATTTAGAGGGATATGGGCTAAATGCTGGCAAATGGGACTAGATCAGTTTAGGATATCTGGTCGGCATGGACAAGATGGACCGAAGGGTCTTTTTTTGTGCTGTATAACATTGTAACTCTGACTCTAAAAGTACATCAATGGATTTACTTTGCGTTTATCATCCAAAGATTTGGAAACAGCCATCAGCAGTTCCTCAGAAGCACCTGATATTTTTAAATTTTATGTCTGGTACATGATCATTGCAAATTAGATATTAGAAAATTAATCTTTTAAAAAAAGCCAGCCCTTGATCTAATCACTGGAAGTACAGAGGCAGTGACAAATGCCCTTTGAAACAAAACTAGAAATTGCTGGAAAAACTCTGGCAGCATCTGCGAACAGAAACCAGAGTTAACGTTTCAGGTCCAGTGACCCTGCTTCAGAACCAGACACAAAAGGGCAACTTTGCTTTCTCTCCACAGATGCTGCCAGACCTGCTGAGTTTCTCCAGCAATTTCTGGATTGGTTTCAGATTTCGAGTATCTGTTGTTCTTTGTTTTTATTTTGACAAATGCCCTTTGATTGATTGCATTATTTTATAAGTCACTGTTGTTTGTCTCTTTGGAAGCAGTGGCTTTAAAGGCAGATGTCCCTAATAGCAGATCTTTAGCAGCTGAGGATTTCAACCATGCTCCTGACCACACTAAGTATGAGCAATGCCACCAGAAATCAGCGCTGGGTCTCCTTTAACTGACAACTTGGATTCTTTGAAGAAAAGTCAAGGAATGGAAGTGTGCTCTTAATGATGGGTGCATAGGTGCACAGGTGCACAAGGAGACCTACACTTCGAATATACTGTTATAACATTCCTGCTGCCTTGGAAAAGCAATCAACTTCATCAAAGACCCTTTCCATCCCGGTTATACTTTCTTCTACCCTCTTCCATCGGGTGGAAGATATAAAAGTTTGAATACATGTACAGACAGATTCAAGAACAGCTTCTTCCCCACTATTATCAAACTTTTGAACGGACCTCTCAAATGGTAATTCTGATTTCTCTCTCTCTGCACCTTCTCTGTGGCTGTAACACTGTATTCTTCACTCTGTTCTGCTACCCTGATGCACTTTGTATGGTAAGATATGCCTGTATAGCACATAAGACAACACTTTTTACTGTATCTTGGTACATGTGACAACAATCAATTAATCAATCAACCTGAGAAACCAGGATAAAATCACAATAAAGACAAATGATTTCCATTTTATAAAGAATGAGAGAAAGAGTAGATGAGTAAAGATGTAGGTATGATACATGGGTTTGGTCAAGAGGTTGAACTGCACAAATAGTCAATCATGAAATTGTATTTTTTTTTGGGAACACCAGTTAATAAAATGACCACAAATGATCCCATGAACAGAAGTATAATAACTCCTCACCTTCTATAAAATGCTGGATATTTCCTGTCTCATTTTAATTCCTGCTTTCTCTTCATTTCATCCTCTGTTGACCTACATTGGCTTCCTGTTCCCTAATGCATTAAACTTTAAATTCTCACTTTTAGATCTCTGCACAGACTTTCCCAAATGTCATCTCAGTTCCAGCGCTGTGTCTCTCCATGGAGAAAGGACCTCAATGCTATGGCTGGGGCGGGGGTTTGGTTGGGATTGGGGAGGGGGGCAGTGGATCTCTGGCCCGACCTCGGATCTCAAAGTGATTCCAGAGCTATCTCCCGGCCTCGTGAACCCTGAGGTGAAGCCTGACATGGTCTGGAGTCAAGCCCTGAGTGGACTAGAGGCTAGGTGCCAGCAAGGACTGGCTTGGAAGACTGTTGTTCTGAACTTTTTTTTGATCCATTTTATAATTTATGCCTAAAATCTACAATGCTGAACCGTTTACTTCTCTATTTTTCTGAGAACTTTTCTGAAGAAGCTGTACCTAGGGACCTTTGTACCTCAGATGGCACCATAAGCGTGACTCGTACACTTTTCACTGTACTCATTTGAGTACATGTGACAGTAAAGCTAATTCTAATTCTCATACCTGAATGAAATTAGAAAATGCTGGAGAAACTCAGTAGGTCTGGCAATGTCAGTGAAGACAGAAACACTGGGACTCTTTGCACTACAGCACAGAAGGTGAAGGAGGAGGCATTGAGGTGTTTGACATTTTGAGGTGTTTTGAACTTTCATATGCTGGTGGGATCAATGGCAAAAAAAAAATTATGTTTTGACAGAAAGCGAGGGAATAAGTTAGAAATGTTTTCACATGGAGACCATTGAATCTTTGAAGGGCAATTTAGATAAATGTTTGAAACAGGGGTTATTGAGGTAAAATGCAGAACAGTGGAATATACTTTGAATCACTTTGATTAAGAGATGGCATGAATGCAGTGAGCCATAGGTTTTATGCTTTTAATTTATGTGGTTGACAGTTGTATCCTCAAGGCTGCTGAAATCCTTGTCCACACTCTTGACACCTATAATTGCATTAGTATAATGTCCTCAATGCCAGTGTTCCTGCCATATGTGCTGTACAACCATATTGTGGTTATGGTAGCAGACTAGCCTCGCAAGGTCGTGAGATTGAATTCCACAATCATTTGTTGTGAAATCTACTCACTTGTTTTCAATCTCCGGAAAAAAAATGTTCTTGAGGACAAATTTCTGTCATTTCTCCTAACAAAAGGTTTATTCATTTTCCCAAATTCTTTATGCAAACACTAATATTTATGTTGAAGAAATTGGACAAACTGAAATTTGTGAACTCCATTCAATTGAAATGTTAAAGGCTTAGATCAATAGATTTCAGTTTGGAAAGAAAACCAAGAGATATCAAACAAAGGCAGAGTAAACAGAGATAACAAGGTGCAGAGATGGATGAACACAGCAGGCCAGCAGCATCAGAGGGCCAGGAAGGCTGATGTTTCGGGCCTAGACCCTTCTTCAGAAACAGAGTTGGGGAACAGGACAATGATCCACTTGAATGGCAGAACAGGCTCAGGTGCTGAATTGTCTCTGCTTGTTCCTGAGTAAGTGTGAGTTGTTGCATGACTCAGGTACTGATTAGATAACTTGTACAACTGTTACAGGAGACTAATAACAATTAATCTATAATCTCACAGAATTGTTATAACACAGAAGTAGGCCATTTGGCCCATTGTGACTGCAGTGGTTCTGTTAACTGGTGCCAATTTCCTGCCTTTTCCCCTTATTCCTGCACACCATTTCTATCCAAATAATCATCCAGTGCCCTCTTGTAAGCATCAATCGAACCTGCCGCCATCACATTTAAAGGCAGTGCATTCCCTACTATAATTACACACTGTATGAAAAAGTTTTTTCTCACATCACCCTTGCTTTGTTTCCACATCACTTCTAATCTCCTTCCTTTTGTTCTTTTTTCATTTACGAACGGGAATATCTACTCTGTCAAGCTCGCTCATAGCTTTGAAAACCTCTATCAAAATCTTCTCACAGTCTTCCTCTTTCTGATGAGAACAGTCCCAACTTCTTCAATCTATCCTCATAAATGAAGTTTCTCATCCCTGGAACTATTCTTGTAAATAGCTTCTGCACTGATTCCAATGCATTCACATCTTTGCTACAAAGGGACACCCAAAACTGTACACAATACTACAACTGAGGTTTAACAAGTGTCTTGTACGAGTTCAACATCACCTCATTACTCTTATACTCTATGCCCCTCTTAATAAAGACAAGAACACTCTAATGTTTTGTTAACTGCTTTCTGTACCTATCCAGTCATCTTCAGGTCCCTTGAGTCCTGCACCCTCATGAGAATTGTGCCCCTATCTTATATTGTTTTCCAATGTTTTTCCAACCAAAGTGTACAACTTCCCACTTCTCTATATTCAATCTCATCTACCACCTATCTACCCGCTCTACTTGTCAATGTTCTCAGGGCTTACAATTCTTCCAAAATTAGTGTCACCTGCAAATTGTCTGATACTCGTAACAGGATGAGAAATGTATAGAATATCACATTTCTAAGCATTAAGAAACCATGTATTGATCATCCTAGAAATTAGCCAAAAATATTAAAACTCATTCAAAAACATTAAAGTGGTCTTTGTGGTATTAAATTGAGCAATCACACCACATTGCTGTTCGTACAAAACTACTAATATTTATACTCACCAGAATACAAGGGCTTTAATCTGACACAATTAAGAGGACTTTGTCTTAAAAATAGTAATTATGTTTTTTTGTTAATAAGTCCAAGTGCCTGAGTCCAACATTCGCTGCTGTGGCTTCAACTGCCTATCTATGTTCTAAGCTGTGGAATTTCCTCCTCAACCCTTTCCAGATCTCTACAGCTCTTTCCTCTTTAAAAATCCTCCTGAAAATCTACCTCTTAAGTGTGAAATTTTGTTTTGTGATGTGCCTGCAAAATGTTTCAGAATGCTTTTCTGCACTAAAAATGCTATATAAATGCAAGTTGTTGTTGTCGCACACATTGTGAGACTGTGGGGCATTGCTGCATTCACCCTCATGCTGAGAAACTGCCTTTCTGCCTCATCTTCCATCCTACACAGAAATGAAAAAAAAATGAAACTTCCAGCCACTTTTCCCTGAAGGCATAACTTCTTTAAATTGCAAATCCTGGCCATGAGATGATTGAAATAAAAGATTTAAAAGTTCTCTTCAGTCAGGAGATCTTATTTTTCACAGATTATAAATACTATCTTTATGGGTGCACTATGCCGATTGAACCAGCTTTTTTTTAAAGGACTGCATTAATGCATCTTTTATGCATCTCATTTAAATTTGGGGCCCACATCATACATACAAACACAACAAGGAGGCTGTTACCCTGGACTCAACTAACCTGGGAAACAAAAACAAGACACAGTTTTGAATACCAGTCTGTAAATACGCTACAATCCTGGTTAATCTCCCCATTGTGTACTACCTAACAATCATTATTTCCCGCACCAACAGTGAGGCAGTGTCAAAGAAATGATTTGATACAGGTGTAACTTTGTTTCCATAACATTCAGAGACTTGGAGAAAAGAAGCTGGAGCTGGTCTTAATTGTGCACCAGAATTTATCCCACCAGTGAGAAAGAATATCCTGCCAAGCCTTTTCTCTCACACAGAATGACACACAATGCCATAACAGTTTGGAATTTCAGCGAAAGGCAGCAGCAATGAACACAGTAGGGAACTGAATGCTGCTCTGACTATGTCATTTTTTAATCTCCTCCTGGTTTTCTCCTGCGCCTGACTTCATGCTGTGATGAAGTTATCATAGAAGACAGCTTTACTTTCACCAATGAATTCATATCCAAGTCTGCATTACCCCCAGCAGATCAAAACTCCGCTTTCTTCAAATGGCATTATCTGCATAGAGAAAAGCACGCAATTGCTCAATAATTTCACACAAACTAAATAGACCATTCAACATTCTGCGGAGAAATGTAATTCAGCAAGGCACACAATTCTAACCAGCACATGGGGATTGACGAAGAGAAGCCCCTTTGTTCTGGCTCGGGGAGGGGATGGTTCAAAACTTTTTCTCTATCCTTCCAAGCTGCCTCTCATCTTGATCTGAGAGAGTTTCAAGTGCTGGGAAAAGAAGTATCTAATTGTTCAAATACCTCTAAGGAGCTTGAGTGACAAAAAAGCACTAGTTTCGTGCAAAAGTTGGCAGTGAAAATTCAAAGTGCAGGTTGGGAGCCATGCCACTGACTCGATCAACCACGCTTCTGTGAAGCCCAACAAAGCAGCTGTCATTTTAATGACTACACAGCATAGAAATGAAGCTAAATGTATCTTATCCAAAAATAACAGGGAATATGTCACAGTAGATCCTCATTCTAAAATTATGGCAGTTAATATATGAATACAGCATTTAAATTACATCTGTGGTCATGTCAATTTAATTTCTTACTTTTTTTTGAAAGGTCTGTCACATGTATTGCAACATGATGACACTTAGCATGAAACAAGGTTTTATCTTACCATTCTCAAATGGTTGCCACTTGCTGTTGAAACAGAGAGTGTACCAAAGATATCACATGCTTTCTTTGTTCCATTGCAATATGTGGTTATTTTAATTTCTTTATTTTTCTTTTACCTTAGTTTCACCGATACCATTATTTCTGATTCAACCTGAACGTATAGGAGATAATTGTCTTCTTCTGGAATGCATGAAAGTGGCATGAAATTGACACGACATCAGACACATGGTTCTAGCCAGAGAATGTTACATAAACCCATGTTATTACAAATCTGACTGACTCACAACCATAATAATTTTCTTTGAAGAATTCATGTAGGACCATAAAAAAAACATATTTAAGGTTGCCCATTCAGCAGAAATAGGACAGACATGGTAAAAAATTCCTCTTGGCCTCTCTACCAGACTGTAATTTGAATTTACTTTTCCAGGCAGACAGGAGAGATGTCCGTAGGAGGCGAGCAAGGCCCATTGTATATTTTATATTTTCCCAGAGCAGTGCAGAGCTGACACTAGTTTCTAAAGTGTACAAGAGGATTATTTACAACAGATTTTCAAATATCTTTGCAATCACAATATGTCCTGCGTTCTTTCTTGCAGGTCAGCTTCTAGTAGGTTCTGCAGTGTCTACTTTCATTCTGCAGCGGTCCAAGAAGGCAGCTCACCATCACCTTCTCAAGGGCAACTAGGGACAGGCAAGAAATACTGGCCAGCCAACGACACCCACATCCCACAAATGAATAGAAAAAAAAAACTCTGAGTTCACACTCATGCAGTCAAGGACAGTGAGTGTGGATTTTTTTCTATTCGTTCACATGATTAGGACATCGTGGCCCAGCCAGCATCTATTGCCCATCTCTGACTGCCCAGAGAGCAGTTATGAGTCAACCACATTGCTGTGGGTCTGGAGTCACATGTAGGCCAGACCAGGTAAGGATAGCAGTTTCCTTCCCTAAAGGACATTCATGAACCAATTGGGTTTATCCTGACAATCAACAATGGTGTCATGGTCACCATTAGACTCTTAATTCTAGATTTTTATTGAATTCAAATTCCACCATCTGCCATGGCGGGATTCAAAGCCAGGTCTCCAGAATATTATCTGGGTCTCTGGTTTAACAGTCCAGCAATAATAACACTCTTCCATCATCTCTGGACAACACAGAACCATCTGTGAGCGTGAAGATCTGGCTCTGATAGTATCATCAGACCCACCCATTCTTTTAAGTATGGGCCTGGATTGAGAATGCACTGCTGCCTACCCGATGGAGAAAGTCAGAGGAGGCCCAAAAGGGGAAGTGTTTTCTTAATTTTGTATTGACCAAAAGTGTGAGCCCCAGAACTAAAGGGAAGGCCTCTCCTGTCCCTGGCCTTCCCTTGCTCATTCCCAAATCAAGAGATTGCCCAGAACCTCCCCCTACCAGAACCCTCACTCCCACACCCAGAGCTGAAATCAGAGCCCTTATACTCTCCTCAGTTCTCCTTTACTAACAGTTATGATGCATTGCAGACAACCTGTTGTGATGTTGGTCTGTAGCAATAGATTGGGAAATATATTTGATTGTGCATCAAAGTTAGAAATAGGCATTTTGATTTCCGTATTGCATCGTTTCTCCAACTGATGGCCCAAACGCTTTGTTTTAGAGTGAATATTAAAAGGTCGGATATGGACAGATGCAAACCTATAGCCTGAACTACTTGCCACCAACTATGTCAGAATGGAGGTGGGGAAGGATTTATAAAATGGAGGCCAGGATCTGATTCTGAGATTCCCATTCCCAGCACGTGGCATTTTTAAGGATGCGGGGTAGTGGAGTGGGTCATGAGCTCACACACAGAACTCCCGCTGTATTATCAGGTTGGGCATTCTAGACCTGTCAGTTCTGATTGGCTGAGGTGTTGTTATGGAGAAAGTAACAGAGAATTTTAGGCTTCCCAAGCTCCTGGATTTTTCAAAAAATAAGCAAAAGGCTTGAGCATATTTCTTTTGTCAATACTGGGACCCCATGGCTGAATGCACATCACTTCCGACGTGTAAATGAACAATTCTGCAATCTGAACAAGTTATTTGTAATGGAGGTCTTGTTGACCCAACTGTGCAATGGAATCCCATTACCAAAGCCTTGCTGAGCTCTGAACCCACCAATGGATTCAACTCAGCTAAGGGCTGATACAGCTGTTGTAGAGACTACAGCTTTGTTTTGATTTACAATTTGTGAGCAGTTGATAATATTATACATTTTGAAGGGATTTTTGAGTGGCTGTTTGCACCCCCTCCCCTTGAAGGTTGTTGCAGTACTCCATCCCCTCTCCAAAACCTACCTCCTCACCTTCCCTAAGAAGGCTCCATGCTCTAATATCCTTAAACTCCCTCACTCCAGGAAACCAAGTGGGCTTTGTGCAGAGGATTGGTTGCAGCAGGAGCAGAATCCACTGCTAAGCTGACGGTGCTGTGGATAATTGCCAACAATCAAACTGACAGGTAACTCCAAAGGTTGGGACGTCCTCCCACTGAGCGGTAAATATCCCTCTCACTGCCAAGTTTCCATCTCAGCTTGCTATGGCTACACTGTTCTGGTCCAATTGTTATCTGCCAACTTTCCTTCTGAGACATGTGCACCCGGTTCCCTACACCCTAAAAGTCTTCTCACAATGTGTATCAAATAACAAGGTTATCATGATATTTTACATTAGGAGCATAGGGAGAGGAGTTAATCATTCAGGCTCACATTCCTGTTCTACCACTCAATTAGGTCTTAACTAATGTGCACCTCAACTCCATTTATCCTACTTCCTCCATTTTTCTCAATACGCTTACCAAACAAAAAGTAATCCATCTATCTCAGTCTTGAAGATTTCAAGTGGCCAATTATAGCGGTTTATCCTACATTCTTTAACAGCCAGTTGTCCACGTAGACAATAGTTCTGACTGGTCTTATGTCATACAGCTTTAAATATGTCCTGTCAAAAAGAAAGAGTCAAAATGAGTTAAACCACACCATTGTGATTCTGATGGTGAGAAGTTACATATGTCCAGTGCCCACTTCATAGCATTTTATTCACTTATACAGGAATAAGCAGCCCATTGTACAGTTGGAATGCTTACAGCTCAACACGGGCTGAGCCACGGATTTAGTTGGTCCCCAGCAGACTCAGATTTTGCAATGTTTTTCTATAAACATGTCAACATAGATTTTACGATTGGATTTGCATGATTTACAGGTGTGAATTGGACAATTCCTACTGGAATTGGAGTTAGGGTGGAGTTCTGTAGTGTTAGACATCTGCCCACTTGGGGCGTGGTGTGGATATTTCAGAGAAGGGAAAGACATAAAGTGCCAGACGGAAAAAGGCAGGGGCTATTTCAGTGAGGCGTCCGAGTGATTCGCACATGTCTTTTCCAAAGTTGGCACGTGCAGGATGCTCAATGATGCTTGCACCCATGAATAATGAGCACTACAGTTGCTAGGAAATCAACTGTAACCAGCAGTTCTCGTACAAGTCACAGTCAGCAAATTGATTCTGTGGTTTCTAAGCCATTTGCCTTGTATATTTTGTCCTGTTTTACCGCTGGTGGATGAAATTCTTTGTGTTTAGTGCTCTCATTTTTATTTGGCTCTGAGTACTATCACTGGGATTCCCAATGTGCCTCACACTCTGAGCTGCTTTGAAAAAGATGAGGGTCAAAGGAGGAAGGCCCCTCAGGACAAGCTGCAGCAGAGGTGGCTATGCATTTACAAGTGGAGTTGAACATATCTCACTTTAATAGCTGAATGATGTGATGTTTTAATTTCATGTCAATACCTCCCTTTTCCATATCACCCCAGAGTAGGGGAAGAGTTGTGGAGAGGATGGGGACTGTGAAAAAATAGCATATGGTGAGTGGGTAACCCGTGTTGAGGACAAAGGCACAGGACTTTGGTGTGCGTTCAAGCTATAGAGTTTGCACTGAGAAAGACAAAAGTCAGCCTTTTTTTAACAAGGTTGTGGTGGTAACACATTCAGGCCTCAGAGAACAGACAATTGAGCCATGGCCACGAATGAAGAGAAGAATCAGGGTGTCTCAGTCTAAGCTCTGTCACTGCCTCAGAATTTGCAAATCTAAAATCCCTACCCACCGGCCTGACTGGGGGTCACAGCCCAATGTTTGAGAACCCTGGCTTTAGTTGATCAGGTGTGAAAACTATCTTTTGGGTTAGATCATCAGTCAGCATTGGCTCTTGTGGTGCAGTGGTAGTTCCCTATATCTGAGCCAGGAGGCCTGGGTTCTAGAGCTACCCGCTCCCGAGGGGTGGCATAACATGTCTGAGCAAATTGATTAAAAATCACCACATAGCATCTTAACGGGTGTAGTCACTGATACCTGTTAGACCATGACATGCTTGCCCAGTTGTGACAATTAGAAAGATTCCATGCAGTGTCACAATGAGTTAATTACAAGATAATATTAACAATAACAACAATTTGTACTTATGTAGCACCTTTAGTGTTATAAATGTTCTTAAGGCACTTGACAGAAACGTCACCAAACTAAGTTTGACCCTGAACCTCATATGGAAATATTCATGACCAAAAGTTTCCAAAACTGAATCAAAGGGACGGATTTAAGGAGTATTTTAAAAGTAGAGAGCAAGAGGAGGAGAGAGAGGTTTATGGAGGCAGTTCTATTGTTTAGGACCTATGTAGCTGAAATGAGTGACTGATGGTGGAGAGAAGTTGTTCAGATTTACAGCAGCGGGGCAGAATTGGAGGAACAGAGGTTCTTGATGGTTCTGGAATGGGAGATTACAGTGACAGGAGAAGATGAGGCCCTCGAAGGATTTGAGAATGGCAGGATGAGGATTTTAAAATCAATACAGCATGGGTGGTGGTGGTGGGTGGGAGTGGAGCGGCAGATTCTGTAACATTGCTGGTAGGCAGCTGCCTAAACTTCTGTTCCTTCTCTCTGCAGGCAAGCTGCAATGCTGACCTGTGACAATGATACTGCAGTATAATAGGGACATACATGATAATGCAACTCTGACATCAATAGTCACATGCTATCAAGGCTCCAAGAAGAGAGGAGTGGAAGAATTGGACTGGAGAGCTGTCATCAGTATTCCAATACTAAGAATCTAAGAGTCTACAGGACTTACTGAAAGTGAGACTGTCGATTTTTAAAAATTCATTCACCAGATGTTGGCATTGCTGGCCAGACCAGCTTTTATAGCCCATCTCTAATTGCTCACAATTCAGTTATGAGTCAATCACATTGCTGTGGGTCTGATGTCACAACCAAGTAAAGATGGCAGTTTCCTTCCATAAAGGACATTGATGAACCAGGGTGGGTTTTTCCAACAATTAGCAATGGTTTCATGGTCATCATCAGACTTCTACTTCCAGATTTTCACTGAATTAAAATTCCACCACCCGCCATGGCGGGATTCAAACCTGGGTCCCCATAACATTACTTGGGTCTCTGGATGAACATTTCAGCAATAATATCACCTCCCCTTGCTATAATAATGTATTTAATATAAGGGATATAATAACATAGGCTGAAACAACTGAAGTCACACAGTTCATGGATGCAGCATTATCAGAATAAAGATGATGCCAATGACTGTCCCCAATTCAGCAACCATCAAAGGCTCTGATGCTGTTCTGTAAATGAGAATCACATGCTGGATTTCCTTTCTAATTGCTCATGCTAATTTCCCTGTCCTGTGAGTCTTGGCACAGGTTTGTCTTTGAATTGGGCTTTCAGAATTGTAACTAAATTGTGACGCACCCCTCTAATTCTTCTCATCCCTTTAGGTTTTGCTCACACACAATTCTTCAGAAACATCCTCCCCCAAACCCGCTAAGACTCCATGTCTGTACAGCACAAAGGAAAACAGTGGTGCAGACATTACACTTCCACTCGTAGCCATGTAAAATTTATTTTGAGCCATTTGGATGTAACTGCATCTGTATCATTAAAGCCAAAATAACAAGAGTTGGCAGACTGTTTTGCCATAAATTCCAAGCTATTGATCCTTGCTGCAGCACAGTTGCACACAGCGACCAACAATAATCCTGTATGCCATTAAAGTCATCATTGTTTATAATTGAACTTAGTCAAGGAGAGGTGGGCCAGTCATCTAGCATGGGGATGTGTGATCACAATGGCCAATCTCAATATTATCTCAAAGCTGCTTCCAAAAATGCAATAATTTCCCATCAGAGTCACTGGATGGAAATCAGAAACACTATCTTTCCTCCAAGAACTTAGAGGAATTCCAGTTGTCAACTTAATGCAGTGCTCCAGTTGGAATCAATCACAGACAGGGACTGTGGATCTTTCTGGTCTTCATGACCCTGTCCCAATTTGAATCATGTACTTTTCCCACTAAGATATGTCTTTTTAGAAAAACAACTAAAAAAAGGTGCTGTACATTTCACTTCATTGTGGTTCAGTAGCCAAATAAGGAACCTGGCAAGTTTCCTGGGCCTTTGTATTTTTAATTTTCTGGCACACTCTAGCCTGCATTTTTCAAATGGTGGATCAAACACTTTTGTGGTTTTTGTGATTGTATCTCTGCCATTTACCACCCAAGTGCATAATTCTAGTCACTGCCAATACAAATATGATCTTTGTTACCTGTTGGTGGTAATAACCCACCCAATGTGATCTCAGGAGCACTGTGACATTTGAAACACAGCAGTTTACAGCAGTAGCCAAAAACATAACAAGGGTATATATGAACAATAATACCAATGACAATTATACACACTGATTCAGAGAAAAAGACCACTGTTTCAGGCACTTTGTAAATGGATATGAAAAGAGTGGAGTAATTTGAAGAGTGTGTACTGTTGAATGGATGTTGAGCTGTGTTGGATGAATTGCTCTGGGACGGTTACAAAACAGAAGAAGCTTCTGGCATGAACATGAGCACAAGCACAAGCCACTGGCTTCCTCACAGAGCAAAATTCCAACTTGATTTTCTGCAGCTATCGGTGGGTCATATAGTTTGAGTGGTGAAGGTGCTACTGCACAACTGTTAGGAATAGAGTTCCACAAGTTTGACCCAGCAACAATGAAGGAATGACAACATGTGTGCGTGCCATGATGATGTGTGACTTGGGGCAGAATTGGAGGTGACAGTGTACTCATACATGTTACTCCCCTAGGCGGTGAGAGGTACTACTGGAGACTTTGGCAACTTGGAGCAGTGTATCCTGTAGATAGTACACTGGCAAACATTGTGTACCAGTAGTATAGGGAATGGGAGAGGGAGTGATGATGAAGCAGACTGCTTTATCCTGGATGGTATTGAGCATCTTCAATGTTTCTTTTTTGTAGTTTCTTTGTATCCAGCCGGGTAGAGAGAATTTTATCACATTTTTGGCTTGTGCCTTGTAAAATTGCAACGGCTTTGAGGAGTGAGAATGTTAGCCATTCCCTGGAGAATATCCAGGTGTTGATGTCCTCTACAAGCCAGGGCATTTATCTGGCTGTCGTAGTTATATTACAGTGACACACAGAATGTTGATGAAGGAAGACTCATCAAATTTCTGGAGCAGTGTGTTAAGATTCTCTTGTTTCACCTGATAATTGTGTGGCTGGAACACGCTTGCTGCATGCAGACATGAGTGGCTCCATTACCTGAAGAATTGTAATGGAACTGAGTGTTATGTCATCATTAACAAATTGCCTGAATTTTGACATTATGATGGAGGGGGATCACTAATGAACCAGCTTTTTGAAAAAAAAAAGTTGATGGGATGATGGCATCGCAGACTAAACCAGCATTTATTACCTATCCCCAGTTACTCTTGAGAGGTGGTGGTGAGCTTCCTTCATGACTGCTGCAGTCCCTGCGCTGTAGGGACACCCACAGTCAAGTTAGGAAGAGAGTTCCAGGATTCTGACCCATTATTAGTGAAGAGACGTTGACATAGGTTCAAGTCAGGGCTGCTTGGAGTGGAACTCATAGCTGGCAGTGTTCCTGTGAGCTGAAGATGGTTGGGCCTAAGCCATTGCCTTGAAGAAGATCTGCAGTGAGGACTAGTCTTTAATAATGACAACTACCTTTCTTTGTGCCAGTATGACTCAAGCCACTGTGAGGTTCTCCCCATAATGTCGTTGAGAAACAAACTGTACCTATGTCCCCTGGTGTGAAAGATTCCACAGGCCTGCAAATTCTCCTTCGTTTGATAGGTAGGATCCTAGCTGACTCTAAAGGACCTTGTATAATTACTCCTTCCAGCTGTACACTACACATTGTATGTACAGTGGAAAAGAAACATTACACAGTAATAACATACCACAAGGTGGAGGCACAGTGCACATCATGTTTACACAAAATGCAGCTTTATTTTTAATAAAGGCACAAGACATTTCCTTCAGCTTCAAGTTCCTTGCATGTTTTACAAAATTATGTTATTCACATAAACCAATAGTCATAAAAATAAGCAGAACATTCAATGATGGCATGAAAGGAGGGCCCAGAGAAATGACTCCTTAGTTACTGGACAATGAATCAGTGCTAATTTCTGCAGCAAACTCCTCTGATTTTGTTTGTTCCCCATTGGCATTCTCTTCAATTGACTAAACCATACTGGCTGTCATCTACAAGCAGGTATACGTCTTTCCATGACTATAGGTATGGAACTGTTAAATTGTCATTTAAAAAAAAATTGATCCACAATGCCCTATTAGGGAAGGAAAACTTCCACCTATATCCAGTTTGTCCTAATTGTGATTCTAGGTTCCTTCCAATGTAGTTGACTCAAAATCTCTGAAATAACCCAGCAAGAGAGTCAGCTGAAATAAATGGCTGAGCAATTCAGGATAGGCAACAGTTGTTGTGCAGCAATTCACATATCCCAAGATTGAATAAAAATCAGAAATATACGCTTGGTGATACAGTACTTAGGCAGTGCTGAAAAGGAGACAATAACATGAAGCTCAGAACTAGGACACAAGAAATAAGCTTATAAAAAGGAATGTCAATTTAGACAGAATGAAAAGAGGGTGCTGATTAATTGGGCCACCATCAGCATGGAGAGGCGACAGGAACAAGTAACTGTTAATCTCAGCTCTTGGGTCAGGCAGTCAGGCTCTGATTGGTCAGGATATTGCCATGGGAGTACAGCAGAGATGAGTAATGTCTGTGATCCCTTTTTGTTTCCGTCAAAAGGAATTTGTACATAAATTGCACGTTTTCATTGAATCAACTAACACCAAGACTGGCGACTGTTTCTAACAAACCCACAAATACTGATAGCAAGATGCTGCTTAGCAGCATAAAAATGAGTCTTTGTCTGTGATAAGATCTCAATAATTTCACAAAATTTTGAATATTCATTCATTCA
The DNA here is from genome assembly GCF_021869965.1 of Rhincodon typus. Lineage (NCBI taxonomy): Eukaryota > Metazoa > Chordata > Chondrichthyes > Orectolobiformes > Rhincodontidae > Rhincodon > Rhincodon typus. The sequence goes on from NC_063334.1 coordinate 108,513,191, forward strand.
TGGGATTTGAGCATTATTGTTGCCCAATCCTAACTTCCCTTGAGTCACCTCCTTGAGCTGCTGCAGTTCATGTGGTACAGGACATTCATAACGTTGTTAGGAAGGGAGGTTTAGGATGTTGATAAAGAGAAAGAACAGTCATATTATTGCAAGTTGAGATAATGAGTGACTTTGAGGGAATCTTGCACGTAGTGTAGTTCCTGTGCATCTGCTGCCTTTTCCTTTCAGTGGTAGAGATCATAGGCGGTAATATACTGTTGAAGAACCAAGACAAATTGTTGAGTGCACCTTGCATACTGGAAAGTATGAATAAGGTGTTCAGTGGGGTGCCAATAAAGTGAGCTGTTTTGATATAGATAGCGTCGAGTTTCAATTGTTGCTTGAACTGCTTTCATCCAGACAGAAGTGGAGTGTTCCATTTCATTCCTGACTTCTGCTTAAGTGATGCTGGACAGGTTTTGGAGAGTCCGGAAGTAAGTTACTCTCCACAGAATTCCTCTGAGCTGCTGTGTAGCCATTGTATTTATAAGGCGAGCCCAGTTTGTTTTTGGTTGGGGATTCAGCAATGGTAATGACACTGAATACTCGATTCTCTCCTGTCGGAGATGGTCATTGCATGGCACATGGGTGATATGAATGTAACTTCCCAAATGACACTCCAAACGTAATATTTTCTAGGTCTTTCTGTGGTAGGCACTAGCCATTTTGGTGTCTGAGAAGTTACAAATGGTGCTGAACATTACGCAATCCTCAGCGAACATCGCCACTTCCAATCTTATGAATGAATGAAACTCATAATGAACCAGTTAAAAGTGGTCGGGACTCGGACGGTACCTTGAGGAATTCTGGGATTCTTGTAACACAGTGGTAGTGTCCCTACCCCTGAACTAGGAGGCCAGTGTTCAAGTCCCACCTGCTCCAGTGGTGTGTGATAAAATCACTGAACAGGTTGATTAGAAATTATTTACCCTAAGGAACTTTTGCAATGGTATCCCAGAGCTGAGATGACTGCCCTCCAACAACCACAATGGAATTCCATTTGTGTGAGGCATGATTTGAACCAGGGGAGAGTTTACCTACAAATTGACATTGACTTCAATGTTGTTAAGGCCCCTGATGCTATACTCTCAATTGCTGCCTTGATGTCAAGACTAGTTATTCTTGGACGAACATTGACTGGGCTCCCTCCTGATCTCGTTTAAGAGTTACATTTCAACCAAGATGTCATCGATTTCAATGTTTGCTATTTTTCTTTCTAACAGGATGACTTGCGATGGAGTTAGGGTTATTGCAGGTTCTTGTGCATCATCTTTAGACTTAAAGACTGATGCAAAGCATTCATTTATCTCTTCTGCCACTCACTGGGAGTCCATTCAAATCTGTCCCTGGGAACCTTTTAATTACCCGACACAGACTGTCTTAGTTCTCTAACTCCTAGTGCATCTGAACAGAAACTTTTACCCTATCTGACACAACAGTCTATTATCTTTTTCTCCATTGATGCTTTAACCCCTTTTGTTTACTTAACTTTCTTTTAATTGTACATGATGTGTATCTTTGGTTTCTCAGGAATTACATTCTTTGAACCGATGAAAACATTTTGGTTTGAGGCTAATTTACCTTTATTTATGACCTGTCTGCCACCTTGTCTTCTTCTTGCTTTGACTTTAGGATACAAATGGATCACGTATGTTAGAATAAAGACTTAAATATTTGACATTTTACTTCAGTATCAGTAGCACCTCCATCTGAGTTGAGTTAACCAGTTCACTCACTTTAGGTCTCCTACAATTTTAATAGAATTTTCCTATTTATAATCAGTGGTCGATGCTCAGGACTGTTGGTTCTTCTGATCAAATTATATTTAACAACACTGTGGTAACTACTGGATGTACACTCCTGGAGGTGTGATACCAAGTTAGTCTCATTTCTAACAGAAAAAGAAAGACTTTTGATTATAAAACATTTTACATGCTCAGGATAAAGTACTTTACAGCCAATGAGCATCATATTGTTCTTCTCCTGCATGGGCAGTCCATGCAAGTGTTGTACACTGAATCAGTAGTAAAATATTAGAAGAGAGATGTAGGGTAGAATTGCCCATTGATGGATGCCAAAGGATTTTGCATTGCTCTTTTAATGGGTACATTATTGGCCAATGGTCAATGATGCAATGCTACTTTAGAATGACACATTCTTGAAAATAGTCTGTACATCATTTTTGGGTGGAGTTCAATTTTTAGATGCCTTTGGCAAAATCTTGGAGAGCTACCATCAGCCTGGGACTAAATGCTGCTCCATAGTTCTGGGTCTGATTGTAACAGATGGCACAATTGACCAATCTTCTTCATGCATTATCTGCCTGTTCATGTTGTCTCATTGAGTAAGGGTCTGAAAGAGTTAATACTGAAGATTGCATTTAGCACAAACTTTTACAATGGTACTTCATATGGACTTGAGCAGGAACAATAGCTTTGAAGTAGCAAATTACTCCAGATGCTGGAAACTGTACTGAAAACAAAAAAATGCTGGAGATCACAACAGGTCATCCTGAATCCATGGAGAGAAATCAGACTAATATTTCGAGTCTAGATGACTCTCCATCAGAACTGAAATGAAATGTGGAGTGGGTAGCATTTACACAATTTTGTGGGGTGGGGACGGCAAGATAGAGTGCTGGGAGAGAAAGGATGTTGATAGTTCAGATCGTCACTTAATCTGAACTATCAATATCCTCCTGAGGAAGGGTTACCGGACCTGAAACGTTAACTCTCTTTTCTCCTTCACAGATGCTGCCAGACCTGCTGAGCTTTTCCAGCAACTTTGTTTTTGTTTCTTTGGTCCAGTATGCCTGCACTGGTTCCATTACTTAGTGCCAATCTCCTACCTTTTCCCCATATCCCTGCACACCATTTCTATCCAAATAATCATCTAATACCCTCTTAAATGTCTCAACTGAACCTCCATCCACCACATTGCCAAGCATGGCATTCCATACCCTAACTACTCACTGTGTGAAAAACATTTCTTCTCACAATACCCTTGCTTTGTTTGCAACAGATCCATCAGGCTCTATGGATCTCTACCAGAAAAGAGAATGGTGGCATCAGTATTACCAGATATATATTTCACCAAGATGAGCTGCAGTGAGAATCTATTATGCAGCAGCTCACATAGTTCTCTTTCCATCGCCTGTAGTTCCCTTGACCATTGTCTCCTGCTGCTTCTCTGCCTCTTCAAACAAGTCCAGCAAACAGAAATTTAACTGACAAGCTCAGTAAATGGTTCTGCAAAAATGAAAACAGTTGAACTGCCACTTAGAATGTGTTGTAATCTGCTCTGCGATGGATCTCTGCATGAAAGTTACTCAAACATAATGGCAGGTTTCTTGAATGCAACATGGGTTGAAAGGAGAACACTGAGGAAGGTTCCAAGTTTAACTTTAATTGAAACTTAACAAGTCCTCAACCTTAAATTAACACATGGGTTGCTCCTCATTTTGTGTTAACTTGGATGTGACCTTTGAGGAACTTATGGACATGAGTAGAAATGTATTAATATTATGCAAATACTATTTCTCTGAGTTCCATACAATTTTAATACGTAAATTAACTTAACTTTGCAGAAGGATTTTGGACATGAACTGCTATAGAAGGATATTAATCGTATTCTTAAGTAAGTGAATTTAGTTTTATTCATTCATGGAATATGAAGATTATTGGGTGGACCAGTACTTTTTTGCCTATCCATTGTCATTCTTGGGGAGGTGCTGATGAGCTGTCTTCCTGAACCACTGCAGTCCATTTGGTGCAGGTGTATCAACAGTGTCATGAAGGAGGGAGTTTGATCATTCTGATCCAACAACTTTCAAGGAATGGTGATATATTTTCAGGTCAGCATGATAAGTGGCTTGGAAGGGAACTTGCAGGTGCTGGTGTTCCCACATGTCTGTTGCTCTTGGCCTTCAGGACTGTGGTGTTAGTGGGTTTGGAAAATGCTGCCTAAGAGCATTGTAACTGTAGATCAGTATGTTGCAGTATGTTTTGCGGTGACTACCAATAGGGGCAGCTCGCTAGAGAGCTCAAAGTATTTTCTGTCTCTGCCAGCAACTCAGGTTGCATTCCCAAGAAACGCCCCAATATTTGGACCATGCTAAGTTTAAATTTTGTTCAAATTCAGGTGACTATGCTCAGTTACCAATGCATGGCTTTTGTTTCAAATTTAACCTATTTTTCTAACCAACCAGTTCAGACTCATAGAGTCACAGAGTAATACAGCATTGAAACAGGCCCTTTGGCCCAAACTGGTCCATGCTGACCATGGTGCCCACTCAGCTAGTTCCATTTGCCCACATTTGGTCCATATCCCTCTAAACCCTTCCCATCCATGTACCTATCCAAGAGTTTTTTAAATGTTGCTTTTGTACCTGCCTCAACCACTTTCTCTGGCAGCCCATTTCACATTAGCACCACTCTCTGCGTGAAGAAATTGCCCCTCAGGTCCTTCTTAAATCTATCCCCTCTCACCTTAAACCCATGCCCTCTCATTTTCAATTTCCCATCCCTCAGAAAACGATGATATGCATTCATCCTATCTATGCCCCTCATGATTTTATACACCTCAATAAGGTCACCCCTCATTCTCTGACGTTCCAAGGAATAAAGTCCTATCCTGGCCAACCTCTCCTTATAACTCAGGCCTACTAGTCCAGGCAACATCCTCATAAATCTTCTCTGCACACTTTTCCAGTTTAACTATGTCTTTCCTCTCACAGGGTGACCAGAACTGTACCAATACTCCAAGTGCAGCCTCACCAATGACATATACAACTGGAACATAACATCCCAACTCCATTACTCAATGCCTCGACCGATGAAAGCCAGCATGCTAAATGCCTTCCTCACCACCCTGCCTACCTTCAACAAACTATGTACTTGTACTCCTAGGTCCCTTTGTTCCACAACACTACTCAGGACTTTACATTTACTGTATAAATCCTAACCTGGTTTGTGTTTACAACTGCAAAACCTCACACCTACCTGTATTGAATTGCATTTGCCAGTCCTCAGCTGACTTCCTCATCTGATCAAGATCCCCTGTAATTTTTGATAAACTTCCTTGCTATCAAGGATATTTCCTAATTTTGCATCATCCGCAAACTTACTAATCATGCCTTGTACACTCACATCCAGATCGTTTATGTAAATAACAAATAACAAAGGTCCCAGCACCAACCCCTGTGGCACACCACTAGTCACAGGTCCCCAGTCTGAGAAACAACCTTTAACCATCACACTGTGCTTCCTACCATTGAGCCGATTTTGAATCCAATTCGCAAGCTTTCCCTGGATCCCATGCGACCTAACCTTCATGACCAGCCTGCCTTGTGGGACCTTGTGAAAGGCCTTACTAAAGTCCATATACACAACATCCACTGCCCTACCCTCATCTATCCTCTTGGTTACCTCTTCAAAAAACCCTAAAAGATTTGGCAAACATGACTTCCTGCTCATAAATCCATGCTGACTGTCCCTAATCAGACCTTGACTATCCAAATGTTGGTTGCTCCTGTCCCTCAGTATCCTCTCCAATGACTTGCCTACCAATGATGTCAGGCTCACTGGTCTGTAGTTCCTTGGCTTGTTTTTGCTACCTTTCTTAAACAACAGAACAACATTAGCGATCCTCCAGTCTTCTGTGACTTCATCAGTGGCTAAAGAGGAAGCCAAAAATCTCTGCAAGGGCTTCTGCAATTTCTTCCCTCGCCTCCCACAATATCCGAGGATGGACTTGATCAGGCTCAGGGAATTTATCCACCTGAATGCACATTAAGGCTACAAACACCTCCTCTCTGGTAATGTGTATGCAGTCCAAGACATCCCCACTTGTTATTTCCTTAGCATCCAAGATTCTCTCCTCAGGAAACACTGAGTTGAAATATTCATTAAAAATTTTCTGGATCTCCTGTGGCTCCACACAAAGATAGCCATGCTGATCTTTAAGGGGACCTATTCTCTCCCTAGTCACCCTTTTTACTCTTAATATAGCTGCAGAACCTCTTGGAATTATCTTTAATCTTATCTACCAGAATCCACCTCATACCCTCTTTTTGCTCTTCTGATGTGGAGCAGGTGGGACTTGAACCCAAATCTCTCAATCTAGGGGTAGGCACACTCCCACTGTGCCACAAGATGGCCTATGAATGACTGATGTTCACCTGCATGTCTCTACTGGATTATTTGATTGCAGTTGTGGTTATTCAGAGTCTTTGACTGTCTGAGGACATTCCAAAATACTTTGCACTCGGTGGAGTACTTTTGAACTATACTCATTGTAGTGATGGACAACACACAGTGGCTAATCAGTGCACAACATGTTCTCACAAGCAACATTGCTGTCATATCCAGATCACTTGTTTTAGCGTTGTTGGTTGGAAGATCTTTATGAGTCAGGATATTTGGGAAAACTCCCAAGCTCCTCTTTGAACTAGAATGGAATTCTATGGAATTCTATGGAACCATGGAATTTTTTTAACTGGAATGTTGGGGGTGGACAAAATTAGACTTGCTTGTGATATACTCCACTATTGAATGGAATTATTACATGCACAGGGCTCGCAATCGAGCTATGAACATTTGGCTGTGATCCAGAGGGCCTCATACAATCACAGGTCAGTTTGTCATAGCCCCAGCACTGCAGAGGAGGGAAGAAGAACAAATTGCTAGCAGAATAAAATACTAAGTGTTCCACGTAACACAAAATAGTGTTTTAATAATTTTAGACCAATAGTTGGGTCAATTTGGTCCAGACAATTTACGATGGTTTTGAAAATTGATTATAGCTGCTCGCTAGATGACACTTTCCCCTGGCAATATCTGTCAGATTTTATATTGGTGTGGAGTAACCCAGTCAAACAGAACTCTGCTGACATTTAAATACTCGCATGTGTAACACATTCACATTGCAAAAGCATCTGACATCTGCCATGGGCAGATAATGATCATTAATGAATGAACTCTCAGAATCTTTAAGAACATATCTTTAGTCGGTTAAAATTTTATTAACCTTTATTGCATTTAAGTGAATTCAGACTCAGTCAGCTGTGCCTCATTTCTTTCTTGGCTTGGTCTGATTTCCTTTTCTTCAAATGCATTGGTACAAAGTCCTTGCAATTTAAAATGATTGGGTGGTCTATTACCAAAGGTAGACCACAGTTTCATGCTTTTAAAGCAATCTTAAACTCGGGGAACAATGTAGAAAGCCAAAGGTAATCTTGATTCTTTGTGATGATTTGATTTTTAAAAGGGGTCCTGAAGCGAAGACTTCCCTTTTTAAGCAGTCTTTGGCCCAATCAGTTCCTGCTGGGGCATTTTAATCAGCACTGGCACAAAAATAATGGCCTAATTTATTTAGAAAAGTAGAAAATATATGGTGCTGACAAAGAAACATGAGATTAAAGCAAGCTCTTTGAAAGATGATGGGAATAAATGCTAGCCATTGTAGAATGGGAAATTATTACCATTAAACTCAACATCATGCTGATGGAAATGTAACAAAAGGATTAATGGTACCGGGGTTGTGCAACGAAGCCATTAACGTCAAAAAAATGCAATGACATCACAGTAAGAGCCAATATTGTTAACTGTTATGAAGCTGTTCCCATTCTGATGTTATTCAGCAGACATGTCAGGGACACAGTGTGAGTTATGCAAAGCTTCACAGTTTGGGTTACCAATTCTGATGTGATGTATTCATGGAGGCTTCATCATATGACCTACACATTGCCAAATGGCCGACACAGTGAAACAGATCTCTGTTCCATCTTCAACATTTTTATAAGAAACACACAAAAATCTTCAAACAAAAATGCACCACATTATTCTTTTCTGTAAATGCTGGCTTGATGTTTTTTCTCTCTCTGAGACAGTGAGCAACATGGAGGTTAGTGTTTACTTCCTGGAGACTCCAGGACAATCCTAGAAAGGTGTCGAATCTGTCCACAGTTAACTCAGCTGCTGTAGTAGACAATAGAAAACAAACAGCGAAGTGATGGCAATAGAACTGTGAGGCAGTTGAATCTTTTCTCAAGAAGGCTGGTTACACACAACTGTTTGGGTGCTGACAGTGTTGGAGACAGAAGTGGAAGATGGTGAGTTTGGAACCTGGGAAGAAGGCCTACTCATAAGATGGTGTGGTTGAGATCATTAGGCTGCAGTTCACTGATGGGTTGGGTGTGGGGGAGGTGGTACTGATCGGAGGCATGGAACCATGGGTTTGTCAGTACCCCTTAAAATGTGGCTGAGAGGGCAACCTCCCATTGAGCCAGCCTCTCAATTAGTTATTTTGTACTGGAGCCAGTCGGCTTGTCTACAGCTGGAAGGCTCCTGATTGATGCTCTAGCATTGAGAGGCTAACTGGCACCCTTAAAATGAACAGGGTCTTCATGTCAGTTTTTTAACTTTCAGCTTTATGTCTTTATTTTTTACTTAAAACTAAGAAAGACTGCAATGTTTAATTTTTACCCTTATTTTCTAAGTTTTACGCTATACGATAGTTACTGCAATGTTTAACTTTGAGTCACAGAGCTATACAACATGGAAACAGACCGTTCAGTCCGACTTGTCCATGCTGAGCAGATTTCCTAAATTAATCGAGTCCTCCCATTTGTCAGCATTTGGCCCGCATCCCTCTAGATCCTTCCTGTTCACATGCGTAATCCAAAATGGAGGATGGGAAAAAATTGTGGCTCTAAAAGCTGCTCCTTTTTTTGAGGTATTTTCCGTGTTGGAGCTAATTTGCTTGAATGCTTGGAACAATAATTACTGTTTTATAAGCTGTTGCATTGTTTTGAGGCTTTGGGAAAAAAAACCCATCAAAACAAAAGCATTTTAAAAAAGGAGGAAGGGAGAGAAAGCAGAGGCTACGTGGGAGCTGAGAAAAATGGAGCAGTGAACCTACACAGGTATCTGACCAGGCAGGGGACCTTCACAGATGACTGCCTCTGCTGTTTAGTTTCAAGTAACTTTTGACTTTGGTCTTTCTTTCTATTTTGTTCTTAAGATTCCATGGTACCTTGGTACTTGCACCGAAGATGGCACCTTGTGTGGCAATATTATAGACTTTTCACTGTGCTCCTGCAGTTCTGTACTCGAGTACATGTGACAATAAAATCAAATCAAATTATGTGAAACTCCTGTCTCTCATGAGTTTCTGAATTGAGATGGGGTGAGGACCCAAAAACAATCCTGTCTTCTCGGGCTGGATTTTCAAATTGGGCACTGGGAACTCAAAGCTTGGAAAACTTCTGGGTACTGACGCTACGTTGTGTCAAATGTAAGTCAGCTGGCTGAGTGGTATGTGAGTGTGATGCTCAGTCTGGGACTGGTCTGAAGATAATGCTAAAAGGCAACCAGCAGCAATGGCAGAGTGCACCCTTGCCTTGCTGAATGGTGTAGGCAGCAGGTCAAAGGTCCAGCACTGACAAAATTGTTCAGAGGTTCACCTCAAAGATGGCTGAGGTGCCACATTTCAACCACCCTATCTTTTCTCTTTGCTTTGCATCATGACCAGATCAAATGGTGTCCGATAATCATTTGTGTGCAACAGACGACTTCCAGCTCCTAGTCCTCAGAGTAAACATTTCCCTCTTGCCCTCCATGGCCTGTTAATGAGGCCCTCAAAGAGAAAAGCCTGTTGATTGAAAGAAAGCAGGTTCCTGCCACTGAGTCCCACCTTGACTCCACTTTGAAATTTACAGTAGGGCGTGAGATTGACCTCTGAGAATGCAATTTTTACACTGTACCTGCTCCCATTCTTGATTATAATAGCAATTGAAAACTTGTCCTGTTTCCCTGCCCTGTGGGAAGAATTCAGCTTAAAAAGTGGATCTATAACTTTGTGAGCCCACTCTTTAATTTTGAAGTGTATGGTTGACATTTATACTTTCCTTTAATTATTTTGCCTTGTGTGTGTCCAGGAATAAGAGTTCAAACTATGTGAGCAGCATGTGTCTTAAACAGAGAGGCCGATGCCTATCTCAAAAATTGAGTCTTGGACCTTACCTCTATCTATCTGCCTTCTCAAGCAGCTTGTCCCATGAGAGAAATTAACTCTGAGCCACCACCAGCAACCTTTAAGTAAGTTCCTGGCAAGGAGGGCCGGACAGAGTTGAGATGGAGGGCAGCGATGGTATCAGATTGGGCAACAGACAAAATAATTTCAAAAACCTCCCCTGGAGTTGGTGGTGAGGAGGCCTTTGAAAGGGTTTGGCCCAATGCTGCCTATGCTTACCAGAAACATGTTTTTGTTAGAGGGAATTTCAATAGCTCCAGTGCTCTTCATTTACATAATTAAAGGGCTAAGTCCTCTTTTAGGCATTACCTTGGGACACCTCAAAGGTAGCCCCTTGTGAATTTCACAATGGGATCGATGCCAGTGTAAATGGGCTGATCGACTGCTAAATTACTCAGATTTGCAATCACAAGAGCATGTGCGAAGATCTTTCTGCTGGCTGCACCTTCCAAAACTAAGAAAACATTTTAAAAGAGCTCAATGACTCTTGCTCATAACTCATCTGTCTCTCCATGGAACAACAGTACTTGGACCACCACAAACAAATGGTTGGTCGACCACTTGGAAAACTCTCTTGTTGTTCTTCAGAAAAACTGCATTGCAATCCATTTTATCCACCTGAGCATATCCTGTGATGTAGTGTACTGTCCCCACCTTTGAGCCAGGACAGATTCAAGTCCTGTCTGTTTCAGAGATGTATAATAACATTCCTGAACCGCTTGATTAGAAAATATATTGACTTCATTTCAAATCTCAAACCTTTGGCAATGTCACAATTCCTCAGCACAGCTCTTAAAATGTTAATTAGATTATTGGTGGAATAGGGCTTGAACCCATAACCTTCTAAACTGAGGCAAACTGACACATGGTAGAAGCAAGAGAAAGACTGCATAGTCGCACTAATGTGTTTATTTGTTTTGATCTGTCTGTACCAATGTGACAGCCGAGATTGCTTGGTCACAGTGCCTAACGTATTGCTCTACAGGACTGGCCTGATTCATTTCAGTAGCATCTTTTCAGACAATCACCTGTTGGTATTCGAGGACAGCTTTGGAAACCTTCCTAACCCAATGCACCTCACTAATCTTTCTGTTTCCAAGGCTATGGTTATACGTCTATCCTTCCAATTCGCTTAAAAGAATAAATTTGTTTCCTTAGCCATTCAAGAAATATTGAAATCTAAATTTGGAGATTTCTTGATTCTTGATGTTCATTTCTCAAATGCTTATAAAGTGTTTGTTTCTTTCAATTTCCTCTCTTGTCTTCGCCAATTTTCTCCCGCCTCCTCACAATGCTGTCTTTCCTTGGTACATTTGCCCTCTGTATTTTGTCCAAGTAGCCATGTGTTTTTTTTTCACATGTGCACCTGGAGAATGAACATAGGCAACCAATTCAGTGCCATGACTTATCCATGTGTAACGTGTGATCAATGTGATAAAATCAAGTGGGTGAAAGATTTTTCTTTCCCCTCCTCAAAGGCATTTGAGATTACTGATTGGTCACTGACAGCTGAAGTCAGCACCAGCTCAGACATAGAATTGAATTTGACACTGAATCAATAATATCTAATTAACACAACTCAAATGCCAGGAGCACCAACAATTGTCACGTGAAACAAAGTGCACAATTTTCCAATAATTTTTCCACGTCTGAGGTGAGCATACTAGGCGGTGGCTATAATGTGCTCCCGCTGATGAGATAACACATTGGACTGCTACTATTCAGCTGAATAATAGCTGATCGGAGAGCGAGGTTGGGAATCTCACCCTGTCACAGGCCTCAACCAGAGACAGCAGCTTCCATGTCCTAAAGTCCACAGGTCAAGGCCTACTCCTCAGGGGATACAACGATGAGAATGCAAGCCCAGTTTGGTTTTGGGTTGATGGATGTTAGAGTGTTTGGAGGCAAGGGCAAGGGATTAGTTTTCAGAGGCCCTCCCATACCCACCATCCATGCCTCTGATTATCCAAAAATTGGGACAACAGTAAACTGCCCATCAATTAGTAGGGAGGTAATCATGGTTTCCCTGTTACCAGGGAGGCATGTGATTGGGAAGGTGTTGAGTTGAGGTGCGTTAGTAGCCATTAATTGGCTACTTGAGAGCCTTAATTTCTGGTGATTTGAGAAAGTTGCCTCAGCTCCAACTTGCCCAGCATTTCGTTGAAGAGGCGATGAAAAGGGAGTGAATTTCTCACCAAGACAAACTCACCCCATTATTGACCCTTCATACCAGCTCTCTTTCCATCTCATTAGAAGGTATCTTTCACCCAACATATTTGTTGAAAGAGCTGCTTTGTCGTGATTCTAATATTCTCTGTTTTATAGTTGGTTGGTAGTACAGACAAGGGTATTGTTGAAAAAAGATATGTATTGTCAAAGTTTTTCATCAGACAATTCACAAGAACTACTATTTCAAGGGGAAAAATACATATATACTGCATGAGAGGAGAGTGCTGATTGATTGGCAGGTGGACATCTACTGATCAGAGCCCACTTATCAACCAATCAGCACTCTCCTCTCATGCAGTATAAATGTTGGTTTTCTGCTTGAACTTTTACTCATTGCCAATTATCTTGATGCTTTAAAGATGAAAAGCTTTGACTAAATGTGTTTTTTCAGCAATTCTTCGTTTTGATGTGCCGTTAAATAATATTTAGTTTGTTGAAGTGAAGAAAGTAGACTTCTATTTGAGATCTCTCCTTTGTTTTTACCATGAGGCTGCAAGAGATAACACCATTACAGCATGGCACAGAATCACTTACTCTGATGATTTACACTGTGTCATTAGCATATCACACAGAGTTAACTCTTTATACTCCAGTGATAGTGTACTCAAGTAAGTGGTGACTACCTTAACTTACCAAAATTACCATTGACTATTTCTCTTCAATAAAACCCTCCAAACACTGGCTTCTTTGCTGAAGTGGCAATTGTTTTGTTAAAATCACTTTTAATTGAAACAGTGTTGTTCAGGATTATAGAAAAGACAGGACCAAAATTTGCAATCAATTTTCCAGTTGTTTTTTTTTTACTTTCTCTTTCTACAATTTTATTTTACCAAGACTGAATGTTCTGGGCAAAGGATTCATGGTTTAAAGTTTACATAATCTTATCAGACCATAGGGCATCTCTCTTTTGAGAGAAAGACTGATGGTGGTTTAACTTGAGGTCACCACACCTCAGAAAACTTGAGAAGGAGGATCTTTTTTGGTAACCTCAGTTGGTGCAGGAACTGAACCCATGTTGTTGGCATCACTCTATATTGCAAACCAACTATCCAGCCAACTGAGCTAACTGACCAGCTTCATTCACAATATAAAAAACTTATAATTGTTAACTTTAACGTGATTTTTTTTCCACAGGATGAAACGGGCTGTTGTAATTTTATTCAAGTTCTACTCCCTCATTCTTCCACAGGTGGTCACCCTCAAATATATGTCTGAATGATCATTGCTTATACTATTAAAAAATTATTTAAATTGGACGTGCCACTATAATAAAATATGCCAAATACTGTCCCTTTGACAGCACTTTCCAAACCCACAACCACTTCCATCAAGACAAGAGCAGCAGATTCAGGGGAACACCACCAGTCACAGATTCCCCTCAAAGCCACTCACCATCCTGACTTGAAAATATGTAGCTATTCCTTCACTGTTCCTGGGTCAAAATCGTGATTCTCTTGCTATAATATTGTGCATCTACCTACAGCACATGGACTGCAACAGTTCAAAAAGACAGTTCATCACCACCTTATCAAGGGCAACTAGGGATAGGCAATTAATCCTGGCCCAGTGAGTGAGGCCGGTGTCTCATAAGAGAATGAAAAAAAACCCAAGATTGATTTTTACCAGTTATCAATGCACAGGAGTGTTTACTTGATATGCTATTTCTTGACTTACATGAAGAATGCTCACTGGCCAAGTCATCGGAGACCTGTTAATCAAGTAAAGGCTTAGGGTAATTGGTATCTTGGCTTTTAGTCAAGCCTTATTATATAGTCTTGGCCGTGAGTTCATAGATCCACTACTCGGTTGAAACACCTCATCCCTGGCTTGATTGACAGGTCTAGCACTCTGTTGTAAATTTCACAATGTTTATCACACAAAGTTAAGAGATTTCAAAGACTTGCAGTTTTTGCTATTGATATTTTAAAGACTCCAAATGATTAATGTTTCTATGGGCTTGCAATAAATGGAGTTTTTAGTGGAAAGTAATGAATAAATGGATGTTTTTATACGAGTCTTTTACACAAGTCTTTATCATCACTATGGGTGTCACTGTTTCTATACAGTGTATAGTGGGTGAATAGGCATGGAAGTTCTGTAGATTGGCATTGATGGCATTAGAGCCATGGAAAGTGGGTAGTTGGAGGATCATAACCTGCATACGTGGCATGAAGTAGATAAGGAAAGATACACTGACATTTCAGACATTCCAAAGAAGGTTTACTGGACTGATACCAGATGTGGAGGAACTGTCTTATGAGAGGTTGAATAGATTGGGCCTGTACTCATTGATATATAGAAAAACCAGAGGCAGTCTTATTGAAATATATGAGATTCTTAGAGGACTTAACAGGGCACATGCAGAAAGGTTGTTTCTGTTTGCAGGAGCATCAAGAACCAGAAAGAATAATTACAGAATATGGGTTGCACATTTAAAACATAAATGAGGAGGAACTTATTCTCTCAGAAGAGGTGAAACTATCCTCAGAACAGAGGGCTGTTGAGACTGGATCATTAAGTATATCCAAGGCTGAGACAGACAGATTTTTTTATCAGTAAGGGAATCAAAGGTTATGGGGGAAAGGTGGGAAAGTGGTGTTGAGGATTTTCAAATTGGCCATGTATCATTGAATGGCAGAGCAGACTCGATGGGCTGAATAGCTTTCTTTTGCTTTACATCTTAAGTCTTATTGGGCACATAGTCTGGTATGGCGATCTGAAGGGGAGCTTCTGAACTTTGCTTTTGAATGGCTTCCTCATCCAGACTATGGTTCACATTACCATTGAGATGCCATGAACCATCAGTCCTTTTAAACTGGTAGTCCATGAAAATTGCAGAGGACTAGGACATGCCTATCCCCAGTAAGGAGTCAGCTGGAGCAGGAGTTCTGAATGCGGGGTCAGAGCCTGAATCATCCTACACCATTAAAAGATGCTCCTAAAAATTGGAAAGCCAGCGATTGGGGTTGGTATTCCCAGAATCAGGACCCACCTGCCTTTTTTATTTTATTTATTGATTCACAGGATGAGGGTGTTGCTAGCTAGGCTGGGATTTATTACCCGTCCCCAGATGGCAGTTAAAATTCAACCACACTGCTGTGGGTTTGGAGTCACATGTAGGCCAAACCAGGTAAGGACAACAGATTTCCTTCCCTGAAGGACGTTAGTGAACCAGATGGGTTTTTCTGACAATCGACAATGGCTTCATAGTCATTATTAGACTCTTAATGCCAGTTTTTATTGAATTCAAATTCCACCATCTGCCATGGAGGAATTTGAACCAAGGTCCTCAGGACATTACCTGTGTCTCTGGATTAACAGTCTAACGATAATACTACTAGGCTCTTGCCTCCCCTTTTTAAGAGCTCCAAAGTCATTCTGACTCAGTGAATATGCAGCTCATTGCTCCTTAGTTGAGATATAAAATCTGATACTAACTCTGATTAGACTAGATTAGGTTTAGTCAATATAATAGATGCCATGGTGTGACGTCACTGTGATTTGCACAGTGGCTTAGTGGTTAGTACAGCTGCCTCACAGTGCCAGGGACCCGGGTTTGATTCCAGCCTCAGGCGCCTGCCAGTGTGGAGTTTGCATATTCTCTCTGTGTCTGTGTTGGTTTCCTCTCATAGTCCAGGGATGTGCAAGCTGGGTGGGTTAGCCATGGTAAATGTGGGGTTACACATAGAGTAGGGGTACTGGGTCTGGGGGTGTGGGATGCTCCTTGGAGGGTTGGTGTGGACTCAGTGGGCCAAATGACCTCTTTCCACACTGTAGGGATTCTATGATTTGGACAAGTTGATTGAGTGGGCAAGTTCATAGGAGAGGAAGTATGATGTGGATAAATGTGAGGTTATCCACCTGGGTGTCCCTGTACACCAGTCACTGAAAGTAAACATACAGGTGCAGCTGGCAATGAAGAAGACGTTCATAGCAAGAGAATTCCTGGACATGAGCAGGGATGTATCAATGTATTTTGTACAGGGTCTTGGTGAGACCACACTTGGAGGATTATGTGCAGTTTTGGTTTCCTTATCTGAGAAAGGATGTTCTGGCTACAGGGGAAATGCAACAAAGATTTACCTATCCTGGGATGCCAGAACTGATGTATGAAGAGAGACTGGATATATTCCGGCTATAGTCACTGGAGTTTAGAAGAATGGAGTAAACCTCAAAGAAACCTGTAAAAATTCTAACAGGGCTAGACAGGGTAAATCCTGATGACGAACGAGTCCATTCATAGTCTATTGGATACATGGTGGCCCATTTCGGACTGAGGATGAGGAGAAATTGTTTCACCCAGAGAGTGGTGAGCCTGTGGAATTTTCTGCCACAGAAAGTGGTTGACACCAAAGCATTGAATATTTTTAAGAAGGAGTCAGATGTACTTCTTCAGGCTAAAATAATCAAAGGGTACGGGAGGTAGCAGTAACAGGGTTTTGAGTCGGATGATCAGCCATGATCATGTTGAATGGCAGAGCAAACTACAACAGCTGAATGGCCTATTTGTACTCCTATTTTCTACGTTTTTATGACACAATTTGAGAATGGGACTTCTCCCTGGCAAATCGACTGATGTATATTCCTCAACCTAAACCAATTGTATGGATTATTTGGTTCGTATCACATTACTGATTCTATGACTGTACATATTACACAGTTCTAAAAAGTACTTTGCTGATGGGACAATCTGAGCACCATCAAAGGTGCTATATATATATGTAAAATCTTTCTCTCTTTTAAACTAAGCAAGAAATGTCTCGAGGGTGGGGGCAATATTATCAGGCAGGGGATTAGTGAGTTAGTCAATGAAGTACTGGTTGTGATAGACAGTATCGTCATCCCTCAGCGCTGAGCTATCTCAGGAGATTGGAAATCAGCAGTCATCACAATAGTTGATAACCCATACAAAAGCTCTCAGCGGTCCCAGCAATTATGGACCTATCAGCTGGTTAAGCTACCCGGGAAAGCTGCCAAAGAAAGTCATTACACACATCGATCAACATCAACTGGATTTCTTCAATTCACAGGGTTCAACAGAGAAGAAACACCAGTAATGTGAAGCGTGCATCTCCTACACCTTTAATGGGAAAGAATGCACATTTGTGGTCTTCCTGTTTGTGGGAAGTGCTTTTGACTCGCTTTGGCACAAGATATAACAATAAATCATTTCCCAGCTCCTGACAGAGCTAATTTGATGATGATTGAATTTTCTAGCAGAGTGCAAAATCAGTATTGGAGTGGATGTTGAAGTTTCCACCAACTTTTGACCAAGGGTGAAATTTGCGCCTCCTGCACTTGAATCTCACACTCCCTGAATTGATTTTCATGGCATTATTTTTATTCAGCTGGGATGTTTGTGCCGCTGGCTAGGCCAGCAATTATTGCCCATCCCTAACCACTCAGAGGGCAGTTAAGAGTCAACCCTACATTGCTACAGATTTGGAGTCACATGTAGTCTAGACTAGGGAAGGACAGCAATTCCTTCCCCAAAGGACAGTGATGAACCATCTGAAGCATCAGTGATTAAAATAAAAACGTGACGAGGACAATGAACCCTGAGCTTTTGAAGGAATAGGGGAAGTATCAAAATAATGTTGCTTCCAGAAAGAATTCTAACCCTGGGATTGAGGAGGCATCAAGATAGTTTTTGGTATCATTGATAGACAACAGAAACGAACATAGTGCTTTATACATGATGTGACAGTGGAACAGAAAACAAATGATAAATCGAAGAACCTAAACTGGGGGTAAACACATGAGCTTGGGAACAGAGACAATTTGAGAAGATGTAACAATTGGTAAAGATGTGAATGGAGCAGAGAGAGTGATATTGCAGATATGGACTGTGAAGAGAATCATTGATTTACAAGGCAGTGGAAGATAATGTCAAAGCGACAAAGTGGCCAGGGAAGATCAGAAAATCATGATGGCCGTTACACATCTTATTTTGTGTCTTTATTTTCTTGGGTTGATGCCTACAGTAAATAGCGTGCAAGGAATTTCATGAGAAAATGTGCTTAGTATCAATACCTTAAGACTTGCACAGCTTTAATAGCCAGTGTTCAGTTCTCTTTCAGATTTCGTGTTTTTGCATGTGTTTTGTGCCAGAACAGGTGGGGAATCAAACCTGGGTATCAAGGTACACCAGGCCTTGTCTTTTGCTGTAGTAGGTGAGCTGACACCAAAATAGAAGTGACACTAAAATGAAACGACTGTAAAAACATACACTTAGAAACAAATATTTTCTAGATCTCAAGTTCTCAACTGTGCAGACTATGACAGTCGAACATTATCTTGCTCTTGCCTGGCATCCTCAGTTTGAACATTTTCAGCAATACTTGCCTGGTGATCAAGAACAGCAAAAACCTGGCTGATTTTGCCCTTTCTAAATTTAGGGTGTGATATTTCTTTTCCCCTTTAAAGAGAGATGAGCTACTTCACTGGTGACTGGGCATTAAAATTTTCGTTTTCCATACGAGTCAGCTTGCTCTCCACTTTAATCAGCTCGCCCATCAAAGAAACAGTAGTCAATAACTTTATGCGAGCTGTTTAAGTGGCAATCAATCCTCCTTCCAACTGATTACAAGTTTGAACCTTATACCACTCAACAGTGAAATTAGTTGGGTCACATAATAACAACTTGTTATGAATTTTTAATATTTGCAGTGAATGTGTCCCCCAACTTCATGATATCAGCAATCAAATACCGCAGAATTATTAACTCCTGATATTGTTATATTTATGCACCAAATACATTTCTAAATTGCATGCTTTGCACATGTGTGACATCAATGTTGTTTGCCATGTAGCAGCTCACATTTGAATGATGTGCAGCTGATGATGAGTATGGTTCGACGAATGTGTTAGAGTTGTTGTGAATCATACTGTGCGGATATTGGAAAAAAAACCCCAGCATTTCCGACCTTATGATGAAGGAAAGATCATTGATCTAGCAGCTTTGGATAGTTGGGCTGATATCACTGTCTTGAAGAGGTCCTGCAGTGATATACGAGGGCTAAAATTGAACAAATCGTTCTCTTCTTTCGTAAACATTAATTCAGTTTTATTGGGGTTTCTTTGATTTATACTCGGTCAAATCATGTCTGAAATTAAGATCACTCTCGCTTGAGTTACCATTTTACACCATAGTGCATCTCTAAAAACTGGTAAGAGTTTTTATGGACAACACTGAACAAGTTGATTAAAAAATACGTGTAATGAGTTAATTGCTGATGACTGGGAGAAGGTGGATAGTTGGGCTGGATTTTTGCGGATGGGTCATGCTTGAACAATTTTCCACATTGCCAGGTAGATACCAATGTTCCAGATACATTAGAACAGTTTTGCAAGGAGTGAGTCACCACAGTTACCCTGTTGTCAGGGCCCATAATCTTTGCCCCTAATGGTCCAAGGCTGGTAGTTTGGTATAGATTCACACAGATTTTGATCAACACGTTTTAATAGCAGGAGTGTAAACTGGATACAAGTGATATGCAAAATGATGGGACCAATTAGGGAAAGTGTCAGAATAAAGGCTCAAAAATTCCAGAAATCTTCAGAAAAGCTCAGGAGAAATTTAACTTCATCTCTGGTTTTGACTAATAATGAAGGAGGTTTTAAGAAAAG
Source organism: Rhincodon typus (assembly GCF_021869965.1). Taxonomy (NCBI): domain Eukaryota; kingdom Metazoa; phylum Chordata; class Chondrichthyes; order Orectolobiformes; family Rhincodontidae; genus Rhincodon; species Rhincodon typus. The sequence continues at coordinate 108,533,120 of NC_063334.1, forward strand.
AATCAGTTATTAAGGGAAAAAGAACCAATGTGTAGGCCTGATCCAGCACCCAAAAATACTTTATTCAGTCTCGAGGGTTCATCCAACATTGTTCAGCTCAATCTAGTCACACTGGCAATCTTACATTCTCAAACCCTTTCCATAGCTCATGCACTCAACCAGCCACATTTTTTTTCGCTTCAGTCTTCTGGCTCTAACGCTATTCAAATCTACTAAGACTAATTACATTGAATTCAAATTTCATTGACTGCGCAAGCCCGATTAGATTTAAATTCAGCCCGATTGGTGACTCGCAGCAAAGTACATGGAGTTGTCACTCATGTGTCAGCATCAACGGACCTTTATGGAAACGTAATTTCAGTTTGGTTGGTTTTCTGAAGAAGCTAAATTAACTTTTGTTTAAATGCATGCTGCATTTTTTAAATGAAGGCAGACTTTAGAATTGCACAGCATTCCCACTGGTTGGCACAAATCTTTGTTTCAGTTTGATATGCTGCCATTCATGATTTGCATGTTTGTTTGTTCCCTTCTTCACTAATTTTGTCTTGATACGGCAGACACTGTTCTCCATGGTCTTGTTCCTTGACCTCCAATAATGTGGATGCTTGCCTCCAAAAAGTTGATCCACAGTAGGCTCATTCTCTGATTTTTCTTCCCTTCACTTATAGCGAAATGCCAAACTGTTGAATGATGGATGACCAGGCTGACATGGGTTTTCTGCCACACAAGGAAATTATACATAAAATCTCATGTGGCCTTGCTTGATGGCCTATTGAGTGGCAGCAATTCTCACTCATGAGAATTTGAAGGTAAAGCCAGCCCCTTTAAGAGATGAGGCTCAGCACTCAGATAAATAGTGATGTTGAAATGGTTTGTATTTGGGGTAAAATTACTGCAAATGGGTGCCAAGATGCTGACTTATAAATGCAAGCTTATGGTACAGCTCGTTTCCTTGTCTAGTATTTCAAAAATAGTTTCTTGTGTATCATTAATTGGTGTTTGAGCAAAAACAGTGGAATTATCAGCAAAACAATACTCTCCGCAAGGGGAAGGCAAATGTGACATACCACATATTGTTACACAAGACAATGCACTCTGTATACATCATTGGAGAGGGGGGAGGAAATTTCAGTGTCTTTTTTTCTCCTATAACAACATTATATATGCTTTTGAGCACTTTGTCGCATTGACAATGAATGAGTAAATGGCAACCTTTTTTTGGATGTCCCCGAATGTTTGTGAAGTTGCCAAAGATACTTTGTCCAAAACACAGTTGTTCATGTCTGAGCCAGGCAGTGTTACTGAGCTGTGTAACTGTGCAGTACAGCCCAACCCTGTTTCTGTTCTCACCAAGGGTAAAAGGTTACACATAGCACTTACTGAGCTGTGTCCAGAAAGCTCCCTTAATGAGAAAATTAATGTTCACCTGTAATTTTAAATCTGCTTGTCTTATTGAAGGAATTCTTTTCCATTTGTTGTGATAAAATTAAGACTGGAGAAATAAAATATGGTAATCGATTTTCGATCAAGACTCACTTCAACAGGCAAGATTGAATTGACTTCTTAAATAACTCAAATATATAATAATTTCTAACTCAATGAAACTCAGTGAAAAACATTCATTATACTAAGTAGAACACATATTAACTGAACCTTTTATGCAAATTGCTAATTAGGGGTAAACTCTCCTGTAGCTCAAAAGCCGTGTACTGTCGCAGTTGTTGTGCTGGAAGGAACTTGGGAGACACATTAACAAAAGCATGATATCAAGGAGATGTACTAATTAAACTCAATTTACATTTATAGATTATGTTGATTACAAATTAGAAATTCTTTTGTAATATTGTAAGTAGCAATTACACTGGCAAAACACTAAAGTATTGTGAGATTCCAAAGGGATTAATAGCCTGCCCCAGGTGGTAATGCTATTTATTTCATATCATTATTCTTGGTTCCCTTAATTTACCCTCTATAAATGACAGCTACTTCTATTTCCTCTGGTCAGAATACTTTGTGGTCACCTACGTAAGATGTTTGTCCAATGTATTTTTCACAATGAATGAAAGGGTGAGTAATTTAGTTGAAAACTTGTAGTTCATGCTATACATCTCTCCATCATGCAAACTGATTTTCTTTCCTCACATAGGGTTTTATGTCAATAGTGTCAATTTTAGTGTCAGGAAGAACTACTATGCAACTAATCAATTTAAGTTAGTAAAGGTAAGTGTATTCAAAACTCTGCTGTCTGTCTCCGAGCTCTACCTTACCATCAACTTCCTGCTGCCTTCACTGTCTCTACATCATCTAACACCTTGCCTGACATTCAGAAATTGTATAGGTTTATAAAATTAGCCATCAAAACAATGTGCCCTCATGGTGACTGGAGAATCAGGGTGCTGTTGACGAGAAAGCCTCAAATGAAAGTTGGTAGTGGGATGGCCACAAGAAAAGGAATGGAGGGGTCTCTCCCAGACTAACAGCACTGTTCTCTGGGTTTGTGGTACAGACTCCTGGAGCTGTGGCAAGCCTCAGCTTGGCTTCACCTTCAGGCTTGCTGTTTGAGCCATTAAATGGTTGGGCTGCATCACTATTGTGCTGCCCTGACCTCCTCTGCAGTGGTGCAGCCGTCTCTTCTGAGCAGGGCTATCCAATTGCGGCTAATTGCCCACTTAACAAGCTTAATTGGCTTCCTGCCAGTGCCAAGCGGGTGGCCTGAAGAGCACAGAAGCCGCCACTGTGCAATGTGCGAGGAGGCAGGAACACATTGGGGAACAAGAAGGGTGCTTGTCTGCTACCTTCCAATCATCACCAAACCATCCTTTCAGACCTGATAAGACTCTCTTCATCATTTTGTTTCTACATCTGGTCTAACATTAAATTCACTTCTCCCATAGAGTTCCTGTTTTGGACAGTGAGCTACTCAGGAATGATAATTCATCGGACTGATCATTGAAATAGGTAGTTCCTTGGGGATTCCAAGACTGAGGTGCATAATTTTAAGGTGAGAGGAGAAAGATGACATGAGGGGCAACTTTTTTACACAGAGAGTGGTTCACATGTGGAATGAACTTCCAATGGAAGTGCTGGATGTGGATACAGATACAACATTTAAGAGATATTTGGATAATTACATGAATAAGAAATGTTTGGAGGGATATGGGTGAAGCGCAGGCAGCTGGAACTATTTTAGTTTGGGATTATGTTCGGCATGGACTGGTTGGACCGAAGGGTCTGTTTCCATGCTGTATGACTCTATGATTGCGTCCTGCACACTCTGTTGGAACCCCCTACACCATTTGCACACCCTGTAGACAGAAGCCTCAGAGCAAAACCCAATTCATCGTCTACGAAGCGAGTGCCAGTCCTTTCTTGTTCACAGCAATATATGGCCAAATATCATTGTTTCTCTCCAAACTCCAATTCTACTTTGCCCCTCTGACTTTGAACATTGCCCTTGCTTAATGTATACCAGGCAAATGGCTATGCCACGAGGTCAGCAATTCAAGCATTCAAAAACACGTAAGTCACCACAAATTTAGTGATTTGTAGTCTAGTAGTGGGATCAAAAAAATTGTCCACAAAACCTGTTAAGAGATTTAAAAAAGTGACAAGCAATTAAAATGACTGTAATTGTTTTTGATTAATTCCATATCAAATAGCCAGGGAATTTGATGCGAACAATTCTACACATGAAAAGCACTACAGAAATGAATAAGTTCTTCATGTGGCTTTCAACTGTTGAGAAGTGTGTTGTTTTTTTTAAAAAGACACTTCATCAAAAGATTTAAATCAAGTGGATATGATTGAATCACCTTCTGCCCCAGGTGCTTGCAGATATTTCACTTCAAATCATTTGGAAATGCTTCCACACTCTGCACATTGCTTAAATCTCCAGTGCGGAATATGCCCAAAGTTCGGCGAATGAATGAAAAATAGGACAAGCCAGACAGTGCAGCGATAATTGAGAGATCTCAGCACTTGACACAGATGGCTTGAACAGGGTTCCTTCAATTCACTTTGAAACAAAAATACATTTCATTACACAGATTATTAAAACCATTAGAGCTTTGTCATGAGTTGTGATGTCAGCAGTGAACAGTCAATCTGCCCTGGGCTCATGTATTATATGTTCTCATGTTCAAAAGCACTTGTGTAATAAGATTGGACAGGACCTGCCATTTTATATGTAAATCCATCCAATAACTACAAGCGAGTTGGTGGCCCCTTCTTAGCAAGTGGCTCGAACAATGCCTCCAGCAAGTGTTCCTTTCTTCCTGGGACCTGCTTCAATTTCACTGAGCTGATGTTAATTAGTACCACGAAGCACTAAGTATCTCCACCAAAAGGAGTGATCTAATTATCTCAGCTTTCTTGTGGTACAACGTTACGACATGTTGAAGATCTTAACCATCAGGGATGTCAGTAAAGGACACAATCACTTCCAAAATGTAGAAAACAAATGTCTTTCTCAAGTGTAGACCAAAGCTAAGGTAATAGTGTCTGAGTGTCATTTTATTTGAGGTAGTACGTTATGACAAAGCCACTTTGGCTGAAGTTACAAAGTGCTTGAAAGAAACATCATGTTCTGTGGGTTTATCACAGTAATTCACAAACTGGCATACACAGAGCTCTTCTAAAGATCTGCGATGCAGAACCAACATTGCATGGATGCCATAGACGACTGCCAAAGGCATTGTGGTGAGGGGTAAGGCACCGTGGTGAGGGGTAAGGCATCGTGGTGAGGGAATGAGGTTGTGGTGAGGGGTAAGAGGTTGTGACGGGGGGTAAAGCATT
>NC_063334.1:108537923-108557604 GCF_021869965.1 Rhincodon typus
TTGTGGTGAGGGGTAAGGCATCGTGGTGAGGGATTGAGGTTGTGGTGAGGGGTAAGAGGTTGTGACGGGGGGTAAGGCATTGTGGTGAGGGGTAACTGGTTGTGGTGAGGGGTAAGGCATTGTGGTAAGGGGTAAGAGGTTGTGGTGAGCGGTAAAAGACTGAGTGGCAGCTGAAGGTGCACTCTGTGCTTGAAATCCTGTTCTTTTCCTTTTCTGCCGGTGCATTCCCACTCTCTGCTCATGTTTATCAGGCTCCTACACCTTCTTTCTCCATGCTCCTTCCATTTCTGGGTCCTTTTCTGCCTGGTCTCATACTCCTGTTTCTCCATGCTCCTTCTCCCTCAGTGCTCCCCTGCTCTCTCTGTGTGCTCCTGCTTACTGTCTGCTTCTGGTGTCTCTATGCTCCTCTTCTCACTATGCTATGGCTCGCTGTGTTCTTGCTCACTGTCTGCTTCTGTTCAGTCACTGCTCCTGCCCTCTCTGTGCTCCTGTTATCTCAGTGCTCCTATTCTTTCTCTCTCGCTCTCTTTTTGCTCCTGTTCTCTCTCTCTCTGTTCTCTCTCTCTGTGCTCCTTCTCTCTCTTTCTTTTTCCTCTTGTTCTTTCTCTGTGTCCATGCTCCCATTCTCTCTGTCTCTGTGCTCCTGCTCTCTCTCCGTCTCTGTGCTCCTGCTCTCTCTCCGTCTCTGCGCTCCTGTTCTCTCTGCCTCTGTCCTCCTGCTGTCTCTCTCTCCATTCTACCTCTCCGTTCCTGCTCTCTCTCTCTCTCTCTCTCTCCATGCTCCTGCTCTCTCTCTTCCTCTCTCTCTATGCTCCTGCTCTGTCTCTCTCTCTGTGCTCCTGCTCACTGTCTGCTCCTGCGCTCACTGTGCTCCCACTGTCTGTGGTCTCCTGCCTCCTCTGTGCTCACATTTTCTCTGGTCTCCCCCATTCTTCCTGTGCTCCTGCTCTTTTTACACTCCCACTCACTCTGTGTTAGTGCTCTCTCTGGGATTCCACTCTCTGTAGGCACCCATTCTTGTTATGCTGCTGCTCACTCTGTGTTCCTACTCACTCTGTACTCCTGCAGCCTTTGGGATTCCACTCTCTCTGGGCTATTGCTTTCTCTGGGCTCCAGCTTTCCTGTCTTTCCCATTTTCGCTGGATTCCTATTCAAGGCTTTCATGCTCTCTGTTCTCCTGCACTTTCTGTGCTCCTGTTTTCCTTTGGTTTCTGCTCTCTCTGGGCCCCTGTCAAGAATATACAGGCCACAGCAGGTATACGATTCCCTGTCATTCATAAGGAAAGACCTGCTTCCATTTCACTGTAGCACTTTTATATTTTGAATATGTGATTTGCTTTAGAGAAGATGCTGAGATGATTAACCAATTTGAAAAGGGTTCCTTCAAACAAAAATGCTTGGAAACCACAGGCCTATTACATAAGTTGCCAATATAATTTAACAAATTTTTTTACATAAAAGGCCTGCCCCATTATTTTCTTTGCCAAGTAACAGAAGGTTGTGAATTTATTAATACACTGTGCCGTGCTTGTGTGATAGCGATCTGTCTCCTTCTCAAAGCCTCAATCTGTCCCCAAGCTTCTGGCCAGTTCTCCTGAGTTCTTAAGCTTGCAGCTGGGAGGGAGCATGAAATCAGACTCTTTGGCTGAAACTTGTTTCTGTTGGAATTCTAGCTGCATTTGCATTGGCCTTTTAGGTGGTGTTTAATGAGGGAGATCTCCTCCCATTGCCTCTCTCAAGCTCAAGAAAACTATTTTGGGGAGTTCATGGACTTCCCCAGAATTTATTAAAATCATTTGCATTTGGAAGGTCAAGTACAGGTGGAAATTATACAGAAGATGGCAGAACCCTTAGGAATATTGATATGCAGAGGGAACTGGGTGTGCAGCTCACCGAAGGTATCAGCGCAGGTAGATAAGATTGTAAAAAAAGGCCTATGGCATGCTTGCTTTCATTGGAAGGGCTTTGAGTATAAGGATAGGCAAGTTATGCTTCAGCTTTACAGAACTTTATTCAGGCCACATTGCGAACAGTTCTGGTCACCACATGACCAGAAGGATGTGGATGCTTTGAAGAGGGTACAGAAAAGGTTCACAAGGATGTTGCCTGGTATGGGGGATTTTAGCTATGAAGAAAGATTGGATAGACTGGGTTTGTTTTCACTGGAACACATCAGATTGAGGAGTGACCTAATGGAAGTTTATAAGAGTGTGAAATGTATGGGTCGAGTGGAAAGTATGAGGCTTTTCCCCATGGTAGAGGGGTCAATTACTAGTTCAAGGTGTGGGGAAGTTGGCATGGGGCAAAGTTTAAAAGAGATGCACAATCTAAGTTTTTTTTGCACAAAGCTCGGTTAGTGCCTGGAATGTGCTGCTAGAGGGGGTGATGGAAGCAGACTCAATAGCAGTTTTCCAGAGCGTATGGATGAATACATGAATAGGAAGGGAACAGAGGGATACGGATCCTGTAAGTGAAGACAGCTTTCATATGGAAGGGCAAAATGTGTCGGTTCAGGCTTGGAGGGCTGAAGGGCTTGTTCCTATGCTGTGTTGTTCTCTGTGTCGAATCCCTGTCACCCCACCCATTAATTTCAGAGCAAAGTACAACAGCATCCGAAGGCTGTAATCGATCACATAGGGAGTCATTTACCCTGTTCTGTTGGGACATCAGCTTTGCTGAGATCGGCATATCTTTGTGTTTTTTGGAAGATCACACTGCTATTGTGAAATGAGTGATAGAGTCATAGACACGTAAAGTACAGAAACAGACCCTTTGGTTCATCTCATCCATGCCGACCAGATATCCTAAATTAATCTAGTTCCATTTGCCAGCATGTGGCCTATATACCTCGACACCCTTCCTATTCATATACCCATCCAGATGCCTTTTAAATAATTATCTGGCAGCTCATTCCACACATACACCACCCTCTGCATGAAAATGTTCCCCCATCTTAAAATCTTTGCCCTCTCACCTTCAAGCAATGTCCTCTAGTTTTGGACTCTTCTACCCTTGGGAAAAGACCTGGCCTCTTTACCCTATCCATGCCCTTCATGACTTTACAAACTTCTATGAGGTCCTCCCTCAGCCTACAACGCTCCAGGGAAAATAACCCCAGCCTATTCAGCCTCTCCCTGTATTCAAACCCTTCAACCCTGGCAACACTTCTGTAAGTCTTTTTTGAACCCTTTCAAGTTTAACAGCATCTTTCCGACAGCAGCAAGGCCAGAGTTGAAGGCAGAATTGCAAAAGTGGCCTAACTAATGTCCTGTACAGCCTCAACATGACCTCCCAGCTCCTGTACTCAATGCACTGACCAATAAAGGCAAGCATACCAAACACCTTCTTCAGTATCCTGTCTACCTATAAATTCTCTTTCAAGGAACTATGACCTCCAAGGTCTCTTTGTTCAGAAACATTCCCTCGGACCTTACCATTAAGGTGTATAAGTCCTGCTCTGATTTATCCTGCCAAAATGCAGCACCTCACATTTATCTAGATTAAACTCCATCTACCACTCCTCGGCCCATCAGCCCATCTGATCAAGATCCTATTGTACTCTGAGATAACCCCCTTTTAAAAATGTCCCCAACATTTTGGGCTTCAAAGGGTGGGATAATGACTGACTCCATTACGAGGCACTGCAAAAGCCAGCTGAAACATGTTACAAATTGGCCCTGTGGAACTCTGACTAAATTTAAGTGAGTCATGGGTTATATCTCAAAATAAATGAATCAGTGGGTGGAGTTAAGTAAAATTTGACCAGTTGTCACTGGAACAGGGGAAGCTGCAGCACTAGTGACAGTGCAACCTCCGGCACATTTGAAATATTGTTGTAGATACAATTCTGTTTTATTTTTATAAAATGCATAGCTTGGGAGTACTTCACAAATGCAGAGTGTGATGTACAAAGTGCACTTTTGAAAATCCTTGATGCCATTTTCACAGAGGAAAGAAATCCCTGTTATTTTTGATCCTCAAACTTAAATGCCATGCTATGCTGTTGAAAACTGGAAGTAAATAGTTTGCAAGCCAGGGTGATATAATTACCTTTAAAAGCTGTTATCTGTGTCATTCAGCAATTAATTCAGCAACAGGAAACATGCTTATGCAAAGGCAATAAATTCTATTCTGGTCGTCTTGTTCTCTGCTCCTGATTAATTGAATAGTGGAACATGCTGAAGAAGATCAGCAGCTGGTGGTCCCTCTTAACATAAAATGGGAGCCCTTATTTTTCACTAAATTGTAAAGCTTCCATCATTGCTGAGTTAATTTATTTTTAGTTGAGATTGACACTTGCTTTTCCTCATTACTCATGGTATTGGCCTCCAGCGCTGCAAATTACTTTGGAATGGGAAGTACTTTTTGATGATCCCATGGTAAATGTGGAGCAGTGCAGAGAGTGTAAAATAGTGTGAATCCACCAAAAGCTCTTTGTTATAAAACAGACACTTCCTGAACTGGGAATTAGAAAAATGCAAAGGTGTGGAAGAATTTGTTTTATAACTTGCAAAAAGCAAGTAATAAATGAGGGAGACAGATGGTGGACTTATGAAAGAATATTGCAGATATCAATATTTAAAGTTAAGGATCTCAGATTTTCAGTTAATCTAGAAACAATAATGTTATATAAAGCTGAGCTGTTTCACATCAAGGAGTGGATGGAATGCTCTATAATTCTGGGGTATGTAATGAAAATATATAACTCTACAAAACTTAAATGGATTTCTTGGGATAGGCAGTTCAATTTCCCATTTCCTTCTTCGTTGCTTAGAACCTCTACTGCTCATCCAGTGTGAAAGAGATTTTTGGGTTTGTCCTACCTCTTAACACTTATTTAGGAATTTCTCTATTCCTGTGGACAATATAGGGGGATTGTCGTGGTTGTTGGAGGTCATTCATCTCAGCTCCAGAACATCTCTGCAGGAATTCCTCAGGATAGTGTCTTAGGTCAAACCATCTTAGCTGCATCATCAATGACTGTCCCTCCATCATAAGGTCAGAAGTGGGAATTTTCACCAATGATTGTACAATGTTCAGCACCATTTGCAACTTCTCAGATACTGAAGCAGTCCATGTCCAAATGCAACAAGATCTGGACAATATCCAGGCTTGGGCTGACAAGTGGCAAGTAACATTCGTACCACACAAATGCCAGGTTATGACTATCACCAAGAAGAGATGACCTAATCACTGCCCCTTCACATTCAATGGTGTTACCATCACTGAATCCCCCACTCTCAACATCCTGGGGATTATCATTGATCAGAAACTCAACTGGACTCACGACATAAACACAATGGCTACGAGAGCAGGTCAGAGACTAGGAATACTGCAGAGAGTAACTCATCTCCCAATTCCCCAAAGCCTGTCCGCCATCTACAAGGCACAAGTCAGGAGTGTGATGGAATATTCCCCACTTGCCTGGATGGGTGCAGCTCCAACAACATTCAAGAAGCTTGATACCATCCAGGACAATGCAGGCATGCTTGATTGGAACTACATTAAAAAGCATCCACTCCTTCCACCACTGGTGCTCAGTAGCAGCAGTGTGTACTATCCACAAGATGCACTGCAGAAACTCACCAAAGTTCCTCAGACCGCAATTACCAAATCCCTCCATTTGAAGGGCAAGGGCAGCAGATACACAGAAACACCACCACCTGCAAGTTCCCCTCCAAGCCACACGCCCCCATCCTGACTTGGAAATATATCCCCATTCCTTTACTGTCGCTGGGTCAAAATCCTGGAATTTCCTTCCTCAGGGCATTGTGGGCCAACCACAGCAGCTCACCACCACCTTCTCTCGGGCAACGAGGGATGGACAATAAATGCTGGCCAGCCAGTGATGCCCACATCCCACAAATGAATAACAAAAAAAGAAGCTGATCTGGCCAGCGATGTAAATACTCTGGCCACTACAGCAGGCCAGTAGCTGGAAGTTCTGTAGCCAGACTTCTTTGAGGAGGTAACAAGCAGGATCAATAAATTGACAGCAGTGGATGTAGTATATTTGCATTGTCAGAAGGCATTAAACTACCGAATACAATAAGAGCCCTAGTGTTGGAAGTAGTATATTAGCATAAGGTAGAGGATGGCTAATTCATAGAAGACTGACATTTGGGATGGGGGGATATCCATTTTCAGGAATGGCAACCTGTTACCAGTGGACTGCCACAAGTTTCAATGCTGGGGCCACAATTATTTACGATTTATATGAATCATTTGGTTTAGGAAAGTGAATGTAGTATAGCCGAGTTTGCAGATGACACAAAAATAGTGGGGAAAGGCAAGAGGTGAGAATGACACAAAGTCTGCAGAGGGATATAGACAGGCTAGGAAATGGCACACAGAACATAACATGGGAAACTGTTGGCTACAGTACACTCACTTTCCTGATACAAGTTATTGATAGAAAGTAAAATAATTGTGGCCCCAGCAATGATCCCTGTGCCACTCCTCTAGTTACGGGTTGCCATCTTGAAATTGCCCCCTTTATCCCAAATTTGTCTTTTGTTTGCTAATCCTCTGTCAATACTACCTCCAAGACCACAGGCTCTTAAGTGTGGCATCTTATTGATCATCATTTGGAAATCCAGATATATTACATCTACCGGTTTCCCTTTATCTATGCACCTCTTATTTCCTCAAATAATTCTTATTCATTTGTCAGGAAAAATTCCCCTTGCATGAAACCATGCTAACTCTGCCCATTTATATGATATGAATTAAAATGCTCATTAATTACATCCCTATATCACCCTACCTTCACTGTTTCTGGTTCAAAATTCTGGAACTGCCTCCCTAACAGCATCGTGGGTGTCCCTACACCTCAAGGATTGCATTACCTTCTCAACGGTGATTTAAAATGCACAATTGCAATAAATGCTGGCCTAGCCAGTCATGCTTACATTACATGAATTTAGAAAAATAATTACAACTTTTATGGACTGGAAGTCAGTAAACTGCTTTAAGAAGATGCATTCAATTCTAATTCTCAAACACTGCTCATTACATTGTTTACTGATAATTTTACTGTAGTGTTTGCTCTCGTCTGTTGAGCTGGTTGTAAAAGTAGGCCAGATGGGGCAAATGGAAGGAGGTGTATATTGTGGGAGAATACCAATCAATGGCTACAGACTGTGTGAACCAAAAGAAAAACATATAGAACGGGCAAGGAAACACCATGTATATTTCAAAACGTGTACTTCACCTTCCTCTTTCGTTTTAATGAACAGCTCCCTAGCAACCTTGAAAGCCTGCAGTGTGCAGGCATTTTTATGAATGAAGGCAGATCTGCTGTCTCGCTTGGGAAATAAGGAGCAGGTGGGGAGGCCCCCTTACCACTAGGGGTGGATAAAGGCCAGGAAACAACAGGGGAATTCAAATGCCTTCTCATTAAACTTTTGAAACAAAGTTCCTTCTCTATTCGCTGAGAGTTTCCTGAGCTATTCAAAAACACCTGCCTAAAATGCATGTGATTTGTACAGCAAAGACCAGGCACCATAAATCTCCACGCATATTTCCGCTCTGATACACCCCAATTGCACTCCTTTATGGTTGAAAATTTGCCCAGCCAAATGAAAAGAAAAGATTAATGCTTGCCATTATTTGAAGTTGACGCCACAGGTTTAAGTGCAAACTGGTGATCAGGAGGCTCGAGAGAGAGACGGATCACTTTTAACCAGTTCAGCTGATTGATTGCACATTAGAGCATGAGAAACAGGAGCAGGGGAATGTCATTTGGCCCCTTGAGTCTGCTGTACTTTTCAAGACCATGGTTGATCAGCTCGGGGCCTCAGCTCCATTCTTCCATCTGCACCGCCGCAACTCTCAACTCTCGTCTCAATAAGAAAAAGGTCTCAATCAGAGGCCCAAATATAATTGAAGAAACATAGGAAATAGCTGCAGGAGTCCTCCATTTGGTCTTTTGAGCCTGCACTGCCATTCAATATGATCATGGCTGATCATGCAGTTTCAGTATCCAGCTCTAGCTTTCTCTCTGTGCCCCTTAATCCCTTTAGCTGCAAGGGCCACGCACAGCTCCCTCTTGAATATACCAAACAAACTGGCCACAACACCCTTCTGTGTTAGAGAATTCTACAGGTTCAGAACCCTTTGAGTGAAGAAATTCCTTCTCATCTCAGTCCTGAATGGCTTACCCCTCATTCTTAGACTGTGTTCCCCGAGTTCTGGACTTTCCCAACATTGGGAACATTCTTCCCACATCTAGCCTGTCCAGTCCCATCAGGATTTTATATGTTTCCATGAGATGCCCCCTCTTTATTTTAAATTCCAGTGAGTACAAGCCCAGTCGATTCAATCTTGCTGACAGTCATAGAGTCCTAGAGATGTACAGCATGGAAATAGACCCTTCAGTCCAAATGGTCCAAGCTGACCAGATATCCTATATGAATCTAGTCCCATTTGCCAGCATTTAGCCCATATCCTCCTAAACCGTTCCTATTCATATACCCATCCAGATGTCTTTTAAATGTTGTAATTGTGCCAGCCTCCACCACATCCTCTGGCATTTCATAGACATACCACCCTTTGTGAGAAAAAGTTGCCCCTTAGGTCCTTTATATATCATTCCCCTCTCACCTTAAACCTCTAGTTCTGGACTCCCCCACTCCGGGGAAACGACCTTGCCTATTTACCCTACCCATGCCCTTCATGATTTTGTGAACCTCTATCAGGTCACCCCTCAGCCTTAATGCTCCAGGGAAAATTACCCCAGCCTATTCAGCCTCTCGCTATAGCTCAAACTCTGGCAACATCCTTATAAATCTTTGCTGAACCCTTTCTAGTTTCACAACATCCTTCTTATAGCAGGGAGACCAGAATTGCACGCTATACCCCAAAACTGGCTAAACCAATGTCCTGTACAGATTCATATGTCAATCCTGCCATCCCAGGAATCAGTCTGGTGAACCTTTGCTGGACTCCCTCAATAGCAAGAATGTCCTTCCTTGGACTAAGGGACTGAAACTGTATACAACACTCAAGGTGTGGCCTCACCAAGGCCCTGTATAACTGCAGCAAGACACCCCTACTCCTGTTCTCAAATCGTCCCGCTCTGAAGGCCACCATGCCATTAGTTTTGCTCACTGCCTGCTGCATCTGCATGCCAACCTTCAGTGACTGTTCCACCATGACACCCAGGTCTCTCTGCACCTCCCCTTCTCCTAAACTGCCACTATTCAGATAATAATCTGCCTCCCTGTTTTTGCAACCAAGTGGGTAACTTCACATTTATCCACATTATATTGCATTTATAAGTATTTGCCCACTCAGCCAGTCTGTCCAAATCACCCTGCAGGCTCTTAGCACCTTCCTCACACTACTCAGCTTAGTGTCTTCTGGAAATATGGAGATAACACATTCAATTTCTTCGTCCAAATCATTAATGTATATTGTGAACAGCTGGGGTCCCAGTACTGAATCCTACAGTATCCCACTTATCACTGACTGCCATTTTGACAAGGACCTTTTTATTCCCGCTGTCTGCTTCCTGTCTGCCAACCACTTTTCTATCCATGTCAATACATTACCTCTGATACCATAAGCTTTAATTTTCCTTACTAATATCTTGTGTGGAACCTTGTCAAAAGCCTTTTGAAAGTTCAGATACACAACATCCACTGATTCACCTTTGTCCACTCTACTGGTCACATCCTCAAAAAAATTCCAGAATATTTGTCAAGCATGATTTCCCTTTAGTGAACCCATGTTGACTTGAACCGATCCTGTCACCACTTTCCAAATGCTCAGTTATTACATTCTTAATAATTGACTCCAGCACTTTCCCCACTACTGATGTCAGGCTAACTGGCCCATTTTCTCTCTCCCTCTTTTTTTCAAAGATGAGGTTACATTAACAACCGTCCAGTCCATTGGAAATCTTTCAGAAACTATAGAATGCTCAAAAATGATTACCAATGTGTCCATTATTTCTGGGGCAACGTACTCTGTGATATACAGCATCAGGCCCTGGGGACTGAGCAAGTTTTAATCTCAACAATTTCCTCAATACCATCTCCTGACTAATAAGGATTTCCTTCAGTTCCTCTTTCGTGCTTGACTCTCTGTCCCATAGCATTTCCTGAAGGTTATTTGTGTCCTCCTTAGTGAAGACAGATCCAAAATATTTGTTCAACAGATCTGCTGTCTCTTTGTAGTCCATCATGAATTCACTTGATTCTAAATGCAAGGGACCTACATTTGTCTTCACCAGTCTTTTTCTCTTCACATATCTATAGAAGCTTTTGCGGTCAGTTTTTATAATTTCTGCAAGCTTACTTTGATATTCTATTTTCCCTGAATTAAACCCTTTGTCCTTTTATGCTGAAATTTAAATTTTTCCCACTCCTCAGGTTTACTGCTTTTTCTGGCCAATTGATTTGCCTCATCTTTAGCTTCAACACTATCACTGATGTCCCTTATTAGCATTGGTTAAGCCATCTTCCCTGTTTTACTCTTATGCCAGACAGGGATATACAATTGTTGAACTTCATCCATATGTTCTTTAAAATTCTGCCATTACCTATCCACCGTCAATCCCTTAATTATCCTTGGCCAGTTTATCCGAGCCGATGCATGTCTCATACCATCAAAGTTGGCTTTCTTTAAGTTCAGGAGCCTCATTTCAGATTTAACTGTGTCACTCTCTATCTTAATGACGAATTCTACATATTATGGTCACTTTTCCCCAAAGGATCTCGCACCACAAGGTTGCCAATTCATCCTCTCTCAGTACATAATATCCAGTCGAGGATGGCCTGCTGTCTAGTTGGTTCCAAGGCATATTGGTTGAAGAAAACATCCTTCATACATTCCTGGAAATCCTCCTCCATTGCATTATTAACAGTTTGGTTAGCCAAATCAATATGCAGATTGAAGTTACCCATAATAACTGCTGTACCCTTACTGCACACATCTTTCATTTCCTGTTTGATGCCAACCCCAACCTCACAACTGCTGTTTGGTGGTCCAGGTACAATTCCAACTAATGTTTCTTCCCTTTGATGTTCTGCAGCTCCACCCACACAGCTTCCACATTCTCCTCACTAATGGCCTCCCTTACTATTGAGTTAATCTCCTCCTTAACCAGCAACATTACCCCACCTCCCTTTCCTTTCTATCTTTCCTGAAAATTGAATACCCCTGGATGTTGAGTTCCTGTCCTTTGTCACCCTGGAGCCTGGCCTCTGTGATCCTAATTACATCAATGACCCAGTTTCCACTGGTCTTTACGACATGGCATACAATTTATTGCGTCGGGTGCAATTTTTTTAATAGAATCCCTACAGTGCGGCCCTTCAGCCCAACAAGTCCACACTGACCCTCAGAGCATCCCACCCAGACCCATCCCCCTATACCCCACCTAATCTACACATCCCTGAACACTACGGGCAATTTAGCATGGCCAATCCAACTACCCTGCACATCTTTGGACTGTGAGACAAAACCAGAGCACCTGGAGGAAATCCACACAGACACAGGGAGAATGTGCAAACTCCACACAAGCAGTTGCCTGAGGTTGGAATCAAACCCAGGTCCCTTGCACTGTGAGGCAGCAGTGCTAACCACTGAGCCACCGTGCCACCCCAAAGGTTTCATTCTGTTGCTTTCAACTTAAGCACAGTTCATACCTAAAAAGCTTCAGCATAACAGCCAACCAACACAACAGGCTGCCAGCACAAGTGACAGCAGTGGGGTTAAAACCCATGCCTCCGAGGAGGCTAGAACTTGAATCCAGAGCCTTAGACTGCTTGGCCACACTACCACACAAGCTGTTAAGACAGTTGCCTGAGGCTGAAATTGAACCTGGGATCTCTGGTGCTGCGAGGCAGCAATGCTAACCATTGAGCTACCCTACATTTGCTTAATATTATGACACACTTCTGGAGCAGGTGGGACTTGAATTCAGGCCTCCCAGGCCAAAAACAGGAACACTACCACTGTGCCACAAGTAGAGGTTTGGTTAAGTGACAGGATGCAGACAGCAGGGATAAACAAATTATTTTCAAGTTGACAAGATGTAACAAGTGGAGAATTCCAAAGATTAGAAAACATGAGAAAGAAGTGTTCATCTTGGTTTCCATCTTAAATTGCAGACCATTTATTCTGAAACCGTGACCTCTCATTCAATGCTCCAACTTAAAGGGCAACTATCCTCTCAGCACCTATTCTGAGCAAGTCTCCTCAGAATCATGTGTCTTTCAATAAGCTCAGGGACCTGGATGTCCTGGTGGATGTTGCAGGTGGGGAGCTTGGAGGATATGGGAGGTGCCTGCAGTCACGGCATATGGAGCATGCCCTGAGACGTTGGTGACTGGTCTCTAAGCTGAGGCATCAGAGGGCTAATGAGCTGAAGTTGTCATGTTCCTGATCAGACTTTTTTGAAGGGAATTATGGTCTTCAGGTTTCCATCCCAGTGGGTGGGAGAATGGGAAACATCCATATTCATGAGGTGTGATGACATAATCATGAGGGAGGTTAATGCACACAAACAGGCCTCTCACTGTTCACCATCAAGAATCTCATCTCGTCGTTTAACATTTGATTAGAACGTGAGATGTTTTGCTCTCAACGTCGGGAATTTCCATATTGGTGATCTCATGCGATTCCTCCCAACTTTTTGGTCAATGCCCACTTATACAGTGATTGGGAAGATTCCACCCTTTGTGTCCCCTTACAACAGAATTTCCTACCCATCTTCATATTGTTTGCAAATTAAACTACAATACACTCAACCCCTCATCCAAGTCATTAATATAGATTGTAATTAGTTGAGACCCCTGTCCTGATGCTTGTGGCACCATACTTGTTACATTTTGTCAACTTGAAAATAATTTATTTATCCTGACTCTCTGTTTCTTGTCAGTGAGCCAAAACTCTACCTATGCTAACATATTGCACTCAACACAATAAATTTGTATCCTGCGTAGCAATCTTGTTAGGTGGCACCTAATTGAATACCTTTTTGGAAATCTGAATGCATGACATTTACTGGGATTGTCTACATCCATCCTGCTTATTCGGTTCCAAAAGAACTTAAGACATCTATCAAAAGCTATTTCCCTTTCATAAATCAAGTTGACTCTTCTTGGTTGTGTTATTATTTGTTTAATGTCCTGCTCTTGCTTCCCTAACACTGGATGTTGGCATATTCCCAACAACAGATGTTGGGCTAAATGACCTTTTCCTCCTACCTGCTGTCTCCCACCTTTATTGAAGAATGGTGTTACTTCCATGATTTTTCAACTTCATTGGTCGGGCCCTTTCCAGAATTTCGGGAATTTTGGGACAATACATCAAATATTTCTGCTGTTGTTCATTTTTAACATTTTAAGCTGTAAGCCAACAGGTCCCAGGGATTTGTCAGCCTTTGAGTCCATTAGTTTCCTGCCACTTTTCCTCTGGTAAAGATGCTGTTTGATGTTCCAACTTCCTTTTGCTCCTAGCCTTTTTTTTGGTATTCGTGGGATGGTTTTTGCTTTTTCTTTTACTGTGGAAACAAATACAAAATACTTGTTCAAAGCCTGTTACTTTTTTCTTTCATGTTCCCCACTTTCATCTTCTAAGGGATAAATGTTTACATTTGCTATTCTCTTTCCTTTTAATATACTTACACAAATCTCTTGCTGTCTGTTTTATTATTTCTTGCTAATTTACTGTGAATCCTAATTTTTCAATCATTATTATACTTTTAATCATCCCTTGCTGGTTCCTATAATTTTTCTTACATATTCTAACGCACCACTAATGCTTGCAGCATTGTATGCCTTCTTTCAATTTGATACCATCCTTATTGTCTTTACTGGCCAAAATGGTGTATCTTTCTCAGAACATCTTTCTTTCTTAATGGGGTATATTTTTGTTGAGAATTTTGAAAGGCATCTTAACTATGTCATCTATTGTCTTAGCTTTTAATCAATCCTCTAAGTCCGTCATAGGCTACTCTATATTTGTACTTTAATATTGTTTTTATTGCTTTAAACCCAATTTTCACAGCCGCAAACTGGACATGACAATCCATAATGTTATGATTACTCTTGCCCAGGAGATCTTTTTATTGTGAAGTTATTAATGATTCCGTCCTAAACACATTAGTAGGTCTAAAATAGTCCATTCCATAGTTGGTTTCAGAACGTATCATTTTGGTTAGCCATTATGCCATAATTTTAGAGTAGAAAGCGAGAGATTTAGAGGGTATTTGAGGGAAAATTGTTTAACCCAGAGGGTGGCAGAGGTCTGGAACACACTACCTGGGAGGATAATTGAAACAGGATACTTCACAAACTTTAAAAGTACTTGGATGAGCTCCTGAAGTATCATAACATTCAAGAACATAGGCCTAGCGTGGGAAAGTGGGACTATTGTAGGTAGTAGTATATTTTTGGTGGTAAAGACTTGATGGGCCAAAGGGCCTGTTCTGCACTCTATGATTCTATGTCAGGCAGAGAACAGGAAGCTTACCTTTGAAGCTCCAGCATCATCTGAATTTGGCAGCTGCACTACGGATGGAGAAGGACTCCTGGATCACCTTGACGTTCTTCAACCTCAGTAGTGTCAGCTAATTAAAATGATGACAGCCCTGATCAGAAAGATGTTTGGCACTGGAGAGGAGTCAAGAATATCCAGGTGGGTCCAAACTGGGCCATCTGTGGTCCACAGCAATTGTGGAGAGTTGGAATGAAGATGTGAAAAACAAAAACGCATAATCTCTTTCTGGTCATTTCCTGATCACTGTTAATGCATGATAAGGTGTTTGCATTGTAAAACCCCGCCTGTATGCTGTTAAAAAGTACCACTGCGATCATAACAATGTCATTTGAGGTGACATATCAGCGGAAGTGGCTTCCATCAGTTGTTTCAGTCAGCTGTTCAGTGGTAGACCACTGGGAATGTTCCAACATGTCAATCGCCAGTGTTGATACAAATGCTAGGCTGTGTGTTTGGTCCAGACTGACCTCTGACATTTGCCAAGGAAGCATTGGTCCTAAGGAAAGATTAATTCTTGCAAAGTCCGGATGGATAGATGAAAGACAAAAGCTCTGGAGTCATTTGAGCGGCAATTTGATACAGTGAAAGAATAAAAACAAAACATTCTATTGAATGAAAATCCAAGTGGGGCTGAAAGTTCACTCTCATCCACACATTTTTTTTTACCATTTTCTGTAATAAACTTAAATTGCTGAGAATCTCTCCTAAAATAATTGGTTGCAGATAGGCAACGGTGGATATTTGTTAGGGAATAATATCAGGGTGGGAAAGAAACATTGAATAAAGTGCTTCGGGGATCAGTTTTGGGAACCCTACTGATTTAATTTATATTAATGTTCCGGATTTAGAAATTCAAAGCAAACTCATCAAAATCTCAGATGATACCAAACTAGTGGGAGGTAGTTGACTCTGAAGAAGCAATCGAGGACTTAGAAAATGAACTAAATAAAATCTGTATTGGCTGATAAGTGGCAGATAAGACCTAAGGGCCTTCGTCAATTTGACACTTGACACATTCAGTCATGGAGAAGCAGCAATCAATACTGTGAACAGAATGCTGAAATGGATAGCGACATACGATTTGAAGTATGTATCACTAGAACCACAGTATCATGCTAAGAACAGACCTTAATATTTTTTGTGCTGTGTCTCAAGCCTGTTATAAGGGTTCTGAGGCTTTTCCATATTACTGGTGAACGGGGGCAAACTTTATTATTTTCTCGTGGGAGTGAGGTTGGCGTTCTGGCAGTGTGCTCACGTTTGCATGAAAATTCTGGGAGTTTTATTCAGCATTTGCAACAAGCCCCTCAGAATGCGTTAGTATGTTCCTGATGGGAAACTGGGTAGGCAGGCTGTCAGCTGTGTTCTCTCTAAGCTGAATCGTTCAAACATAGGACATGCATAAGCAACCCTTTTAAATTGTCCAGCAAGAAAATTTTGAGGATTCTGCTCACTTAATTAAGTTAACTCCCAATATATTTTGAGGTGCCATTAAAATTCCCTCAGAATTCTTCCTGATAGTGCTCCAATGATGCTTGAGAGGCACAATCTGAACCTGTATTTCTGAGTGGACAAAAGGGATCCTATCCAGAAACATATGGGTTTCTTTAATACGATCCAGTGTTACACTTGAGGTCAAAGTTTAATGCTGGGCCGATTCGAGAAGTGGATGTGGCTATCCCACAAAGTCCACCTCTGCAGGAGAATTTGGGCCTGAAGAGGCCCTCAAAGGGTTATTCACTTCTCATAAGAGGCCCTGAGGAGCAAGAGTGCATCCCGCTGTTGTCGGCCAACTCTCCACTTGTTTTCGGGAGAAAGATGCATGGTGGCACACATATGAGATCGAAGAATTAAAATTGACAGAGCGCCACCTGATAAAATAGAGGCTGATATCATTAGTAGGAAGTGGTGCTGTGGGAAGAACTAGATGGAAATAAAGTGACCGGCTGTGTTCCACAAATTTTTATATGCCAAATTGTGCTGCACTCAGTGTCTAAGTTTGTCTGCTGTTGTGCATACAATCATATGTTTGTTTTCTTACTGTTAGAGCAGTGACACCCACTCATTATCCCAGCAATTTATATTCTAATCCAATTATACTGTAAGCACAATTTATTACTGCATAATTATCCAATTTCATGTCCAAATAAAGCCTAGTTCCTGTGACAAATTATAACAGGTCAAAGTGCTTCAGCTCATCATGTCATTTCTGCTGTAAATACACTGTCACGTCAAGAGCCCTGATGACAGATTGTATTGGTACTTGTTCACTTAATAGCATGAGAGTGCCAGGTCCATGGACTGCTAAACTGATCCCAATGCCAGGACCAGAAAAGACCTTGTTGAACAATACTGAACGTCTGTGTGTAACACCCTTATGCACTACTCTTGTTAATATAATGTTAGCGTCAGGGCCCAGTATCTGAAAGGCTGCTCAGCTAAGCTGTGAAAAATGGAGACCTGCTTGTAAATAACCTGGCTTGATGGATTCGCTTCGCTTTACTATGACAGGAGACTGAGAATCTGAAGCAGATTTGTAAACCTGAGTTTGCTGCATCTACAACACCATCAGTTTACTGCAAGTTGCGCACATAGTTGGAAAATGTTGCGTGGTGGCTTCGATATTGGCTTTGTGCGGTGGTGGACAGTATGGCTGCTGTCTTTTCCTTGACCTTGGGAACCCACGAGCAGCGAATTGAACAGAGATAGACTTTGTCTTTTTTTAAATACATGATTTCTGTTCTTAATATAGGCAATGTACTATGATGACTTCAGCACTTTTCACTCTATTTTTTGTAAAAATACAGGTCACAATAAATTTAAAAATCTGCTTCCACCTGGAAAAAGCTAATTCTTTACCAGTGTTCAGACATCTGTTACAACATTATTTGAAGTACACTTCAAAAGCACTTCATTGGCTGTAAAAAAGCTTTGCAGTGCCCAAGGTTGTGGAAAGAGCTATCTCAACATGTCATAGAGTCATACAACATGGAAACAGATCCTTCAGTCCAACCAGTCCATGCCGACCAAATCCCAAACTAAGCTAGTCCCACCTGTCTGTGCTTGACCCATATCCCTTCAAACATTTCTTACACATGTATTTATCTAAATGTCTTTAATTGGAAAATGTGGGAAAATCTCCATTGATTGGATTCATACTGAGCATGAAATAAGGTGATTGCCGTTACAGTGTGGAGCTGGAGGAACACAGCAGGTCAGGCAGTATCTGGTTAGTATTGCTGACTCACAGAGCCAGGGACCTGGGTTTGATTCCACCCTCGGGTGACTGTCTGTGTGGAGTTTGCACGTACTCCCCATGTCTGCGTGGGTTTCCTTCGGGTGCTCCGGTTTCCTCCCACGGTCCAAAGATATGCAGGCTAGGTGGATTGGCCATGCTAAATTACCCATAGTGATCAGGGATGTGTAGCTTAGGTGGTTTATAGGGTGATGGGTCTGGGTGGGATGCTCTGAGGTTCGGTGTGGACTGGTTGGGCTGAAGGGCCTGTTTCCAAACTGTAGGGATTCTGTGATTACAGAATCCCTACAGTGTGGAAGCAGGCCATTTGGCCCACTGAGTCACACCAACCCTCTGAAAAGTATCCCACCCAGACCCACCTCCTCCGACCCTAGCCCTGTAACCCTCCATTTCCCATGGTCAATCCACCGAACCTGCACACTTTTGGATTGGAGGAGGAAACCGGAGCACCCGAAGGAAACCCATGGAGAACACAGGAAGAATGTGCAAACTTCACACAGACAGTTGCCCAAGGGTGGAATTGAACCTGGGGTCCTCGGTGCTGGGGGGCAACATTGCTAACCACTGAGCCACCATGCCACCCAGAATTATGTGTTGTCAAATTATTGTGGGTAATGTAAGACTACAGCGGTAGAATCAGTGGAGCAATTTACATACTATGTGGACAGTACAGCCCTACGAAGTAATGATGGAGATGCAGGGGACAGAAAAAAAAGGGGAAGTGACAGTGCCACCTGTTGTTCACAGTTTCAGATCCAACAAAATACAACTGTTATTGCCAAGGTGCCACTGAGTTGTGAGATTATTCAGCATTAAATAACGACAAAATGTGTCAACGTTAGTTGAGATCGAAAGAATTCAGAGGAACAATCAAAGATAGTAGGAAC
The DNA here is from genome assembly GCF_021869965.1 of Rhincodon typus. Taxonomy (NCBI): domain Eukaryota; kingdom Metazoa; phylum Chordata; class Chondrichthyes; order Orectolobiformes; family Rhincodontidae; genus Rhincodon; species Rhincodon typus. Next base: position 108,556,578 of record NC_063334.1, read on the forward strand.
TGCAGATGCTGGAGAATCCGAGACAACAAGGTGCAGAGCTGGATGAACACAGCAGGCCAAGCAGCATCATAGGAGCAGAAAGGCTGACGTTTCGTGCCTAGACCCTTCATCAGAAATGGGTGAGGGGAAGGGGGTTCTGAAATAAATAGGGAGAGAGGGGGAGGCGGATAGAAGATGGATAGAGGAGAAGATAGGTGGAGAGGAAGCAGACAGTTCGAAGAGGCGGGGATGGAGCCAGTAAAGGTGAGTGTAGGTGGGGAGTTAGGGAGGGGATAGGTCAGTCCAGGGAGGATGGACAGGTCAAGGGGGCGGGATGAGGTTAGTAGGTAGGAGATGGGGGTGCGGCTTGAGGTGGGAGGAGGGGATAGGTGGGAGGAAGAACAGGTTAGGGAGGCGGGGACGAGCTGGGAGGCGGGCACGAGATGGGCTGGTTTTGGGATGCGGGAGGGGGAGGGGAGCACCCAGCCCTGCCGAGTCTTCACCATCCCCCCAGACCTCCCCCTTACTGAGGACGAACGGTCAGTCCTCAGCAAAGGGCTTACTTTTGTCCCCCTACACCCACACATCAACGAATACCGCTCACATTTGGACATAGAGCAGTTTTTCCGCTGCCTCCGCTTCCATGCTTACTTCTTCAACCGTGAACCTAACCATCCCTCTACTGACCCCTTCTCCCGCCTCCAACGCACCCCCTCCTCCTGGACACCACCCCAAGGCCTCCTACCCTCCCTCGACCTCTTCATCTCCAATTGCCGTCGAGACATCAATCGCCTCAACCTCTCCACCCCTCTCACCCACTCCAACCTCTCCCCCGCAGAACGTGCAGCCCTCCGCTCCCTCTGCTCCAATCCCAACCTCACCATAAAACCCGCGGACAAGGGAGGCGCAGTTGTAGTATGGCGCACTGACCTCTACATCATCGAGGCCAGACGCCAACTCTCTGACACCTCTTCCTACCGCCCCCTTGATCATGACCCCACCCCCGAGCACCAAACCATCATCTCCCAAACCATCCACAACCTCATCA
>NC_063334.1:108572604-108590709 GCF_021869965.1 Rhincodon typus
TGTGTTCATCCAGCTCTACACCTTGTTATCTCAGATTCTCCAGCATCTGCAGTTCCTACTATCTCTGTGAAAATCTTTTGTTTCTTTACCTGAAATTGAACCGGACCAGTTGTATAAATACAGTGGCTATGAGAGCAGGTCAGAGGTTAGGAATTCTGTGGTGAGTAACTCAGCTCTCCAAAGGCTGTCCACCATCTACAAGGCAGAAGTCAGCAGTGTGATTGAATACTGTGCACTTGCCTGGACGAATGTAGCTCCAACAACATCAAAAAGCACATCATCATCAAGGACAAAGCATTCCCTTCACCACTGATGCATAGTTGCACTTGTATGGTCCATCTACAAGATGCATTGCAGCAACTCCCCAGAGTTTCTTTGGCAGCATTTTTGAAATCCACAAAATCTATCGATCAGAAAAACAACGGCAGCAGCTGCATAGGAATGGCACCACTTCCAAGTTCGCCATCCTGACCTGGAGCTATACTGCCATTGTTGATCTCATTGTTGTGAGATCAAAATCTTGGAATTCCCTTCCTAATAGCCTTATGGATGCACATGGACTGCAGCAGTTCCAGAAATGGCTCAGCACCACCCTCTCAAGGGCAATTAAGGGTGAGCAATAAATGCCGGCAACAACCACAAAACAGAAACAGATATAAAAAAACACGTTGCCCTTTGTACCATGACATTTGCTTTCAGTTAATTCCTTCTGCCCTTCAACCTGTCAAAGGTCTGACCTTTTGTTCTTCCTGGCACTTCCCCCTTTCATTTGCTTAAAATCTAATTATATTTCTATTTCTACGTTTCTGAAGAAAGACCCTTGACTTGAAATATTTTTCACATTTCCCTCTCCATAGATTCTGCAAGACTTGCTGAATATCTCCAGCACTTTATATTTCAGGTTTCCAGTATCTGCAGTATTTTGCTGGTTATAGTTGCAGACTATTTGGTGCAGCATTGGTCATTGCCATATTTACCATCCAGAGGTGTTATTTATACAAATTGGAAGATTATTTTTAATTTATTCTGCTGCCTTACCTCACAGGAATTTAGAGACACGTGCAACATGGAACAGCTGTAATTATGGATTACTCTAATCTAAATGTAGGTCGAGAAAATCAAATTAGGAACAATACCATAGAGGAGGAAATCATGACGTGTATACAGCTTGGACCAATACATTGAAGAACCAACTTGAGAACAGGCCATCCTAGACTGGGCATTGTGTATTAATAAAGGAATAATTAGCAATCTCATTGTCCCAGACGTCTTGGGGTTGAGCAACCATAATATGACTGAATTCCTCATCAAAATAGACAGTGATGTAGTATGCTGAGACTAGGGTACTGAATCTAAATAGAGGAAATTGCGATGGTATGAGGTGTGATTTGGTCACGATCGATTAAGGAACTTTACTTAAATGATGACGGCGGAAAGGTAATGCGAAACATTCAAAGAGAGCATGGATGAACAGCAACAATTATTCATTCCTGATTGGTGCAACATTGAAACATGAAGAGTGAGCAAACCATGGCTTACAATGGAAATGAAAAATTATATTTGACCAAAGAAGAAATATACAAATTTTTCAGACAGGACAACAGACCTGAAGGGTAGGCGCAGTTTAGAATTGAGTAAAGGACGGAAAAGGACTTGACTAAGAAGCAAAAGTAGAGTACGAGAATAAGATTGCAGGAACATTAAAACTGACTGTAAAAGTTTGTACAGGTATGTTAGGGGGAAAGGATTGGTTAAGATAAATGTAGGTCCCTTACAGTTAGAAACAGAAGAATTTATAATAGGGGTAAAAAGAAATTGCTGACCAACTAGATGTATTCTTTTGTTCTGTATTTACAAAGGGTGGCACAAATAACAGATGAGAAATGTTGGGGTCCACCGGTTTTGGTGAAGGGGAGAGGCTGAAGGAAATCAGTATTAGTGGGGAAATAGTGTTGGGATAAATCTCCAGGGCCTGAATAGGAAGGGTTGAGAAGGGTATGGGCTAAATGCTGGCAAATGAGACTCCATTAATTTCGGCTATCTGGTCGGCATTAGGAGTTGGACTGAAGGGTCTATTTTTGTGCTGTACAACTCTTATGACAACTCTATCCCAGAACACTTAAGAAAGTGGCCATAGAAATAGTGGATGAATTGGTAGTCATCTTCCAAATTTCTATCGACTCTGGAACAGTTCCTAAAGATTGTAGGGTAGCCAATGTAATTCCTGGATTTAAAAAGGGAGGGAGAGAGAAAACAGGGAATTGTAGGCCAGTCAGCCTGATGTTGGTAGTGGGGAAAATGCTGGAGTCGATTATAAAAGATTTAATAACAATGAATTTGGAAAACAATGGCAGAATTGAACAGAATCATCATGGATTTATGAAAGAGAAACAATGCTTAACACATCTACTGGAATTCTTTGGGGATGTAACCAATAGAATTGTAGAGGGGAAGCCAGTGGAAGCCAGACTTTCAGAAGACTTTCAACAAAATTCCACACAGGAAATTAGTATGAAAAGTTAAACTGAATGGGATTGGGGGTAGCAGATTGAGATGGATAGGAAACTGGTTGGAAAATATGAAACAAAGAGGTCTTTTTCTGAATGGCAGACAGTGACTAGTGTAGTACCAATGTCATCAGTTCACAATCTATATTAATGATTTAGATAAGGGAATGGAATGTAATATCTCCAAAGTTGCAGATGACACAAAACTGGAAGGAAGGTTGATTTGTGAAGAGGATGCAGAGATGTGTGGCTGCAATTATACATGGCTTTGGAGAGATCACACTTGGAATATTGTTTGCAGATTTGGTTTCCCGACCTGAGGAATGATGTTCTTGCTATAGAGGGCTGGCAAGACCTGATGTTTGTGGAGAAGTTGAATTGGTTAAGATTACATTCACTGGATTTCCAAAGAATAACAGGGAAATCTCAAAGAAACCTATAAAATTCTAATAGGACTGGGCAGGGTAGATGCAGGAAGGATGTTCCCAACAGCAGAGGAGTCCAGAACTAGGGGTATAGCATTTAGAACTGAGATGAGGAGAGATTTCTTCTCATGGAGAGTGGTAAGCCTGTGGAATTTGATACCACAGAAAAAAGTTGAGACCAAAATATCCTTTGACTTCCAGAAGGAGTTGGATATACCAACTGGGGCTAAACGGCTTAAAGAACATGAGGGAAAAGCAGGAATAGGCTATGAAAGTTGGATGATCATCCATGATCATAATGAATAGTACAGCTATTCAAAGGCCTAATCCTGCTCCTAATTTCTATGTTTCTATGCTTCAGTGTGATTTAGCTGAGTGGATGGGCACATGCATGACAAATGGTGTATAATGTGGCTAAAAATGAGGTTATCCACTTTGGTAGCAAAAACAGTAGGGCAGATTATTATCGAAATGGTTATAAACTGAGAGAGGCGGAGATGCAGTGAGACATGGGTATCCAGGCACATCAGTCACTGAAGATAAGCACGCAGGTGCAGACAGTGGTAAAAAAGGCAAATGGTATGTTGGCCTTCATTGTGAGAGGATTAAAGTACAGGAACAGCTGCTGCAATGAAACAGGGCCTTCATGAGCCTACATCTGGAATATTGTCTGAGGAAGGATGTTATTGCTGTAGAGGGAATGTAACAATGGTATACCAAAGTGATTGACGGGTTGGCAGCACTGACATATAAGGAGAGATTGAATTGCTTTATTTCAGTGGTTAACACTGCTGCCTCACTGCGCCAGGTTCCCGGGTTCAATTCCTGCCTTGGGCGACTGTCTGTGTCAAGTTTGCACGTTCTCCCTGTGTCTGTGTGGGTTTCCTCTGGGTGCTCCGGTTTCCTCCCACAGTCCAAAGATGTGCAGGTTAGGTGGATTGGCCATGCTAAATTGCCCGTAGTGTTCAGGGAGGTGTATATTAGGTGGGTTATAGGAGGATGGGCCTGGGTGGGATGCTCTGAGGTTCGGTGTGGACTTGTTGGGCCGAAGGGCCTGTTTCCACATTGTAGGGATTCTGTGATTCTATGATTCTATGATTCTCAGGACAGGGGAGTCCAAAATTAGATGGCATTGGTTTAAGGTGAGAATGGGCAGATTAAAAGGGACCTGAGGGGCAACTTCTTCACGCAGAGTGTGGTCGTGTGGAACAAGCTGTCAGAGAAGGTGGTGGAGGTAGGTACAATTACAACATTTAAAAGGCATCTGGATGGGTACATGAATAGGAAAGTTTTAAAGGGATATGGGGAGGCAATGGTCTAGTGGTATTATTGCTGGACTGTTAATCCAGAGACCCAGATGATGTTCTGGGGACCTGGGTTCAAATCTCACCATGACAGATAGTGAAATTTGAATTCAACAGAAAAAGAAGTCTGGAATTAAGAGTCTAATGATGATCATGAATCCATTGCCAATTGGAACAATTCTAATTGTCAGGAAAAACCCATCTGTTTCACTAATGTCCTTTAGGGAAGAAAACTGCTGTCCTTACCCGGTCTGGCTTACATGTGACTCCAGACACACTGCAATATGGTTGACTCTTAACTGCCTGTTGGGCAATTAGGGATGAGCAATAAATGCTGGTCTAGTGATGCCCTTGTCCCGTGAATGAATGAATAAATAAAATGCTGGAAAATGGGACTAGATCAGTTTAGGGTATCTGGTCGGCATGGACAAGTTGGACCAAAGGATCAGCTTCCATACTGTACAACTTTATGGTTAGGATTATATTCACTGGAGTTCAGAAGAATGAGGGAGATCTCAAAAACCAAGGATATTCAAACAGAACTTGACAGGGTAGATGCAGGAAGGATGTTCACAATGACTGGGAAGTCCACAACCAGAAGAGTTGAACTATTTCGGTCTGACATGAGAAGAAATTTCTTCATCCAGAGAGTAGTGAGACTGCAAAATTTACTGCCATTGAAATCAGTTACGGCTAAAACACTGTGTAATTTCAAGGAGTTAGATGCTGTAGGGAGGCATGGTAGCTCAGTGGTTAACACTGCTGCCTCACAGAGCCAGGGATTCCAGACTTGGGCGACTGTCTGTGTGGAGTTTGCACATTCTCCCCTTGTCTGCGTGGCTTTCCACTGGGTGCTCCGGTTTCCTCCCACAGACCAAAGATGTGCAGGTGAGGTGGATTAACCATGCGAAATTGCCCTGTAGCATTGAATGATGCGCAGGCCAGGTGGGTTAGCCGTGGTTAATGCTTGGTTACAGTTTAAGGTAGGGGGTCTGGGTCTGGGTCTGTGTGGGATGCTCTTTGGAGCGTCAGTGCAGAGTCAATGAGCCGAATAACCTCTTTCTGCATTGTTGGGATTCTACGATTCTAGATAAAGCACTTGAGGCTAAGGGTTCAGAGGGAATGGGAGAAACCAAGAACAGGATTTTGGATCAGATAATCAGCCATGATCATAATGAAAGGCAGAGCAGGCTTGAGGGCCAAGTGACCTACTCCCGTTCCTATTTTCCATGTTTTTACGTTTATGTCTCTTGGATTTAACATAATTCTTTGAAATTTGTGTACATGTAGATGGTTGTTAAGAAGGTGTTTAGCAAGCTTACCCACATTGCTCAGACCTTTGAGTATAGGAGTTGGTGAGGTTGTACAGGATGTTGGTGAGGCCTCTTCTGGAGTACTCTCTCTCTCTTCTCTCTCTCACACATACATACTCACTCACTCTCTCACTACCCCAATCTCTCTCTCTCACTCTCTCTCTCTCTCTCTCTCTCTCTCTCTGTCACACACACACACACAAACACACACACCACGTAAATCTATGGGGTCAATTTGTATTTACATGATACATTCTGTTTTGTTCCAAAACCACACAATTTATAGACAGTCAGTCAATATAGCATTTTATAAATTCCTACTTTAGAAATAAAACCAGTCTGACTCCAAACCAAAACACAAACAGATTCTAAACAAGGCCTCACACCTAACATGCATTATCTGGCCTAAAATGTCACCTCTTCTTTACAGTAATAAAACTTTTAGTTCTCCCAGGACAGTGACTTGAAAGGAATTTGTGAATTTACGTATGCACATTAATCAATTAAAACTTTCTAACTGATTAAAGATTTAACAGAACCTTAGGTTTGTTCAATACATCCTCATCAGTTGTGTGAACTTTTGATCTTTTACCTATAAATTCTGTGTTTGATGCCACCTCTCTCACTAACACCTGAAGAAGGGGCGAGGCTGCGAAGCTTGTATTTTCAAATAAACCTGTTGGACTATAACCTGGCATTGTCTGATTTCTGACCTTGTCTACCCCAGTCCACTACTGGCACCTCTACATCTTGGAATGCTATGTGCAGTTCTGATCGCCCAATCATAGGAAGGACATTATTGAGCTGGAGAGGTTTCAGAAGAGCTTACCAGGATATTGTCAGGAATGGAGGGTTTGAGTTATAAGGAGAGGCTGGATAGACTGAGACATTTTTCCACTGCAGCATTGGAAGTTGAGAGGTGACAATATAGAGGTTTATAAAATCATGATGAGTGTAGATGAGATGAATGGCAGGAGTCTTTTCTCTAGGGCAGAGCATTTCAAAACTAGAGGCATATTTTTAAGGTGAGAGGAGAAAGATTTCAAAAAGACGTGAGGGGCAACTTTTTTACACAGAGAGGATGAACGTCCAGAGGAAGTGGTGGATGTGTGTACAGTTACGATGTTTAAAAGACATTTGGATAAGTACATGAATAAGAAATGTTTGGAGGGATATGGACCAAGTGCAGACAGGTGTGATTAGTTTGGGATTATGGTTGACATGGACTGGTTGAACCAAAGGCTCTGTTTCCATGCTGTATGATTCTATGACTCTGTACATTGCAGCAAAGGGGCAATGGCAGCTGTAATACAAAAGACTCTGGACAAAGTGTTCAAAAGTGCGTTTGGCTCGATGCCTACTTTGAGCTGGCATAATCTTATTATTCCTTGCATCCCAGGTCTCTGCAAACTTAGATCAAACTTAATTTTTTCAGCCCACAAAATACATTAATTTTTGTACTTCCAAGGTGATTTTTCTAGTCTTTTCAAAACTCAACATCACTGTTATTTCAAATATGTTTCTTGCTGTAAAATTACAGGAGTTTGACATATAATTTAGTGGGAAAAGGCGTAATATAGTCAAGAGGAAATGGTGGACTGTAATTTTGACACACTTCAAGATGGACATCCCTCATTGGCAATGGTAGCTTCTTGTATGTAATTCAGGTTATTCTCTCTGAGGTTCTGTCTTTGCAATTTAATTCCAGTTCTGTATAATTCTTTTGTATAATTATATGACTTTAGCAGTAACTGGGTATCTCCAGATAGGATCATTTCAATCAGAATGAAGCAGAATTCATGTAGTTACACTGTAATTGTAATTTCACTGCAAACCAGGCTTGAGCTCATTCTAACAAATGCAATTTTGCTAATGTCTTGCCAATCAACTTGCTGGTGTGACCACTTAAGGGCTGTCTGCTTGCTACCTGTATCCTGGATACTATATACTTCGACATCTTTAAAAATTGTATGTAATTTATGTTGATTACTGAGAGGCTTTTTCAGCATGATGGTCAAAAGAACTGAATAAGATTGGCTTGTTATTTTGACGTTGAGATCAAGGTGGCTATGGAGCTTCTGAATAACTTTGAGCAGATCCTTATTTAATACACTTTGAATAGTTCTAGCAGATTTTGCAAGCAAAGTAGGAATGTGCTATCAGCATATAAAAGCATTTGGAGAGCGAACACACCTTAGGGAGGTCATTAATGTAACAAAAGGGCTGTAATGGGCCTCAGAGACACCAATTTGTGCAGTGCTTTAGGAAGGTGTATTTTTAGTCCTTTGATGCATGCTATCTAACCATGGAGGAAAACACTGTATGACCCTGTCAGATAAACCAAACTCCATCATTATACAATGCTATGATTTACTGTATTAAAAGTTGCCTCAAATCATATAAGTTGCCTTTATATTAGAAGAGGCACAGACAACACAACTGCAACACATATCCTCGACTGGTTGCATTGCTCAGGATAAACAGACAGTCAACGGCACTTCATTTCCACGAAGGTGGATCATTTCTCAAACTGTACATAGGTATTCGTCTCTGTTTTGCAATCAGGTCTGCAAAATATATGGCAAAGCCCAACTGAGCTGTGGAGGCCCTTTTTCCCAGACAGGAACAAACCAGCATATGAAGTGCAAAAAAAAAGATAACACATTTCAACACATACTTCATTGATACTGTGAACAGGAAACAAGTGAGTCCAAAATTCTCTTGAGTGTATTGATAGCCCTAGGTGTAAGTGAGGAGGGGTTTGCTGGACATGTTTCCATTCTGGCCTATGCTCAGAGCTCTTGGAGGTGATCCCTCAATTTCCAAGACTGTAGTACATCTAAAAGACAGAGAACCAGAAGGTTGGTATTTCTGGTGCATTTCCTCAGACATGGAAATTAGCATTCCTAAGCCTTTTTAAAAATGGTGAGTGAGCGTTCGACAGGTTGAGAATGCCTTCACTCTAGCAAGTTCCCATCGCCAAAGAAGAGTAGGTCAAATGGATAAGGAACAAAGAAAGACAGAGGTATAAGATATCTTAGATCTGATAGCACAGCACTCAAATAGGAATTGAATATAAGTAATTTCGTACAAAACAAGACATCTAATATCCACATGAAGGGTCTTGTGATGCAGTGGTAGTGTCCCTACCCCTGGGTCAGAAGGTCGAGGAGCAAGAACCATCTGCCACAAGATAGTGTCATATTATATTCAAACAGGTTGATTCAAAATATCTTTTTTACAAGTCTCTAATTCAATCTTATCCAGAATGTGATGAAGTTTTGTTCCAGGTAACTTTCCCCCTCCCTGATATATCGCAGTCTTTGAAGCTCAGACTGCAACTCAATTCTGAGATGAACTTGCTTAAGCAACCAACACTTGCTCTCGATGTGGTCATTATGAACCAAAATTGGGTCCACCAGCTCCCAAGTCATGCAGTTACAACACATCGCTTGGTCCACCATCTCTATTTTAATTACTCAGTTCTTAAATTGCTGTTTAAAAATTTTGTAATGATCTTTTAGTTTGTCGCCTGTAAATATTTCCCCTATTTGCCTTCAATTTGAAAGTAACCTATAATAGACAGTCAAGTTAGTAGCCATCACCCCCAACCAATGAATTTATGGGTTTACTTGACTTGTGATGTCACTTCTCTTGTGCTGGGTCCTGCTCCTTGGCTTCAATTTATCCTGTTTAAAAAAAATCTTATAAACTATGAGCCAAAAAACAACAAGTGAAAAGCACCTGTTCCCCTCTGCACTGAGTTCCCCTGTTACATCCAAACTCCCCAAACTAAATACTGACTCGGGCTGTCTTTGAATCTGGATGTGATCTCTCCTTCCTGACCATGCGAAGATTACTGATTGTGCACTTACAACACGCTCCGCCCTCTCTTAAATAGAGCTGAGGCAAGCTGAGTTGATTCACTGTAGTGAAGGTTCAATAATAATTAACACTTTTTAAAGTCCTACTCAGGCTTCAGGTGATTGACTTATAATTGTCAAAAAACCCAAAGATGCTGGAAATCAGAAACTAAAACAGAAGTTGACAGAAAAACTCAGCAGTTCTCGCAACATCTGAGGAGAGAAGGCAGAGTTAATGTTTCTGGTCAACAAACATTCATTTATTCTAATTCCATTTTCCAGCACTTTGCCCACAGCATTTCAAGTGTTCCTCTAAACACTTCTTAAATCCTTTTTGAGGATTCCAGCCTATACCACTTGTTTAGGCAGTGAATTCCAGACATGCAGAAATCTCTGGGTGAAAAAGACTTTCCTCAAATTCCATCCTGCTCCTTAACTTAAAGTTGTGCCCCTGATTACGGACCCTCTACTAATGGCAGTTATTTCATCTTACTTACCCCATCTATGCCCATCAGCACTTTCTACACCTCAATCAGACGTTCCCTCAACTTTCTGTACTCGAAGGAAAATAACCCCAGATTATCTAGTCTGACTTCATAGCAGTGTTGCTCCGGCCTTTTGTATTGTTCTAATTTTTGGAATACTGTTTTCATTCTGATCTCCCTGCTATAGGAAGAATGTTGTGAAACTTGACAGCGTTCAGAAAAGATTTACAAAGATGTTGCCAGGGTTGGAGGGTTTGAGCTGTAGGGAGAGGCTGAATAGACTGGAGTGTTGGGGTCTGAAGGGTGACCTTTCAGAAGTTTATAAAATCAAGAGGGACAAGGACAGGGTGAATAATCAAGATCTTTTCGCCAGGTTACAGGAGTCCAAAACTGGAGGGGATAGGTTTACGGTGAGAGGGGAAAGATCTAAAAGGGACCTAAGGGGCAACTTTTTCATGCAGAGGGTAGTGTGTGTATGGAATGACCTGCCAGAGGAAGTGGTGGAGGCTGGTACAATTAGAACATTTAAAACGCATCCAGATGGGTATATGAATAGGAAAGGTTTAGAGGGATATGGGCCCAAATACTGGCAAATGGCCCTAGATCAATTTAGAATATCTGGTTGGCATGGATGAGTTGGATTGAAGGTTCTGTTTCTGTGTTTCTCTATGACGCTAGAACTCTTTCACCCAGACAACATCCTGGTGAACCTCCTCAGCAACATTTCTTGTGCAATCACATCCTTTTTATAGCATGGCAACCAGAACTGCCTACACTACTCCAATAGCAGCTTAATTTATGTCATATACACCTCCATCATAACACGATTGCTCTTGAATTCAGTGCCTTGACTAACAAAGGCGAGTAACCTATATGCTTTCTTACCTAACTTACTGAAATATCCTGCTGCCTTCAAAGCTCCCACTGATCCTCTGTACTGCTGTGCATTCTGTAGATGGTACAAACTGCCAACCCTGTGCATCAGTATTGAAGGGAGTCAATATTGAAGGTTGGGATACCAGTCAAGTGGGCTGCTTAGACATGGATTTTGGCAGTGAGGGCTCCTGTGATAGTAATTCCATTCAACGTCAAGGGTCAATGGTTAGATTCTATATAAGGGATATCATGGTATTTTAGAACAGTAATGTTAGCCAGATGAACATCAGTAGCCTTTTCTGGCTCAACATTTCCATACATTCTTCTGTGCTCTTCTTAAACATACAAAGCAGACAAGCGTTTTCAACCTGAATACATTATAGCACAAACCAATTAATGATAAAAGGGAGCATTTAGTTCTGCATGGATTTCCAATATGTTCTCATGAACAGAAAAAAGAAATTGTTGGCTTTAGGATAAAAAAAACTATTGATTAACAGACATGATATGCAGGTAGCCAAGGATTTGCAGATGTAAGCATTTTGAATAAAAGCAATAGTCAAAGGTTAATTTGCATGTAATTAATTAAACACTGTAACCTCTGTGATGGGTGCTGATTAGATTTTTCATGAAGAGTTGAAGGGTGCGGGCAGAACAATTATTTGAATAGAGTTTTCATAAATTGCTGTCACTTTCATAAAACAGCCTAAGTCTTACAAAGCACCGTAAATGACTTGTAAGGCCTGGTTGTATCGTCAAATGAAAGCACATGGTATCTGATGGGAAATTTACAGTAGCTGTTTCGCTTCTGTGTGTTACTTGTGTTGAAATTCAATGCCTAGTTGCACTTCACAAACTCAAAACTGTCACCATGATGGTTCTATATTTTGAAGTCATGAACCTACAAGGTGAATGGTGATGAGAGATAGTAGGAACTGCAGATGCTGGAGAATCCGAGACAACAAGGTGCAGGGCTGGATGAACACAGCAGGCCAAGCAGCTGCTTGGCCTGTTGTGTTCATCCAGCCCTGCACCTTGAGGTGAAGGGTGATGCCTTCTTTGGGCTGGTCCCATCCTACAAGGTATTATCAACTATCCCTGTTTTTTATTTTCATAGTCACTATATTATTTCAAAGCAGAGTTACTGCCAAGTGCTCCTGTTGTCATAGAAGTGACAAAAAGGTTGATTATTTCAGCTTTCTTTTGCCCCTCCTAAACATGTAATCAACAAGACCAATGAGACATTTACTTAATTTACATAGAGTCATAGAGATGTACAGTACGGAAACAGACCCTTCGGTCGAACTTGTCCATGCCGACCAGACATCCTAAATAAATCTAGTCCCATTTACAAGCATTTGGATCTAAACTCTTCCTATTCATATACCCATCCAGATGCCTTTTAAATGATGTAATTGTACCAGCCTCCACCACTTCTTCTGACAGCTCACTGCATATACGCACTGCCCTCTGTGTGAAAAAGTTGCCCCTCAGGTCCCTTTTAAATCTTTCCCTTCTCACCTTAAACATATACCCTCGAGTTTTGGACTCCCCTGCCCTGGGAAAAACCACTGTTTTAATCTTTTCTTTTCCAAAATTCCGAAACAATGCAACAGCTTATAAAACAGTAATTACTGCCCCAAGAAATTGAAGAAACTAGTTCGGTTCAGAGTCAGAAAGTTACCATTACAAGTTGTAACATCAGGGTTTCATTTGTAGTATCACAAAACAAATAGCACAGAGAGTTCTTTCAAAGAGCTGACACAAGTACATGAAGGTGAGATAAACTATTCTGTCCAAGATCATTCTCCAGTTTCACACTGGCATGATTGGCCACCAGACTTTCAATTGGGATCTTCAGTTTTAAAGATGCAGGACCCTTCTCAGCAGGCAGTTAGCTATCAGATTGACATTTAATCCTGCCAGGGCTCTGGAAATGGCTGTGTCATGTACCTTGCTTTTCATCTGGTGGGATGGGGCTATCACTGTGGCCATCCATTCATGTTACAGAACAAGTGAAATCACGTACCATCCTCTTTCCATCAAGGCCTGAACTGCTCTTAACTCCCCCGAGATGTTGTGCTGAGGGGTGGGTCTGGGGATGCTCTTCAGTGTGTCAATGTGGTCTCAATGGGCTAAATGGCCTCTTTCTGTGCTGTAGGGAATTCTATGATTCTATTTTATGATTGTGCAATAAAGCCATGTAAATGGAGTTGAGGTACAGTTTTGCTTTGAACTGACTGAATAGTGAAACAGGCTGGGGAGAAAAACACCCGAGATTTTGTATGGTATCAATGATAACTGACCTAATAGGAAATTTCTGATGAACCACATGGTTGCTTCTCCGGGAAGAATTCTCATTAAAAACCTTCCAGTTGCAGAAAATGAACCAAAAAGCAAACCTCTCTATTCTCTCAAGGTTACATGATACATTTGATCTTTAGCCTTGCGTTACCAGTTCCCAACTATGTAAGGCCATCGATCAGACCTAGAGAGGAACAGTGTGAACAATTGGAAGCAAAGGTTCTGCTTTAGCAAGGATCTAATGATCAGAGAGTTGTGCACTGCAGTATCGAAGACTTATACTTCTTTGAGATGATTATTAGTCATAAGGCTCTCAGGTGGTAAAGCTTTTCACAGAGGAACAGCTCAGAGAATTAAAGTGTACATGATAGGCAGTTCATGAGAATAGCTCTTCCACCTGAAATCTCTAAGCCTTTGCTGCCTGCTGTGTTGATCTGACAATTATCTTCAGTAAGGGTATAAGTTCAGCCAGAAGAGCTGCTGCTGCCCCACTAATAAGCCATTCTGCTACACAAAGGGATCCATTTTTGCTTTCCTGTGCTGCAGTCGTGCAAGTTTTTATTTAATCATTTGAATTTAGTGGATACATCTGGAAACGACTGAGAAAAGCAAAATCAGTTTGTAAACAGTTATCTCTACAATAGATACCTCTGTGAAAATGGTGCATGGTTAATCTGCTTGGCAAATCTTGAAGACTAATAACCCTGATTCAGGCTTGTTCACTCTATTTGACCCAGAAGAGACCTAAGAACAATGTATTATCAAAATATTGATCATTATAGCATTGTGCAGAGTTGACCAAGGATGCTTGTTGTAATAATGGTGGAAGGTGCCACATTAGTTGCAAGCTAATACACAAATAGATACACATAAGTTTATGAATATGTTGTGACTGACTTGGGAATGCAAAGAAAGTGCAAACTGCGAACATACTTCCTACAAAAAAATGTAAGAATTTATTGCAGATGTGTTTCCAGCATCGTTCAACAATTCACATTTCAAAAAGGCACAACAGGCTGCTTTTTTCCCCCCCCTTATTGTTATCTTTTTTCTTGTTGATCTGATTCCCTGTCATTTTTATGATTGTTAGTGCTGAACATTATCCTGGTCAGAGACTACACTATGATATGTGTACCAAGCATCAACTCTTATTCATTGAGAAAAGATATTTGCTGGTCTTACCATAGAAAAGTTACAGTACAGAAAGAGGCCATTTGGCCCGTTGTGTCTGCACTTGCTGAATAAACTAGCCATCCCATTGTAATGTCACTTTCCAGCACTTGATGTGTAACTTTGCAGGTTACAGGGCTTTGGTATAGCGCATAATTTTGTGTATATCAGCTATAGTGGAGTTCACTGTCATATTCTGCTGCATGAATGACTGAGGTACAAGGACCACTTTGGCAAAAGCTCTGAGCTCAACAAAAGGGTAGAAATTAGCCTGGAGCCACTTTCACATGCTGTGGGTCAAAGTAGCAGGATCGTCCTGTACCTGAATATGAGGGATGTAAGATCGGTGGAAAATGGACCTCAGGAGACATTGACACACTCGATGCAATTTGATAGTGTTGGTCACATCTCCACAGCTCACATGACAGACAGCCACACACATCAGTGGCAATAGCCTTCAGGCCCTGGGGTAGTGGTCAGATGCTGTTGTGAACCCTGGGAAGTCAGGGAACATTCTGATTCCCACTGGAGAAATGTTTTATTCAAAACAGTCTCTTCACAACTGAATTTCCATTGATTGCCCTGATGCCTGCTGAAGAACTGTGAAACAAAAAGGGAACCTTCAGCATCAAACTAAAATATTTAAGGACTGAACCCCTGCTTCGGCTAACTGCTGTGGGTGTCTGAACATCTTCTGACCCAATAAAGTGCAGGTGTAATTTAGGGATCCGAATAAATGGGCCCTCATGAATATATCCATGGAACCAAAAGCTGTACATTTGACACACTTCACTGTCGTAAAACTACATGGATCACATTCCAATTTCAAGCCCAAAATATTGAGCGTGGTTCCTTTATGGTCCCATATCTGTCTTGTGTTAAATTTAGAGATGCATGCATGTAAATGAATGCAATGTTTCTTCAGTTCCGATTATTGGGCAACTGGTATCAGTAAATGTCGTGGAAAAGCACCATGGACAATCATGCTTGGTAAAATTATGTTTTCAAGCTGTTCATACGATAACACTGAGTGTATTCACTGAGTCTGATACTATTTTCCGTCCTGTTACGTCACAAAACCTGAGTAAAAGTTAGGATTCAATGTATCAACAGAAATCAGTTCCTTTTTTGCTTCATTATTCCTGTGTGGGTTGTGGGTGCCAGCAATTCCAAGTTGCCCTTGAGCTGATTGGCTCTCTAGCCATTTCAGAAGGCAGTTAAGCACCAATCACATTATTGTGGGTCTGGAGTCACATGTAGGCCAGACCAGGTCAGGATGGCAGACTTCCTTCCCTGAATAAACCAGATGACTTTTTCACAACAACGAATATCTGATACATATTCGCTATTAGACTAACATTCGGCTCAGTTAGCTTGGTTGTTTAAAACAATCAGCTGGTCTGCAAAATAACAGAAATATTACAATTGAAACCTCAACTGATATCAATGAAATAGTTTCATTTGAGTGTTTTATAACATCAAAGCAAATCACTCAACTGCGCTCAGTCTTGAAGGATTGAGCAGCCATCTGTTGTTTCATATGTAAACAGAGTAAACAGTATAAGTCCCTGGGTAGGACATCTCTACATTAGTAAGGCTTTCCAGTGGAGAATTTGGGGAAAACTGCTATTAACATTGTATGTGACTGGCAGATTGGAATGTCAGTCAATGATGCAGCTCAGCCTCAGACTGAGAGCTCTGCAGTTTCAAACTAACAACAGCAACTGGCAAAAAAAATCAACTGTAGTTTGTGTATAAAACCAGAAATCATCCCTCAAGGGATTGGATTTGCTATTAGTACAGATATCAATATAAAGAAGTGATCCATGACAGAACACACAAGATTGACTTGAATTAAATAGTTAAATATTATAACAGAATCTTTGAAACTCTATGACAAAAGAAAAACAAAATCTATAGAAATCCTCTTTTTCTCCAAAGAACAGATCAACGTCAGATACAGATGATATAAGAAGAGACAGTTTAGAGCAAATATGGTACAGAGCACATCAATGGGAAGAGGTACACATGACAGTTCTTACAGCTTGTGACACTCACCAAGTTTCTTCAGATTCAATCGCTTCTGTTTACCACAGGCTTTGACCTTCAGAAAGTTGCGAGAGTTCTTCAGAAAAAAAGAACCTGCAGTTAATAGAATGGAAATTGTGCATGATATCCAATTCAAACAAAACTTCAAACCATAAATCACAGCAGCCATTGCTAGGCAATGTCATTCAGGCAGGTGCTTTGATTTTACACAAAAAGTAGGAAATCCCTGCTTAATTTTGTGAGCTAGCCTTTCACATTGTATTACACTTCATCTATAAGAAAAAAAGGTGGACTGATTAAAGATTACTTCTTTGCCAAGGTGTGATTTTTTTTGCTGGGAGATCGTGATTTTCTCTTCAATTGTTTCTAGTCTTAACTTCTGTCTGTCAAACAAACAGTGAAACTAACAAATATACAACACTCAGAAATAAATAATTGTATGTTTATTCCAATAGGGATCAAACATCAGTTTTAAAACACTTGAATTTGAAGTCTTGCAAAGAGTTATTTGTTATCTGTGGATAAAGAATAGTTTAAAGAGGCAGTTTTATTTTAATGAACAAATAATTTCAGCCTTGTATGCAGTTAAAATAAAAACTGATTGGTGCATTGTTACTGTAATTTAACCGAAGCCACTGAATTGACTTCAAATTGGTTAAGGTACAATAAATTAACCAGAAGTTAACTATTCATGTGCAAAAATGACAATCTAATTCCCTTTCCTTCCAGAATTATTCCAGTATTAATTTAGCACCTCTGCCATACCATTTGCTGAGGTGAGCAGCTTACTCTGCTTGTTCTTTATAGACCCCACTCTATCCTTCGCTTACCAATTACTCTTAATATATTTGAAGAACATTTTATTATTTATTTTAGTGCAGTCTGCATCTTTTCCTTATGCTTCCTCTCAGCTTTCTTTATTCCAGCCGTAGCCTCCCTCCTGCATTTGAAAGACACTTCCTGATTTCTATCGCTAATATTCTTCCAGCATGCATCATATGCCTGCTTTCTCTTCCTTATTTTCTCATCAATTTCCTTATTAATACAGGGACGTTTGGCTTTGGATACTCTGTGTTTATTTCTCATGGGTAGGTACTTAGTTTGCACCCTATTCTCCTCTTTATTACAAGTCTCCCATTTGTCATCCAGTTTCATGCACCAAAATGCTTTTCCAATTTTTTTCCTATTCATTTGTGGGATGTGGAATGTCGTTGGCTGGCCAGCGTTTCTTGCCCGTCCCTAGTTGCCCTTGAGAAGGTGGTGGTGAGCTGCCTTCTTGAACCGCTGCAGTCCTCCTGCTGTGGGTTGACCCACAATGCCCTTAGGGAGGGAATTCCAGGATTTTGACCCAGCGACAGTGAAGGACTAGCGATATATTCCCAAGTCAGGATAGTGAGTGACTTGGAGGGGAATTTGGAGGCGGTGGTATTCCCGTATATTTGATGCCCTTGTCCTTCTAGATAGAAATGGTCGTGAGTTTGGAAGTGCAGTCTGAGGACCTTTGGTGATTTTCTGCTGCGCATCTTGTAGATAGTACACAGTGCTGCTACTAAGTGTCGGTGGTGGAGGGAGTGGATGCTTGTGGATGTGGTGCCAATCAAGCGGGCTGCTTTGTCCTGGATGGTGTCAATCTTCCTGAGTGTTGTTGGGGCTTGAGTTGGGAGGAGTGGATAGGTGGGAGGAAGAACAGGTTAGGGAGGCAGGGACAATCTCCCCTCCCCCTACCGTATCCCAAAACATGCCCAGCTTGTCCCCGCCTCCCTAACCTGTTCTTCCTCCCACCTATCCACTCCTCCCACCTCAAGCCCC
>NC_063334.1:108590809-108633985 GCF_021869965.1 Rhincodon typus
CCCTCCCTACCTCCCCACCTACACTCACCTTTACTGGCTCCATCCCCCCCTCTTTGACCTGTCTGTCTCCTCTCCACCTATCTTCTCCTCTATCCATCTTCTATCTGCCTCCCCCTCTCTCCCTATTTATTTCAGAACCCCCTTCCCCTCCCCCATTTCTGAAGAAGGGTCAAGGCACGAAATGTCAGCTTTCCTGCTCCTCTGATGCTGCTTGGCCTGCTGTGTTCATCCAGCTCTACACCTTGTTATCTCAGATTCTCCAGCACCTGCAGTTCCTACTATCTTCCTATGTGTCAGGTATGACTCCAACCACCGGAGAGTTTGCCCCCTGATACCCATTAATTCCAGTTTTGCAAGGGCTCCTTGATGCCACACCCGGTTGAATGCAGCCTTGATGTCAAGGGCTGTCACTCTCACCTCATCTCTGGAATTCAGCTTTTTTGTCCATGTTTGAACCAAAGCTGTAATGAGGTCCGGAGCTGAGTGGCCCTGGCGGAACCCAAACTGGGCGTCACTGAGCAGGTTATTGCTGAGCAGGTGCTGCTTGATAGCGCTGTTGATAACACCTTCCATCACTTTACTGATGATTTAGAGTAGACTGATGGGGAGGTAATTGACCTGCTCAACTTTTCAACTTTTAAATCCTTATATTCTTGCCTTTTCTAATCTGGGATCTTAATCCTTGATTGATTTTTCTCTTTTTCCAAATTAACATTGAATTTTACCATATTATGATCACTATTTTCCACATGCGCCTCACTCTCATATTCTCTACTTGGCCTGCCTCATTTCCTAGGATCAGATCCAGCACAGCTGCCTCCCTGGTAGGACTAGAAATGTACTGTTCCAGCAAGTCCAGCTGCATACCTTTCAGGAATTTTTCCCCTTCTGTGCTACCCTTTTCCCAGTGTACCATAGGTGAGTGAAATCACCAACAACCACAATCCGACTTGTCCTGCAGGTTTCTATCATCTGGCATTGGCAAGGCAATGGATTCAGTGGCAGTGTGGTATGCCCGGAGCTGGGATTCCAGGCGTCATTGAGGTGGCAGTGGAACCGGGAACTCCTGGTTGCGGGGCAAGTGTGGGTTCAGCACAGGACCTGGCATCAGCAGTGGCGGCAGCGGCAAAGAGATGACACCTAATAAATGGCAACTCCTACGTTGGTGAATCTGGCACTGACGGTGGAAGCACAGGTGTTGGTGGCAAGCTGGCACATGGCTCAGGACTCTCTTTCAATTATATCTTTTATCCTTTTTATTCTTAAACTATTCTCTTTCAGTTATATCACCAGATTGAGGCAACTGATGAAGCTTTTCGCTGTATTTTACTGTATTATTCACTGTAAATTGCAAGTGACAATAAATAAATCATCTATTCATTCAACATTCATTCATTCAATCTGCCTACAAATGCTCTCTTCCACTTCCTTCCCATTATTTGAAAGTCTATAATAAACACCCAACAATGCCTCCCCTCTCGCCTCCCCTCCTGATTCTTACTTCCAATCATCCAGATTCTAATTCAGGAACTGCATCTCATTCAAGGGCTGTGATACTTGAAAATCACTTGGCTTAATCTGAGATAACAAGGTGTAGATCTGGATGAATACAGCAGGCCAAGCAGCATCAGAGGAGCAGGAAAGCTGACGTTTCGGGCCTAGACCCTTCTTCAGGAAAATGGCTTAATCTAATTGCTTGGACTCACTGACTAGAAATGATTTGAGTGGGATTTTGGCTGTCTGGCATATTTTTGTTGGATTTCAGGCAGCTTTTAGCCCACTGGGAGAAGAAAGCTACACAGCTCAGTCTCTGACTCTCTGAGAAACTCTTAGTTGTGAGACTGATGTGAGAAATGATACACTGATCCACCTTTCTCCTGAAAAGCATCCAAAGGAGCTGTTCTCAACACTAATGGAGCAAACCATGTCAGCAAAGGTCCCAGAGAAAACCGCTTAGGTTGCTTGAAACCCTTCTATGCTGAGTGAAAACAATCCAGAATATTTCATATTCTATCCTTTTTCCCTTCAAAAACTAATAATTATTTTACGAGGACTTTTTTTTCCCCTAAAGTCTCCGCAGCGAAAATATTTTAGTTTTAATTTACTTGAGGTAAGTATGTGTAGGTGCATGTTGGGTCATTTGGAAGGCTAGATATTGAAAGAAACGTAGAAAATCGGAATAGGAGTAGGCCCTCAAGCCTGATCCATCACTCATTATGATCACAGCTGATCATCCAACTCAAAACTCATCCCCACGTTTTCCCCCATAACCTTTGATTCCTTTTGCCCCAAGTTGTACATTCAATTTTCTTGAAATCATGTGATGTTTTGACTTAAACCGGTTTCTGCGGTAGCAAGCTCCACATGCTCGACACTCTCTGTGTGAAGTAATTTCTCCTCATCTCAGTCCTAAAAGCTTTACCCTGTATCCTTTCACTGTGGTTGTGGGCTGCACACTCACTTGTCATCAGGAAAATTCTTCTTGCGTCTACCCTGTCTCACCTTGTTAGAATTTTGCATAGGTTTCTATGAGATTCTTCCCTCATTCTTCTGAACTTCAGTGAATATAATCCCAACTGATTCAATCTCTCTTCATACGTCAGCCATCACAGGAATTAGTCTGGTAAACCTACACTGCAGCTAAAACATCCTTCCTCAAGTAAGGAGACCAAAACTGCACACAATGTTCAGGGTGTGGTCTCACCAAGGCCCTATACAATTGCAGCAAGACATCCCTTCTCTTGTACTTGATTCCTTTTGCTATGACGGCCAATGTACTAATTGCCTTCTTTATTACCCACTGCACCTGCGTGCTTACCTTCAGTGACTGGTATGTGAAGATACCCAGATCTTGTTGTACGTTTCCCTCTTTCATTTTAGCCAAACTGTATGTGCTAAATAGCTTTGCACCTTTGTTGAATGTCTTGTTCTCTAATAAATCAATAATGTTATTCATGATTAAAGGGACCTGGGTGATGGATTTTTTAAAAATTCTGGACCTAATACAGAGAAGGTATACAATCAGCACAGCGCAAACTGGATAAATTGTTTATATATTTGTGCCCAGTGGAGTAGTGGGACAAGAGCGAGACAGTGTGGTGCTCCAACCTTGGTTCTAACACTGTACTCGTTGGAGCTTATGGGAATAAAAGTGATCTTGTTGAAACTTATAAAATTCTGAGGAGGATCTAAAGAGGGTGTTTCCCCTCGTGGGACAATATTGAACTAGGGGGGCACAGTAAGAATTTGGGGTCTCCCATTTAAAATGGAGATAAGGATGAATTTCTTCTTTCAAAGAATAGTGGAGAATTCTCAGAAGACAGGATTATTGAATACAGTCAAAATTGACTTAAACATTGTTTTATCATCACCTACAGGGGCAGGCAGGACAGTGGAGCTAAGGGCCATGATATTCTTGAATGGTGGAACAAATTTAAGGGGCTGAATGGCCTACCCTGTTTGTATTTCTTATTTTTCTCAGTGTTTAAGTCCAAAATCTTTGCATGGTTTTCAAAAAGAAACCTTTATAGATCCTATTGAATTTGTTGCAATCCATCCCCCATCATGTCTTCATTAACAGGAGGCAGGATCACACTTAGCAAACAGTATGTGATTTTATTTTCTGATATGTACTTTCATCTCAAGTTTAAGCATCTGAGCTGTACAAAATTGGACTTTTTTTCCAAGTACAGAGCCTAACTTTTGTAGGTGGCTGTTTGAAGGTGCTTTTGATAACAGTGCATATTTTTTTTGCTGACGAGCAATTTGAGACCAGCTTAGCTCCTTGGTGCACACAGCTTTTCAGCTCTTCTTTGTTCTCACTGCAGCAAACAACAGGAGATTTCCATGTCAACTTGCTTCATGCAACTCCCTTTTGCTGAGGTGTCTGTCTTTCCCCCTTCCCCTCTCCGCACCACCTTCCTCATGCAGTGCAGTGAATATGCATGCGAGCATAAGTAATCATCTTCCCCTTTAGGGTATCTGACTTATACTCAAATAGTTCAGGAAGATTCTGTTAGGCGAAACAGTTTGGCAAACATTACACAGATTTAGTACAAAATAGAGAACTTCAAAAGTGCTATCAACAACCTGCATTGAGAATGTGCCTGGGATAAGATGAGCCCTGCAATGAAACCGTCCTCAGTCCACATTCTGTATTGTCAAGTAAAAAGGATCTAAACAGATTCCGTTGGTATGGGAAGCTGGACAAATACCTTAAAAATATTAAAGCTGTTGCCCAATTCCGAGTTTGGTCTCTCCAATGTATATATTATCGGGTGAAACTAGAACAAGGGGGAAAAGCCTCAAATTAAGGGGGAGCAGATTTCGGACTGAGTTGAGGAGGAACTTGTTCACCCAAAGGATGTTGAATCTATGGAATTCCCTGCCCAGTGAAGCAGTTGAGGCTACCTTGTTAAATTTTTTAAGGCAGAGATAGATAGATTTTTGACCAGGGGTGGTGGGGGTAGGGGAAGGGGGTTGGTAAGTGGAGCTGAGTCCATGAAAAGATCACCCATGATCTTATTGAATGGAGGAGCAGGCTCAACAGGCCAGATGCTCCTATTTCTTTTGTTCTTATGTCACGTTTGACACTGTTATGAAGGTGATTTCACAATTAGAAAAATCATGTAGGATGCCATTAAAACCAACAACTTCTGGTGGAAAGATATTTTTCCTCCCTTTGTTTTTTCTCACATCCATCTGCACTGTTCATTTACTTGTCTGTCCGACCATACAGTTAATCACACTATAACAAGGTGTAGAGCTGGATGAACACAACAGGCCAAGCAGCATCAGAGGAGCAGGAAGGCTGACGTTTTGGGCCTAGACCCTTCTTCAGACCCTTCTCTAGCTCTACACCTTGTTATCTCAGATTCTCCAGCATCTGCAGTTCCTACTATCTCAGTTAATCACACTGTCTGCCATTATTACAACCACTCCGGAATGGGAAGCAAAATCAAGGATTTATGTCTACTTCAGTTTTTTAGCTGAATTATAATTCCCAACCCCACATTTCAAATTTCCAATGCAGTTATGGATGTACCTGACACACTAATTCTCTTTTCATAAGCTTACCTACATGTATGTTGAAATTGCACAAGTTAAGTTAGAAACAGTGAATATGTTAGAAAGCTTGCTTACCTACGTTGGCTTTCATTCCACAAAAGCCTTGATTTTAAAATGTTCAATCTTGTTTTTGAATCCCTCTATAGCCTCCCTCACTCTGCAGTCTCTTCCAACTCTGCACTGTTGGAGAAATCTCTGTTTCATCAACTCTTGCCTTTTACGTGTCCTCAACATTAAATGTACCACCAGTACCCAGCCAGGTGTTCGGCTGCATAGATCCCAAAGCCTTGAATTCCTCCCCAAGCAGCTCTACCTTTTGTTAGTCCTTAAAGACTTTTCATAAAATTGCTTCATTAACTTCTGACATCTCTAGTTTAATGAGGTGCTTGTGAAATGACTTGGAGCATTTTTACACCAATAATAATATATAAATAAAGTCAAAGAGTCATAGAGCTGTACAGCATGGAAACAGACCCTTCGGTCCAACTCGTCCATTCCAACCAGATATCCTAAATTAATCAAATCCCATTTGCCAGCATTTGACCCATATCCCTCTAAACCCTTCCTATTCATATACCTATCCAGATGCCTTTTAAATGTCGTAGTTGTACCTGCCTTCACCACTTCCTCTGGCAGCTCATTCCGTATGCGCACGACCTCTGCATGAAAAAGTTGCCCCTTGGGTCCTTTTAGATCTTTTCCTTCTCACCTTAAACCTGTGCCCTCTAGCTTTAGACTCCCCTACCCTGGGGAAAAGACCGTGGCTATTCACCCTATCTATGCCCCTCATGATTTTAGAAACCTCAATAAGGTCACCCTTCAGCCTCTGATGTGCCAGGGAAAATAGCTCCATTCTATTCAGCCTCTCCCTCTCATTCAAACCCTCCAAACCTGGCAGCATACTTGTCAATCTTTTCTGAACCCTTTCAAGTTTCACAACATCCTTCCTATAGCAGGGAGAACAGAATTGCACGCAGTATTCCAAAAGTGGCCTAACCAATATCCCGTACAGCTGCAAGATGACCTCCCAGCTCCTATACTCAATGCACCGACCAATAAAGGCAAGCATACCAAATGCCTTCTTCACTATCCTGTCTACCTGCAACTCCACTTTCGGAGAACTATGAATCTGCACTCCAAGGTGAATACATCTTGTTGTTGTAACAAAGTACTTGTCCATTAATATAGTTGGGTTTTTAGTAAATACTTAGGAGATTTTTCAAAAGAAAATACCTTGTTATTACAATTTTATATATTATGATATAAAGTACAAGCCCAATCAATTTGTTATTAATTCTTCTGAAACCTGGGAAGATATTTTTACTCCAATTTGTTGTATTCTGTCCTATGCCAATGATGTCAATTGAACAAACTCCTAAATAATATCAGTTAACTGGTTTTGGTCCAGGTGGCTGTTTAATAAATATGGTAAAGAACAACAGCAACTTACATTTGTACAGAGTTTTTATCATAGCAAAACATTCCCAGGTGCTTTCGTAGGAACATTATCAGACAACACTTGGCACCAAGCCGTGAAAGGAAATATTAAAACCAGTCCCTAAAAGCACACTGAAAGGGATAGTTTTAAGAATTACACTAAAAGAAGAGAAACTGTGCTGGGAGAGATAAATGTGAAAATTTATAATTGTTTGTAAATATTTATCTTCTTAATTAGATTGCTAGCATATTTTGTAACAATTAGAATGAATAAATAAGTCGGAACATTGCCTAATGTCTGAATCTTCAGCCAGCTTGGGTTTGGCTTGTATCTTTGGCACCTGACTACATCTTCCCTGATAGAAATTTCCTCACTTCAAATGATCTACAGCAGCTGTGTAATACTGCTATGCAAAAACACAAACATAAGTTTCAGTTGTGATATTTTGGTTTTACCATGTTTGCAGCAACTTTCCCCTCGTCCTGGTCAATGTTTTTGGCTTGACCAGTACTGCTAGGAAACAGGTAATAGCCATATTGCAATTTGTGAGGCTTTGCTGTGCATGAATTAGCTGCCACTTAACATCAATGTCTGCATTTCACATGTACTCATTAGGTATAAAATACTTTGGGATGTCCAGAGGCTGTGGAGACAGTGTCAATGCAAATTGTTTTGTTTCCCTTCCTTCTTTCTCTGACATTCTCCAATTTCCATTATAGGACAATCGATTTCTGATTCCCACATTCATACAGTGAAGAGAACGGCTCATTGTCTCATCGTGTGGAGAGTCACAGGCAAAGTAAGCTGGTGGAATCTGTGAAGTTCATTTCCTTCCTCTTGCCATGGTTGCTACTCTCAACTCACTGGCACAAATGCCACATGCTCCTCAGTTGACTTCACAGGTCCCTCATTAGCTGCAAAAACCTACCCAAGCCGTACACAATAGGACACTGTTGGAAATATCTACAGCAGAATTTGATTCCAGTTTTCTTAGGACTTCTTGGCCTCCTACACAGTTGATTGCTGTTTTGATGTCGAATGCAGTTCCTTTTGTCTCTCCTCTGGCTTTCCTTCTGTCCATATTTGTTGAAAAATATGGTGATGTGTGGAGTCAGGTGGAGGAATCTGAATTCATTATTAGTGAGCAGATTATTGACAAGTAGGAGGTCGGTTAGCTCAGGGGTGGCTCGTTTGCAAGGTAGTGTAATGCCAACGGCATGGGTTCAATTCCTGCACCAGCTGAAGTTACCATGAATGACTCTCCTTCTCACCCTCTCCCCTCACCTGAGGGATGGTTAAACCACTACTATTCATCTCTCTCCAATGAGAGAACAGTCCTGCTGGTCTGTTGGGACTACTGGGGACGTTACCTTTACCTTTTTTTACTTGATAATGTTATTGATGAAGTAACTAATGAGACAATAATTGATTCGTTTACATTCATTCATTCATTTTTGGTGAAGTGGAATGGAACTTCAACACACAGTTTTCTGAATCAAAGACATTGATGGCATTATAGAACCATATCAACACTGAATTTGTTCTGCGTTACAAGTTTCATAAAAATGAGTGATGATGACAACTGCCATATAGCAGTTCTTTCATATGTTCCATGTTTGATCAACAATTGACAACTCAGAAATCATTGCCATGAAGTAACCTCATTCTCCTGTGTAGAAGTACGTTATAAAATGTGTCTCTGAATCAACTTTAAGTGAACAATTAAAGCTGCAAATTATTTTAATTGTTTTCTCCATGTAAAGGTTGGAACCAAATAAGGCAAACTGTTTCAGAAGAAGCTTCCAGCACTGAGAATTGGAGCAGATACACAAGCCAGTCCAGATTGAGGGGATGTTGCTTCACACTGTTCCTACTCCTGGGTGTTCGCTAACCTCAGCTGTGATAAAATACTTCCAACAGAGTGGCATTGGTAAAAGCCTCAGAACAGTTTACTTTGTATGCTGGAGTGTGTATTGTGAATTCCTGCCAATTAAAATCCTGCAGGCCTCACTGACTTCGCAGCTTGAATTTCTGGGATATCCTCTTGCAATGGAAAGCTTAGCCCCAGTGACATGAATTGGTAAACTTCACTCGTGCAAGGGGTGGTGGGAGCAGGGGATTATTAAAAATTCAAAGGAAAGGAGGACATGACACAAGTTCAAGCTGTCCAGTGTAAAACAAAAGGGGAGGAAGTACAATGACTCTCTGGCTTTGAGCTCACATTTTGAGCAAAGCATAGCTGCTTTGAAATTCTTTTAATTGGCCCAACAAAAAGAAACAACAATTTCCAGAAAGATTGAATTACTGCTTAGAGAGGGCATACATGTGTTGAATCAGGCAGCATTCTTTGCAACATTATAAACCTCTTCTTTTAATCTAGCACTATCCACAATGTTCCCAGTAAGCTATAGATGAATCTTCTTTGCTGAGTCTAGGTCTTTCACTGCAATGTAATTTTGTTTAATATTTTGAATTGTTTCTTTAAATGATTCCTTCGATTTGACAAATACATTTTACCTCATCAACCTTTGTTATGCCCATGCAATTGGCTTTGTTGAATATCTTTGCTCAGGATTAGAGTATGTCACTTTTAAGCTTAATATGGAATTCAACTATATTTTGATAATTTCTTTTCCTGGGGATTCCTTATTTCCCTTCTGCTGTCAATGTCACAGTGGCATTGTATGCTGCTCTCAATAAGTTTAGCAGCAGTCTGCAACTATGAAACAAATAGTCCCTCTCCTGCCATGTGAACTGTAGTGATTGTAACAAGGTCAGCAAGGTGGACCTCATGGAACATGAGTTCCCTGATTGGGGTTGTTACTCTGGTCCAATCAGGGAGCCCTGGCTGACAGATAAAAGGGGGAGTGTCAGACATTCTGACACTCTGAGAGCTGACTCTAAGGGAGCTGGATCAGTGTCAAGGACCCTCCATGTATAAATAATCAGTGACTTGGTGATGGAATACCAGCCTATGTGGCGTTATTTCAGAATAAAATTGTGTGTCTAACAAGACTAATTGCAGGGAGGATGGTCCCGATGGTGGGTGTGCCCAGAACCAGGGGTCACAGTCTAAGGATTCGGGGTTGACCATTTAGGATGGAGAAAAGGAGACATTCGTCCACCCAAAAAGTGGTGAGTCTGTGGAATTCATTACCACAGGAAGTAGTTGATGCCAAAACACTGAATGTATTCAAGAGGCAACTAGATATAGCACTTGGGGCAAATGGGATCAAAGGTTATGGGGAGAAAACAGGATTAGGCTATTGAGTTGGATGATCAGCCATGATCGTGATGAATGACACAGCAGGCTCGAAGAGCCGAATGGTCTTCTCCTGCTTCTATCTTCTATGTTTCTATGTTTGTGTTTTGGCGTACTTGATGTGGTACTAGCTCTGCTATTTGATATTTGGGTCTATACTAGGATTAGGAAGGGGATGTGCTTCTATGTGAACAAGATCCTCATTCATTCTGACCCAATAAATGACCACGAAAGTCCACTTTATTTTTAATTTCACTTTGTCCACATATCACTTACAAATCCTTTAGAGCAGTACTTTGGATTAGGCTTTTGGACCTGCACTTTTCGTATATTATCCAATGCTGCCAGCTACTTACTTTATTTCTAGTGCTTTATGATATCTGGAGAATAATAATTTATGGATATACCACCATGATTATTTTGTTGATAATTATCTGTCCCACCTTTCTGTCTCAGTTCTCATCAACTTCAGTTTCTGATATAACCAAGAATACCCTATGTTATCAGAAAATCTGTAACACAATATACTTGAAATTGAGTATCAATATTTTAGTTACCAACAAATGATTAGATCCAAATTGAAGGAGTTATTTTGCGAGTTGTAAGCGAACAGTGAGCTGAAAATTGATTCAATGATAAGTGAACAATTTAGTATTCATTCCTTATCCAATAGAAGATTATTAGGAAACCTGAAAATAGGATAAGAATACATTTACATTAAGTGTTGCAGTCATTGCAAGGTATCAGTATCTCACATAAACTGATCAATGCATTCTATTTTAAATAGGGAATAAAAGGTGTTGTCTCTCTTTCTGACCTTTGTGTTGCAGAGAGTGGTGCAAAATTTGTGGGTACTGTTTGCAATTCACTATTCCCGACTATATAGGTCTGTACTTTAGCAGAAAGTTTTGTTTTCACATTTGCACGTCAAATGAGGATGATGCTGGCAAAACATCTTTCAATCTGAATAAAGGACAAAGGCTGAAGATTTAAATGTTTTGAAGGCCTAAGTTTTGTGTCCCTCTCAAGCCTACTTTTGTAAAATGTCCATAAACGGCAAGCTCGTAAAATCCAGTATGTCCTTCTTCTGCTATGCTAAAGTCTTTGCCATTTATTGTGAGATTGTGACAATATACAGTCCTTATGGTTGTAGATAATTAAGGCCCTATTGAAGATATTAAATATTTATACATCACACCACAATACCATTTACATCCTGGGAGATATAATGAGAATAAATGCCTCTGAGCAGGACAAATGTTTATTATTGGGAAAAGTTTATACGAAAACTAATTCTCCAGAGTGATACCAGGAGCAGAACGAAATAATAATGAGATGTCTCTCACTGAATTGAGTACAGTGTGGAAGGACAAGGTCATGTCCATTTATTTTTCATTTGGTCCTTAGCTTGAACGAACAAGACTGGGATGTATTGCCTATTGTTAGTTGATACTTTTTAATGGAGTTCAAATTTCAATTAAACAGCACCTTCTTTCCACACAAAGTGACACTGCCGTCTCCCCGCGCTACCACCCCCCCCACCCCCCCACTCTCACCGCCCCACCAAAAACTGGAATCCATACTCAACCCAACAATATTCAAAAATTGACTCAAATTTAACACCATCACCGTCTCCTCCTCTTTCCATTTGGGTACTTTAACGTCGGTGGAAATTTTTCAAAAAATGTCAAGTGAGAACATTAGCAGGGTTTCTTCCAAATTTAACACTGACTAGTCATTTGGAAGTTGGAGGCGTACAAAAGTATGATCTCAAAGTGTTTTCTGTCATTTGTAGTTCTTTACACTAGCAATATTCAGAAACTTGAAGCGGAGAATGGGAAAATCCACACTCCACTGCAGGTATGTTCACTTGTCCTCTGTAACATTGCTGGAAGATTGAAAAAACTCTGCTAACATACTCATTTGGAGTTTCTGAAAATTTTCCACCAGCATTACAGAGGTTGAGTGAACCTTGTTATATTATGCCAGCAGACAGTATATTTTCCCACACTCCTCTAAGTTTCTCAGTATTCCTACTATAAAGTAGCACAAGTGCTGGAAAATTGTCAACAATATCCACTAGTTGGCTCATGTTTGACATCACTTGCTGATCACACAGAGATAGTGGGCAAAGTGAGTTCTGAGGAGAATGTAAGGACGCTGTAAAAGGTTAAAGATAAGTGAAGTGAGTGGGCAAAGATCTGGCAAATGGAATATAATGTGGGAAAGTGTGAAATTTTGCATTTTGGATGAAAGAATAAGAAAGCAGCATATTATCTAAGTGATGAAAGGTAGCAGAGCTCTGGGATGCAGAGGGATCCAGGTGAACTTGTGCATGAATTACAGAGATTAGCATACAGGTACAGCAAGTAATCAAGAAAGCTAATAGAATGTATCAGAATAGTAGGAACTGCAAATGCTGGAAAATCTGAGATAACAAGGTGTAGAGCTGGATGAACACAGCAGGCCAAGCAGCATCTTAGGAGCAGGAAGGCTGATGTTTCGGGCCGAGACCCTTCATCAGAAACCCTTCTGATGAAGGGTCTAGGACCGAGACGTCAGCCTTCCTGCTCCTATGATGCTGCTTAGCCTGCTGTGTTCATCCAGCTCTACACCTTGTTATCTCACCTAATAGAATGTTATGGTTTACAGTAAGGGGAATTGAATGCAAGGATAGGGAGGTTATGAATCAGTTATTTAGTACCTTGGTGAGACAGTATCTAGAGTACTGTGCATAGTACTTGTCACTGTACTTACGGAGGAATGTTAATGCATTGGAAAGAGTACAGAGAATGTTTACTGGACTAAAATTGGAATAAGTGGGAAGAATAGACAGGCTAGGCCTGTATCCTTTGGAATTTACAAGAGTCAGAGGTCACTTAATTGAATCTTGTAAGATATTGAGGGGACTTGACCTGGTCAACATAGAAAAGATTTTTTTTCTTCTGGGGGCATCTAGAATTGAGAGTCATAGTTTAAAAATAAGAGGCTGCCCATTTAAGATGAAGATGAGGACTTTTACTTTTTCTTGAAAGGTTGAGAGTCTCGGGAATTTCATTCCTCAAATAGCAGTGGATGCAAAATCTTTCAATATTTTTAAGGCAAAGGTAGGTAAAGTGTTGATGACCATGGGGATGGAAGATTATCGGGGATAGGCAGCAATGTAGAGTTGGGGTTAATATCAGATCAGCCAAGCTCTTATTGAATGGTGGAGCAGTCTTAAAGCACCAAGTGGCATGCCCTTTCCTTTGTTTGTATGTTTGTAGATTCATTGAGAGACTGCTACAACTAAATGCCACCAATCCACATCTCTGGCTTAATAGAGGTTACTGTTTTTTGTTCCTGTGGCACAGTGGTAGCGTCCCTTCCTCTGAGCCAGGACACCCAGGTTCATGTCCACCTGCTCCAGAGCTGTGTAATAATATCTCTGAACAGCTTGATGAGAAAATATTCCTAATCGTGCACCTCCAAAGTCAAGATCTTCAAGATCAACAGCTTCCTCATCTTGTATTGCCCATTTCTCAACTGTTCCAGTTAAGTCAGCAGACAATGGGGATCGAACCTGCAATCTTTTTGGCCTGTGCCATTTACTACCACACTGTGCACTGCATTCAGTGAGAGAGGTTTCAACAAAATCGTTATGTCGGATCGTGTTACCTCACTGCAGTGAATGAGACCAGTTTGGGTGTCTTCACCAAGATCATATGCTACCAAAGTTTTACTATCCATTATTCAGTCAATCTTTCCTCTTCACTGGGTACATCAGGCAAATGATTAGATATGCTCGCCATCTCTAAATGACTGGTCAGTTGAGCTTTGGAAGTAGTTATGCAAGAACAATCACACTCCTTAATAATAATTAATGAACAATGACCAACTGTCTGTACTGTATCAATAAAAATGAAGCTAGCCTGGGACTTTTTGGGATATGATGGACAGTCCATTATTTCTATTTATTCACTACCTCTTGCTACTATTTGAGTCACTGTCACACACAATGGAACCGTTTCCTGGTTGATACCTCGTCAAGCACTGAGACTATCCCATCGGGATACTCTCAGTTTAGATTAAATGAGCACTGAGCCACTCAGAACTTAAAATGGTGCCACTGAGGTTACATGTCAAATTAAATTATCAACTGCAGGACTAAATCAGCTTCTGTTTAATAGGATTTTGCAGGATAGGGTGTTTTCTTTTTGATCAGAAGACACAGAAGCCTGAACACACGCACGAGCAAGTTCAGGAACAGCTTCTTCCCATCCGTTATCAGACTGATAAATGGACTCTTTAACCTCAAATAATGCTAATCTTGCTGACGTTGATCTCACCTAGCGCATGCCCTGTGCAATGTAACCTGTGTGCCTCTGTCTAAGTCTTTTTTGATCTGTACATCCTTTGCTTACTATGATCTGCCTGTACTGCTCGTAAACAAAGCTTTTCACTGCGTTTTGGTACACGTGACAATAAATACATCAATCAATCAATATATCAGCTTCCTGTTTTATTTCTTAATGTAGCACTCTTTATCTTCTTTGTAAACATCAACATTTTTCAGCCAGACAACATATTTACTTGTTTTCAAACTTGCTAATTTTATTTCATTCTTTGCTGAATATACTTAATTCATAAAATTTGCTGTTCAATCAAAATACAAAGTGCAACATGGATCAGTTTCTTTCAGTACAGCACATGAGGCACCAGTACAATGCCATTCCAGTTTATATTTACAAAGTAAATTAAAATTTCATGTCAAACTTTCTCCGATGCAAACAGGGTGCTGATGACACTCGGCCCCAGTGATAAGTGGTTGGTACCAGGCCTTCACATCACTGTTATAACAGTCAATGTTGAACAGTTTCCAGTCCCTTGGCATACTATGACTGGAATGGCCTTTCCCCCATTAGGCCCTTGCAGTGGCTGTCCCAGACTTTAATGTGTTCCTCAGCATGAACTTATGGAATGTACAGGTCTGTAACACTTGATAGTAGTTGCTTGCACTGAAAGACCAGGCCTCAGGAACCAAAATAAATTCCAGTAAGATCAAGAAGGATGTTGTTTGGGAACTGGGCTGACCAATCCATTTTCACCTTTTTTATCTATTCTCTCATGGGCTTTAGGCGTAACTTGTTGCCCTTGAGAAGGTGGTGGTGAGTTGCCTTCTTGAACCGCTGCAGTCCATGTGCTGTAGGTTGACCCATAATGCTGTTAGGAAGAGAATTCACCATCTCATCAGATTACCTGAAGGTGAGGGGGAATATGATTTGGAGGGGTTGGAGCGAATGCTAAAATCTGGAGGAATGTATAGTCATGTGCAATCAAAAACTAGGTATGTTGGAGCAATGCTAACCCTCCATTGTGTGTAAGAACATGGTTATTAGGTGAGGGATGCTCTTGGTGTTGATATTTGTGGTCCAAGGCTGGCCAAAACTCCACTCTGTGCTGTGGCTTTCATCCAAGTCATCAACTACTTTTGTTTAGAGTTCATAAAATCTCTAGGTACTGGGGGAAAAGAATGTATTCAACACTGTGCTCATCCTGACGGCTGTTATAACAGTGCTGAGAAGACTTGAATACCAATTGCTTATCGTTGGGGTAGAATGTCATCAGCACTCATCCTTCCCATTCTAATCTAAAGGTTTTTCTAGTTGTCAATGATGAAGGATGAGCCACAACTAAGTCTCACAAATAAAAGGCTTTAGTTTTTGAAATAAAGATAGTTTGTTTGGAAGAATGAGGGCGACCTCTTGGAAAGTTACAACAGGATAATGACTAAAATAAGACTGGACAAGGTAAATGCAAGAGGGATGTTCCCAATGACCGGGTGGTCCACAACCATGGGATATGGAGTAGGCCATTTATAACTGCGAGGAGGAGAAATTTCTTCACCCAGAGAGTGGTGAGCCTGTGCAGTGTTCTGCCAGAGAAAGCAGTTGAGGTGAAAACATACTTTGCTTTCATGGCGGATATACCTTCGGGCTAAAGCGATCAAAGAGTATGGGGAGAAAGCAGGAACAGGATTATGGGTTGGATGATCAGCTATGATCACATTGAATGGCAGAGCAGACTTGTAGGGTCAAATGGCCCACTGGCGCTCCTATCTTCTATGTTTCTATGTTGTGTTTTACATCTCAGTAACAATACCGTTACATTAATTCTTCGGATTATTATTACTAACAAGAGGTAGGGAAAACGTGTACACGAGGAGCATTTGGCAGACTGTACCACGGGTGTATTCTGGGTATGAAACAAAAGCTGTTTTCCTTTTTTTCAATTTAGAAAGGAACGTATTGGGATTAATAGGATGATACTTTTACTGAGTGTTTAAATATCTTTACACCTATATTATAAATTGACGGCTTTATTTTATTTTCATTTCTTTTGCTAATAAACTTCTGTTTTATCATGAAAGCAGAATTTGCAGTATTGCATAATTATGTTTCAGCGAGAGACCTCTTTGTTAAAACCAAAACAAGCCAAAATATCATCTATCAAGCCAGGTTCCTGTCTGGAATCTGATTTGTCCAATCATGATATCAGATGGCATCTTAACAGGAGAGTGTGTTTGCCATGCAGACAGGTGCCACATGCTGTAGTATTCCTTTGAGATTTCAGCATGCCATAAAGTAAGGAGGTACCCTCCCTCTGACTCCCAGACTGATAAGCACAACAAGCAACTCGTCTGAGTTTCTACACAAAAGAGCACGTCACTGCAGAACTGATAGTCTTTCTGCTCTGACTGAAGTGACAATGCACTAACAGGCATGGCACAGCATCGCAAGGCAGGGTAATGGAAGCCATGGTGGCTACAAACATGCGGCTAAGTTCTATGCGTGTGAGCACTGAGAGTGCAAGCAAGCAGCCCTGGGCCAGTCGGTGAGCTGGGTCCCCATTCCTGCACACAGAAGTGTGCTTGTAGGAACCTTTCAATGCAATGTTTCCTCAGCTTCATGCAGGTGGATTGGAGAGATGCCATGAGGATCACAAGGGATGGGCAAATGTCAGATGCCAATCTCTGTCAATGAGGGGGGTTGAGTTGTGATGATGGTGGTTGGAGGGGGGGGGGGGTGAGGGAGCACGTGGCTGGTGCTGATGGATCTTTCCCGATATCCCATTCGATGCTGAGCAAGATGGAGGCCATTTGCAGCCAGCAGCAAGTTCTGATGTCCGTGTTGTGAACTCTTGGCCTCTTGCTCGTTTGGTAGGAGAGGAAGCTGAACAGTAATGAGATGAGCTGGGCCATTAATGAGGTGTTTAAGGATCAATAATCCCCTTTAATTGGCAACTTGCTGCAGCCTCATGGGAAACTCAGTACACCATGCAGGAGATGCACACACGATGCAGCGAGTTGCTCCCGTCATTGAGATAGGCATCCCTGGACTTCTCTCAAAAGACTGTAAAACTTGTGCATGTCTTTGCAATTTTTTCTTCATTCACCAGTCTTTGTTTATTTTATCTTGTTGTTGCACTGTATCAAATTCTTGTAATAAAGTTTTAAATTGTATTTACTGGTTTCTCAGTAGTGATTTATTGCTTTTAGTTGTGAAATACATTTTCTTGTAAAGCACTATTTTTTGTATTTATTTATTGTTTGGATCTTTAACACTCAATAACTGTAGCAATATACTTCAAATAAAACTTTTAAAATCCCTTTAAAGCTTGTAAACTCTTAAAACTTTTTTCCTGCAAAAAATCCTGCTAGTTTTAGAAATCAAAATGGAGGATTCTTTTTTTCTTGTTTCTTCTTTGGAAGATTTTGAACAAAATGGACAGTTCCCCTTGCATTTTTGTTTTACCTGATTAAATGTTGGTTTATTCTCTTTCTGCAATTAAAATAATCCAACTTTTACAATTAGATTTCTCTTGTCTCTGAAACATTTTTCTAGCCTTAGTCTTCTTCTGAAGTGGACTTGCAATGTTTAAGTTTGTATTTGATCTCCCTGACTTTGATATGAAGTTTTGGCGTCTTTTCAAATTTTGCAGCTGCATCCTATGGTGTCCATTTGCAACGGCAGCAATGCTCATGTTAATAGTAAGCACGGTACCTTTAATTCATTCCAGCCTTCTCGCCTGGCTTTTCATGCCATTCATGTATGTTCTCTACCTTTTTCCCTGAAGGGGTCTAATTTACTGTTGGAGCTCCAACTCGATTGCACCTCTGCCAATTCCTGACTCAGATCTACTTCCTTACTGTCCAAGTGTGACTATCTGCAGCCCACACTAGCTTTCTCTCTGCTTCTCTTTTCCCAGCTCTGGCTGCCTTTTTGCCACAGAGTGCAGCTGCTAGCTGTTGCAGTTGCCACAAACCTGTGCTGACTAATCCCTGTTTGATGAAAGTACGAAAAAGGAGCAGAAATAGACATTCAGCGCTTTGAACGCGCTGTGCCACACAATAAAATCATGGGTGATCGGTTTCTGTTGAAATTCCACATTCCCCTCTCCCTCCAATAAACCTTGATTCTCTTGATTAACAATAATCTCTCCATCTCTGCCTTAAAAATATTCAATGACCCTTCTGAGCAAAGAGATCCAAAGTTGCACAGCCTTCTGACAGAAGAAAATTCTCCTCATCTCTATCTTGAAATAGTGACCCTTAACTTTAAAATATTATCCCTAATTCTGGACTGACCCTGAAGAGGAAATATCCTTTCCATATCCACCTTGTCTCCTTGCCCAAGGAGAAAAGAAAATCAGATTTTTTTTTAGCTGTGCACACCATTGATTTGATGCACTACCGCAACTCACTCAGGCTATTTGGAGAGCATCTTCCAAAAGCTTTGACCTTTGCAATATGGAAGGACAAGGGCAGCAGTTACACAGGAGCTAATGGGACTCATAGAACTATTAGAGACAGACAACACACATTATCACATGAATGAATAAGAAAAAAAAAACCCTGCACATTCCCCTCCAAGCCACACACCACTCTGACTTGGAACTATATTGCTGTTCCTTCACTGTTACTGGTCAAATTCCTGGAACTTCTTTCCTAACAGCGATGTGGATGTATCAACGGCCCCCAATATGGACTGCATCAGTCCAAAGTGGCAGTTCTCCAATGTTGTATAAAAGGCTATGGTTCTGAGAGATTTAATAGTATATGCTCCACCCATCTGTTGACATCACACACAGTTTGTAGGTGGGATCAGGGAATTCTACAGTCACCTGAAAAACTGATTTATTCAGTTTCACTCCTTAAAGTCTTAGTAATTACACCTGATTAGTAACATAGTTGTTAACCTTTTAATGAAGAACAGTGCCTCTTTTGTAAAGAATCTACATGGTGTACTCTCTACCACTGACCATTAGGCAGGCTTGATACAAAGTATAGACAAAGCAAAATTGGCAGCAGCAAACTACCTTGAACAATCCCTTCTGTGAAATACATTGGGCAGGGGGTGGCAAAGACCATGAGGTGCCAGTATGGGCCATCATGGGAAATGCCACAACCTCCTCATTTTTAAGAGCAATAAAAGCTGAAAAAATAGGATGTTTTACTGCATTATAGGACTTATACAAATTCAAGTTGTTGTTGTTAAAATGCTTCCATGTTGTTATAATACCACGAGTTGCTAGCATTAACAGTTGACAAACAGATCAGCCATGATTCTATTAAACAGTGGAGCAGCTTTGGGGGATCGATTGGCCTACATCTGCTCCTATTTTCAAGTAATTCTAGGTGAGTAATTCAAAACCTTATTCTACCTTAAGGGCAATTTTGTGACCTGAAGAACTAAGAATTAAAAGAGGCAGGAAGTGTGAGGGCCAATTTGAATATCTGTTGTAATTTTAGGTTTCTTTTGTAGACAGCCAGCTATTTACATG
Source organism: Rhincodon typus (assembly GCF_021869965.1). Taxonomy (NCBI): domain Eukaryota; kingdom Metazoa; phylum Chordata; class Chondrichthyes; order Orectolobiformes; family Rhincodontidae; genus Rhincodon; species Rhincodon typus. The sequence continues at coordinate 108,610,399 of NC_063334.1, forward strand.
GGAGAACGCAGCGATCCCATTTAGAAATCTTACATTGATTATTAAATTTCACTGTCTCTCAAGCTTCAAGCCTCCTTATACCAACTTTTTCAAGCACTTGGCTGAATGACTCCATTATACTAAGCACTTCCCTGGATAACTCCATCCCACTTTGAAGAAAACGTTGGCAAGCATGGTTTGTTGTGTGGGAGCGCACCTCCCTGAACAGAGACTGCCCCAGGCTACTCATTCCTTCTAATGCAGAGACCACTCGGATTAAAATACGGCTGAAAGTGTAACCACAACAAATGCATGATTCACGATATGAGTCTGTGAAAGTACTCTGGCACTTGAGACACAACTTGATGCTAGAGTCCACAACATACCTTCAAAATGCAAGTGGATTGAAGTTGTCACATGAACTGCAAACTCTCAAACAGTCCTCTGGAATACAATCTCCAGCAATGTGAATACCTATCCAAATAAACAAAGTCATTAACTAGCTGTCTTCCTAATGTTTGGAACAGTGCCAAACACAAATTTCACAGTTCCAGATCTGGAATACGAGTCGGCCATTCAGCTCCCTTTAACGTTCCATCATTCAATTGGATCATGGCTGATAAATGTCTCAATTTTAGCTGCACATCTGTGATCCATATCCCCTGTTAACCTTCCCTCACTAAAATGTATCGGCCCTGAGTTTATCAACTTCAACTGACCCAGCATCCACACCCTTCTGGCGAGAGAGTTCATGAGCAATTGAGAAAATGAGCAACTCTTGATCTTTTGATCCTCTTATTAGCTATAAACGGATGCAAAAGTACTTCTATGAATAGAATATCATACAGTGATAAGGAGAATACTGCTTAATCTGCAAATTACTTGCTGACTTATTCATGATTTCTGGTGGTTAATGCACACAAGGTAAATGTATCTCAATTGTTACTGCGGATAATTATCTATTTATTTCCCTCTTGAAACGAATATCTCCTGAGTGGCATCTTGAACGTTCAGCTCAGAATTTACATTTGTTTACATCATGACATATTCAAACAGGCAGCCATTTGCATGCTATTATTTGTAAACGGACTGTCCAAGGTCTCCAAAAACGGCTGTGATATTCAGCAATTAAGGCCCATATTTAGCCGAACTGCCTTCTTGAAACCACTCCTCAAGCATTCCCTGTGGGACACTACCATACAGAGGTCCACTAAAGACTAACTGCTGTAGCCTAGATTGGCAGTTGCGTGAAAGTCTCCAGCTCCTCTCATTCTGGAGAAGCCATGCTATTTACAGCGGGAGAATAAAATGACAGCACATTTTCTCTTCTTCCGCTCAGTGTGTTTCCTTTAGATTATTCAGTGTGAAAATCATTCCATTTGCTGAATCCAAGGTGTAAGGCTGTCATTCATTTTGCATGTGTAATACTTTCAAATGTGACACCTTCAGATGTGAAGGACATGCTAAACATGGGCTTTTCATCATTTGCAATTGACATGAGTGTCAATAGTCAGTCATTGCTTAAACATTCTGGCATAAGGAGTGGATAATTGTTTAATAAATCTGTATATTTTCAAGGTACTACACCAATATTTCATTAGACATTAGAATAAGAAGGAGGTTAAAGTTGCAAGTTATTGAGTGCATCAAGGTATCCTGACCAGAATGATTCTTGATGTGTTTTGATTTCAGGAACTGTTACAGTACACCTTGGAATTATATTAAAATCAAAATTTAAACAAGATACTTTGTTAGTTCAAAATAATTATTTTACTTCTTTAGAGCTGCTTTAATGAAGAAAGGCCAAAGGAGACTAATGCATTAAGTCTTTAAGTTACAAAAATAGATCATTCATTCCATTAAGTGCATACCTAAAGTGTAACCTTGTTAGACCCATTACCCCACATGAGGCACACCACATAATAAACATAATAAATCAAGGTAGGGGTGGCATGGTGGTTCACACTGCTGCGGACCCAGGTTCGATTCCAGCCTTGGGCAACTATGTGGAGTTTGCACATTCTCTCCCCATCTGCATGGGTTGCTGCCCAAAGTTCTAAAATGGAAAGGTTAGATGGATTGACCACGGTACATTATCTCATAGCGTCCAGGGATGAATAGGGTTGGTGGGTTAGCCATGGGAAATGCAAGGTTACAGGGATACTTTTCGGAGTGTCGATGCAGATTCAATGGACTGAATGGTCTCTTTGCGCACTGTAGGGATTCTATGATTTCAATTCCCTCTATGGTCCTGAATGGGCCCTACTGTTTTCTTAGTCATTTAAAAATTATGGGTGGCATGGTGGCTTGATGGTTAGCACTGCTGCCTCACAGCACCGGTGACCCAGGCTCAATTTCACCCTCGGGCGACTGTCTGTGTGGAGTTTGCACATTCTCCCCGTGCCTGCAGGGGTTTCCTCTGGGTGCTCCGGTTTCCTCCCACAGTCCAAAGATGTGCAGATTAGGTGGATTGGCCATGCTAAATTACCCACAGTGTCCAGGGATGAGCAGGTGAGGTGGATTGGCCAAGGGAATTGCAGGGTTACAGGAGTAGAGTAGAGTAGGGTAGGGTAGTGGCATGAGTCAGAGTGGGATGCTCTTCAGAGAAGCAGTGTGAACTCAGTGGGCTAAATGGTTTGTTTCCACACTGTAGGGATTCTATTCTATACATCCATTGGCATAAGAGATGGGTGGAATCAGCCTCAAAATAATTCTTCTTTGGATGCCTGTCATTTTTTTGTCACTCGTGCATTTTGTACCACAGGACTTGTGTGAAACCTGTAACTTGATTACCATTATTTTGATTGCGCAGAATTACAAATGTAGCAAAATGTTTACAATGCAGAAACGGGCTATTTGATCCAATAAGTCTGTGCCAGTGATGTTCTCAACACGAACCAATCGCTCTCTCCTTAGCACCCCCCATATCTTCACCATTCTTCTCTCTCAGAACGAGCTCATGCCCTTTTCAAACAAGGTTCTGTTCTTCAACAATGGTTTTCCCCACTTCCTAACCATCCCCTCTAAAACTTCTTTCTAATCTACCCATTACACCTATGTTGCAATTTGTTGAAATCAGTTTAAATTTGTGCTTTCTCATTCCTGTCTTGCTGGCCAATGGAATTTATTTATCACAACAATATTTTGCTAACTCTGTGTGGCCACACATCATAAGAAGTACAGGCCTATTACACCCGTGTTGGAAGTTAATAATGTAGTGAGCAGAAATTGGTAAAGATCCATTGACCTCTTTGTTGTGATTCCAGGCTGCTTCTTCTGTGTCACTTTGCCTGGAATTGCACAACTGAGTTGCCCAATACCATCTCCAATCCCATTAAAATAGTGTGGGTTTCTCTCAGCCCACTTCAAATTAGTCACCCTTCATCCCTTACAACATTGTCGAACTTGTTCGATTTCTTCCAAGTTTTTCCAATGATTGTGACTGAGAGCTAACTCCAATTTTATACCTGTTTAACATAGCCTCTTTGCTTTTGCATTGTTTGTCTCTTGATACAAATCTCAGGATACTTCATGCCTTTTTTATAGCCCTAACTGCACCTTTACAATTCCATTTAAAATCTTACCCTTTATGATCTATTTCCTTTCTTTAATTGTACAGACAAAACTTGTCACTTCACATTTTTCGACATAGCTGCCTATTTGCCAATTCTGCTAATCTACTGGCCTGTTGTTAGTTTTTCACAATAGAGAAAGGTTTTATAGAGTCATAGAGCTTCATCAGCATGGAAACAGGCCCTTCAGTCCGACATGTCCATGCCGACCAGATATCCTAAATTAATCTCATCCCATTTTCCAGCATTTGGCCCATATCCCAATGTTAGGCAAAATTTGCACCAGCTTTCCAATTTAACGATTAGCAAACATCAACAAACCTTCCTCACTCCCTAATTCCAGATTTTAAAAAAAGGATATAGTTAGTAAGAATGGCTCCAACCCAAAGTCCTCGAGAAAGAAAACATTCACTTCCTATATTCTTACCCTATGCTTTCTGAATCCTTCAATTATCTCTCTACTGATGTGGCTAGAATCCCTTGAGGTCCATTTGATATGATTTTCGTTATTATGTCCAAGATGGTACTTCAGAGTCTGCACTTTGAAAATCCAAAGAAAGCAGACCCGCTATCATCTTTGTTATTTCTTAAGTTGGGTGAGATGTGAGTCAGTTTTCAGAAAGCTTTGACGACTGGTCCTCATGAATCAATGCAATTCCTAAACTGAGACTATGTATGTCCCTTGAAATGGATCCTATGGCATCATTTGAAGAAGAGCAGGACACTTGAAAAAGAAACAACAAAAGCTCATTGCTGTTTTTGGGAACTTATTGTGCACATGTTAGTGGTCATGTTTCTTACAATACAATAGCAACTATACTACTGAAGTGGTTCACTGGCTGTAAAACCTTTTGGATATCCTTAGATTATGAGAAGAGTTACATGAATGCAAGTTTCTTTGTTCCACCATTTCAACCTCAACTCTTTCAAACAGACTGATAATTTATTCAAAGCTGAAATAATATGAACTGACCTACAGGCCTGGACTCTCTCACAGGGTTCAGACCCTGACTTTGGGACCATGCTGGAGTTCTGAAAGAATGGCACAGATGCCAGTGTCCCATCACCAAGAGGGCAGCATGGTGGCGCAGTGGTTAGCACTGCTATCTCACAGCAGCAGGGACCCAGGTTCGATTCCAACCTTGGGCGACTGTCTGTGTGGAGTTTTTCACATTCTCTCTGTGTAAGCGTGGGTTTCAATCAGGTGCTCTGGTTTCTTCCCACAGTCCAAAGATGTGCAGGTTAGGTGGGTTGCTCATACTAAATTGCCCATAGTGTCCAGGGATGAGTTGGTTAGGTGGAGTGGCCATGGGAAATGTAGAGTTATAGGGACAAGTTAGTGGGGTGAGTTTGGGTGGGATGTTCTTCAAAGAGTCAATGTGGACTTGTTAGGCCGAATGTCTTGTTTCCACACTGTAGGGATTCTATGAAAGTCACCCTTTATTTACATGTGCACAGCACATGGGCTCTGAGCTAGGGGTTCTGACCAGCTAGCTCAGACCCAGTCCCGAGAATGAAGAACACTCTCTGAGACTCCAATTTATATCGGTCAGCCAGGTTTCCCTGATTGGTCCAGGTTAACAGCCCCAGTGAGATCCACCTGGCCCTCGCTCTAATCACTACAAGTTCCAAGCCGACAACTGTGGTCAGAGAGACTGTCTCTTCTCGAGATCTTCCTCCAATGTTGCCATCTAATCAAGGATGATGGGTGGGGGACTCTCTGTCACAAGCTGAGTTAGAGGTCCTGTTGTTCTGGAGCTTTGGCTGTGCCACTGAGGAACCTGGGTGTCCTGGAGGCAGGTCATGGACCATGTGGGCATTTCAACATTGTAGCCCCTTTGCTGACCTACAGAGCAGTGCAGAAAGTGCTGGTAGGTTCCGCTGGGAAGGGGAAGGAACTCCTCTGCTCACCCAGAATCAGGTGCACTGCAAATTTTCATGCTCAAGGCCCTGTAAATGGGACACAGAGTCTCTGGTTCCAATGGACACCCAGGGAGCCTGCCTCCAGTGAGGTCGTGACCCACTCATATGACAGGTGACATCGTCCTAGCAGCAAAGTGCCAAGAAGGACACAACATTGTTGCAAATTTGGGGTTTCAACCACATTAGTCGGCTGCCCATCCTTGTGATGCAGGAAACCTATTTCCAACCTGTCACCGGGAAATCATCTCAATAAATGGAATATTGAGGGACCATCCCTATTGGAAGCCACAATTCTGTCCCCCATGGTGGCTGCGACTATGCAGTTCATGGTTTCTCACTTAAGTCTGTCCTATTTTGAACCAGACTGTTGCACTTGTCATGTAGCTCTACGCTCCTATGAGCTTTGCAAAATTCGTCAGATCCAAAACTATTCTGTTTTGGGTAATCCTGGATTGTCAGACACATTCACAGTTAGGTAGATTTTCAGCAGTCACTTAGAATTGCAAAAGTTGAGTGCTGGAAAAAGAGACATGTTGCATTTGTTTTTCATTTCACTCACATCTGGACAAATGCAAGATTTCAAATTTGAAATAAATATTGCAATTTTTTGCAGAAGCCAGAAGGGAAGTCAACTGCGATTCAGAATTGCCATTGAGAAAGCAGTGGAGATCACATAGTTCCACAAGCTTTGGCTAACTCAAAAAAAACACAAAGTTTGAACATTTTGTTTGCAGAGAATAAATCCCTGCACATGAATATAAGTCACTTCTAACAAGCAGCACTTGATGACTAACACAGAGTGGGCTAACAGTTATCCCAGCAACCTACTCAAGATAATTAGTTGAGCTTGCAACATGTCTCATTTATATCTGCTTGTTCCCCATTGCTTTCTCAATGCTTTTTTTTAGCCAATAGGAGTGAACTTGCCAAACAAGCAGCACCATTTTCTCCTGTAGTATAAAGCTGTGATTGGTTGAAATTTGGTATTTTTGCTTTTGACCAGAGAGACAAATTCTTTGGCAAAATGTGTCTCTTTTCAATAATGTTCAAGACTAATGGTCTTGTAGAAAAAAAAAATGGATCGGGCAATATTTTAGGCTTATTTTAATGCTTTAAAAAAAGCAACGATACATTTTTAAGTGTTACGTTCAGAAAATAGTCCTAGGTATTGGAGTTGGAGTTAAGTATCTTTCGATCAGAAATCAGAGTAGATTGCAATGAGACATGCCTGCTGAATAAATTGGTGTATATCTGGCTATTTCACTTGCCAAAGTCTTATTAGGTAATGCATTTCAAATAATCTGCAGTTGATAATTGTACATTTCAGATATCTTCAGGCAATATTCAACACAATATTTCATTTGGTCCAACTCATCCACCCCCACCAGATATCCTAAATAAATCTAGTCCCATTTTCCAGCATTTGGCCCATATCCCTTTAAACTCTTCCTATTCATATACCCATCCAGATGCCTTTTAAATGTTGGAATTGTCCCAGCCTCAACCACTTCCTCTGACAGTTCATTCCATACACACACCATCCTCTGTGTGAAAATGTTACCCCTTAGATCCCTTTTAAATCTTTCCCCTCTCACCTTAAACCTTTGCCCTCTAGTTTTGGACTCCTCTCCCCTGGGGAAAAAAAAAACCTTGGCTATTCACCCTATCCATGTCCCTCATTATTTTATAAATAAGGTCACCCCTCAGCCTCCGACACTGCAGGGAACAGAGCCCCAGCCTATTCAGCCTCTCCCTATAGCTCAAACCCTCCTACCCTGGCAACATCCTTATAAATCTTTTGTTAACCCTTTCAAGTCTCACAACATCACATAGAAGGGAGACCAGAATTGAATGCAGTTTTCCAAAAGTGGCCAAATCAATGTCCTGTACAGCTGCAACATTCCCCCCACCGCCAACTCGTATATTCAATGTACTGACCAATAAAGGCAAGCATACCAAACGCCTTCTTCACTATCCTTTTTTCCTTTGATTCCACTTTCAAGGAACTATGAACCTGCACTCCAAGGTCTCTTTCTTCAGCAACACTCTGCAGGACCTTACCATTAAGTGTATAAGTCCTGCCCTGATTTGCCTTTCCAGAATGCAGCACTGCACATTTATCTAAATTAAACTCCGTCTGCCATTCCTCAGCCCACTGGCCCATCTGATCAAGATCCCGTTGTACTCTGAGGTAACCTTCTTCACTGCCCACGACACCACTTTTAATCCTCATACAGTATGTAGGGAAATTGGCAACTGCATGATGCATTTAAAATTTGTTGCACAGTTCAGCTGAAGTAAATGTCATTCAGCAGTTTGTAGCTGTAATGGACTGATAGCTAAATCAGGAGTCCTGGAGAAATTCATAACATCTGTACAATATGCATCAAGTTTCATGAGTTAAGACTGGTTATGGATATGGGAGGTTACACTTGGATCCAATGGAGAGGTGAAGTAATTTAATAGAACAATTTAATTGTTGGACTACGTTTTCAAATTTGTTTCATTTTCAATCTGCCACAACAGGGACAAGGATGAGAAGGGGCTGAACAATTGTTTCATACCCTCGAAAAATCCCAAAGAGCTTCGCAGCTAGTGAAGTACTTCTGAAATGTATTCTCGTAATGTACGAAAATGTGGGAAGCAATTTGCACAGGGCATACCTTGATTATACAATCGATTCCTGTCATGATGACTGCTTAGTGAAGTATGAAGGACATAAAACATGCTGATCCTAATCCAGGAGAGCTACAGTAACAACACCCTTGGAGCTCAGGAGTAGGAGTCGAGCAACTTAATAAATCTGTTTTGGCTAACCACAAATTGAAGAGGTAGAGTCTGTTGAGTGTGATTTATTTCATAAAATGGTATGATGTCAGGCTGTGTTGTAGTCTCCAGTCGATGTGTGACAGTGGCAGCTGGAAACTAGCAAGAGCTTGCCAGCCAAAATGTGGGAGATGTACTTGCCCCTTTATAATAACATCCGACTTCTAGGTCATGATCCGCAGTTCAACAGACGTGGTTCGTGGTTTCCTCATTAACGATGAAAGAAAATAAAGCAACTTCACTGAAAATATTTTAGCATGGCTCCCAGAGGCAATCTTGTGTGTTTGCACATTCAGAGTACCCACAGCTCCTCTCAGCATAACCCCATTCCATTTTATACAGTGGAGGAGTTCATCAAAGATGTGGTCAATAAAAGTAGGCCACATGTGCATTTCATGATGCATGTTGAAGTAATTAACGTAGAAACATTGAAGATAGGAGCAAGAGGAGGCCATTCGGCCCTTTGAGCCTGCTCTGCCATTCTTTATGATCATGGATGATTGTCCAACACAATAGCCTAATCCTACTTTCTCCTGATAACTTTTGATCCCATTCACCCCAAGTGCTTTATCTCGTCACCTCTTGAATACATTCAATGTTTTGGCATCAACTACTTCCTGTGGTAATGAATTCCACAGGCTCACCATTCTTTGGGTGAAGAAATGTCTCCTCATCTCCGTCCTAAATCACCTACCCTGAATCCTCAGACTGTGATCCCTGGTTCTGGATACACCCACCATCGGGAATATCCTCCCTGCATCTACCCTGTCTAGTCCTGTTAGAAATGTATAAATCTCTATGAGATCCCCCCCTCATTTGTCTGAACTCCAGTGAAAACAATCCTAACCTAGTCAATCTCTCCTCATACGTCAGTCCTGCATCCCTGGAATCAGCCTCGTAAACCTTCAGGACAAAGCTGTTAGAGAGCTGGAATTTTCAGGCAATTCTGAGCTAAACATGGCCAACATCTTCAAAGCAGCAATCAAAGCTGTAGAGCTTTGCCTTCAGTCAGAAGAGGGAATGATCACACTTTAAAGTCATTTAGTTAGACCACTCCTTAAATAAAATGTTTAGTTCCAGTGACTGAGGAATAGGAGATACAGTCCAGCACTGAATGTTTTGGGGATACAGGAATTGAGTTATTTGTCACAGATACCCTTGCCTCTGACCTGCTAAGGTATTTATAGACATGTTCCAATCAACCTGTTCAGACATAATATTACACCCTTGGAGCAGGTCGGATTTGAACCTAGGCCCCCTAGCCCAAAGGTAGGAGATACTACCAATGCACCACATTGGCCTTTCTACTGTCTTTATATGGTTGTTTCATCAATGGTAACCCCTAGGATGTTGAAAAAATATCATTCAACAATGGTAAAGCCATTGAATGCCAGGGGACGATGGTCAGGTTCTCTCTTGTTGTAGGTGATCATGGCCTGGCACTTACGCAGTGCAAATAATCCTTGCCACTTATGGGCCCGAATGAGGATGATGTTCAACTCTTGCTGCATGTGGATTCTGACTGTTTTGGTATCTGAGGTGTCTTGAATGGCACTGAACATTGTGCAAGCAGTGAACATCCCCACTTCTGACCTTCTGATGGAATGGAGGACTGTGATGGAGCAGCTGAAGATGGTTGGGTCCGAGACACTACTCTGAGGCATTCCCGGAACAACAACAATCATACTCCTTTGTGCCACATATGACTGTAATCAGTGGAGAGCTTTCCTTTTGATTCCCATTGATTCCAATTCTGATAGGGCTCCTTAATTCCAAACTTGATCAAATGCTGCCTTGATGACAATGGCAGTCAGTTGCACCTCACCTCTGGAGATCCAAGCTTTTGTCCATGCTTGGAGCAACATTGTAATGAGGTCAGATGTTGAGTGGCTCGAATAGAACTCAAACAGAACATCAGTGGATCGGTTTTTCCTTTGCAATTGCTGCATGATAGCACTGACGGTGACCCCTTCCATCATTTTGCTGATAAATCAGATTGACTTCCAGGCAGAGCAGTGAAGGCAAAAACATAGACCCAGTGACCTCTCTCATTCCATAAATATCCCATGACCTGGTGAAGGAGGGAAAAGTAGGTCATGTTGAGAAAACATGTCAATGCCCAGGCCTCTTACACCCTTTTACTCCAGCCCAGGCTTCCTTAAAGATGTTTGAAGAGGGACCACCCACATCTGTTTGAATTCAATTAAGGAACCTTTCACTGAAAAGCACAGTGTGAGACGAAGATTCCAATGAAATCACTTAAAGAGCAGGCAAGAAAACGATAGCAGAAAAGTACACCTGCCAAGACAGCTTGTCAGTACTCCAGTATTATGTAAATAGAGGGTTCCATTTATTCAGAATGCTCTAACATTTAGATAATTATAGTCCCAAATGAAAACACAACTCAAAGTTTAATTTAGTCAGTTTACCACAATAAGCGAGGTATTATAGGGACAAGATATTATAATAGGGTTTTAATGAATTGCTGGGTCTGCAAGTGCCTGGTTACCTGCTTAATTATCCATGATAAATAAATGACCATTATCATTAACAATAGCTCTGACTAGCCGGTAAATACGTTCAAACTAGTGATCTTTTTTACTTACGCCAGGACATTCTGCCAACAAGATGAGGGAAAAAAAACATTTGAAGCGGAACTATTTAATTATCCAACATCCAAAGTTGTTCCAAAATAAGCTTTTAAGATAACTATAAACCAGTGTGTGCAAAATTGTTGAGCAAAACGTCTGCTTCTTACTAAACATGTTTTAAAATTGTCACCCTAAAGACATAGGGAAATTTGGAGACTGATACAGATGATCACACACGGCTGAGATGGAGACTATGATGTACCTTGACTGCTGTGTGAGTACGATTATATAACTGGCCTGGAGCTGGAGAAAGAGCCTGAATCTGCTGCATGGTGAATGAGTAAAAGGGATTAGTGCAAGAAGTGGAAACACAAAAGGAGAGGTTAAAGGTCTTCAGCTCTAAAGCTCTGCCATACTAGTATTTCCCTCTGCTTGTTAGCCTCTAAATTCTATTTTTCAGTTGATCTAAGGTCTGAAACCCCTTGTTCTAAAGGTCAAAGTAACATGAGCCCTACACACAAATGGAATTTACAGATCCTTGTTCTCCTGCTTTTTGGCCCATTGCATTCCACGATTTCAGTCTCCTTTAAGTCAACACATTTTATTTGCTTCTGGCAAATGCTACATTAGGCATGTTTCAGGGTGGACGTTCCACCAGTCTGAGCAGTTTCAGTAATTCAACTTTGCAGTTGAGATGCTGCTATAGTCTGTAGGCCTATCAGAAACCTCTGCTGGTAGATGGATTTGGATAGAAGTAACAAGCGCATTTTAAAAAGATAAAAACCATGAACAAAAGAATTATGTAAAAGAAATGGAAGGGAGAGGAAAGAAAGGTCCACAATGAAGAAAAAAGGCATTGTTCAGGTTCTTTAGTGACGTTGATCTCTCTGTTACTTTCACTTGTTCAGGAAGTTCATCACCATAAATCTTTGATGGATTAAATGGTAGAAGAACATTATTCATCATTTTTGTGTGTGTAAAGCAAAATACATAGATTATCAAGATTCTCCAATAATGACAGGCTTGTTTCTTTCCATTATTTTCTTACCAAAAGTTATCAGTTTCTCAGGTTGTTGGGTTTATTTTATAGTGTACCAAGACAAAGAACTAAAGAAAGAGCCTGCATTGACATACCCATCATGGCTTCCGGAGGTCAAAAAGTGATTTCCAGTCAATGAAGTACTTTTGAAGTGCAGTAGTATGAGAAATGTGACAATCAATTTGTGCACATCAGAATTAGTAACGTGATAATGGACAGATAACCTGTTCTTGTACTTGTTTCAGAAGATACATTTGCAAATCATCAGGAGACAGCAATGTAACGGTAATGTCATTGGACTTGTGATACAGCCTAAAGCTCTGGGAACATGAACTCAAACCCCACCAAGTAGAATATAAATTCAATAATACGTTTGCAATTGAAAACAAGTCTCCATAAAGCTGCCATAAAATTATCATTGATTGCTGCAAAAACCTTTCACTGATGCCCTCTGGGGAAGGAAATCTTTCATCCTCATATGGTCTAGCCTAAGGTTGGGGTAAGACCAGACCTCCAGTAATATGTTTGACCATCAAATGCCCTCTGAAATGGCCTAGCAAGCACACTCAGTTGTGTCAAACAGTTAATGGAGTTCAGTATTATTTAAATAGCCAACATGGATGTCTGAGTATCTCTTGGCCCTCTGTGACCAAACCTGTTACAGGTGGTTTTGAGTTACACAAGTCAGTGCTGGAAATTGGTGTCTTTTTTGTCCCTGTTTTACCCTGATAAACGATACAGCAAAGTCAATTACTAAGCTAATGGATCGTAGAATGGTCTCAAGTGCAGAAGAAGTCCAGCTCTGAGGAAGGGTCATTCGACCCGAAATATTAATTCTGATTTCTCTCCACAGATGCTGCCAGACCTGCTGAGCTTTTCCAGCAACTTCTGTTTTTGAGGCTAAATCATCACCATTTCCTTGCTCTCCTTATCTTTGCCTTGAATTATAAAATCAAGATCACATGCCTTTCTCACTACTTTCTCAACTTGCCCTGCCACCAGTTTATATTTATCTCTTTGCAGTCTTTTTACCAACACGTATCACTTCACACTTCTCTGTTAAAAATTCAATCTGCCACATCCACCACCTGTCTATGGCCTCTTGAATTCAAAATTCAGACTACTTCGAAGATTTGTGCTATCTGCAAATTTTGAAATAATATCTTGTACACACAGGTCTAGGTCATTACTATAGATTAAAACAAAAATGGTCCGAGAGTGTCCCGAGGAATCCGATCCTGTTTCAGACCAAACAAACAACTTTTCACCACTCAGCCAACTTTGTATTCACAATATAGGAATTGTTTCAACCATGTTTGAAGATACACAAAAGACATTTTCATCCAAAAATCTGCATGAGTCATGAACAATGGGAGAACTACTTTTCAAAGACAAGTATTTTAATCCTCATGAGCTACATCTCACTTTACTGTTTTGAGCATTTAATTTCTACTTTCTTGCTATGTCTCACTGCTTCCACGTACTTCTTTCTTTCTTTCTGCATAAATATGACTGTAGTTTAACTTTTGGACAAGACAGTAGAACATAGCATGCATCCCAAATGATCTCTGGTGCAATATGCAATAGTTAAAGGTTAATCAGCAGTCTGAAAACACGCTATGTCATTCGTGGCCTGTGCAAGGTGCAAATTTCATTTCATAACAGGTTCAGTCATCCTGTGCAAATTGACTTTCTCACATGTTGTGAAGAGCTATAGTGAGTACTTATGTTCAGTGTCTCCTCTGAAAGGTCAATTCATAAATTTGAATGAATTAATAAGACAACAGTTACAAAAGCATCCTCAGATAGTCTGGCAGACTCGCATGTATGGTAGGTGTGCACCAAGGCAGATGGTATCCAAATATGCAAGGTGCCAGTTGGCAGGAGGACCAGGGAGCGCAGACTCCCTAAGCTGGGAGTTCCCAACTTTGGGCCTTGGAATTGCAGAGTTGTACCATTGCAAATTTTACATGGATTAGGATGCCAGAGACACTTAATATACAGAGCAATCAAGCAGGCACTACTCCTTAGCATAGCACACTCTTCTGGCTAGGAAATGTTCATAGTTGTATTTTAACTACCAACAGAAATTCAGGCCATAAGCCCATGTTGGAGTCAATGCTCCATTTCAGCCTCCTTTCACCTTCTTTATCTCACTCCATTAGCATACATCTCTATCCTGTCTCCCTCATGCATTTATCTAGTTTCCACTTAAGCAGATCTCTGCCTCAAATATTTTTGAGCTCTACATTTTAACTAAAGTCTTTTGCCCAGGGTGGGGAAGTCCAAAACGAGACGGCGTAGGTTTAACATGAGAGGGGAAAGATTTGAAAGGGATATAAGAGGCAACTATTTCAGGCAGAGGGTGGTGATTATATGGAATGAGCTGCCAGAAGAAGTGGTGGAGGCTGGAACAATTGCAACATTTAAAAGCCATCTGGATGGGTATATGAATAGGAAGGATTTAGAGGGGGATATGGGCCAAATGCTGGCAAATGGGACGAGATTAATTTAGGATATCTGGTGGGGATGGATGAGTTGGACCAAAGGATCTGTTTCTGTGCTGTACAGCTCTGTGACTCTATGACTCTACTCTCTGTATAAAGATCAGCATGAGGGCAAAGGGACAAAAGAGAAGTGAACAGCCTTTGAAGAGGGAAAGGAAAACAAATAATTTTAGGAACAGAGCTTTAGAAACCAGAGAGAATGAGAATGAGATGATGAAGAACGAGAAATAGACATTCTTTGAGCAAGGACCAGAGGGAGGGAGAGATAAAAAGATACTTAATTGTGTCGTATGAAATGAGAATAACTTGTTGCATAGGAAAGGCAGTTTGTTCAATGAGAAATAGAAAAACACTTTTCAGTAGGCCATCTTTGCTTGAGGTAGGAGCAAAGAGGACAGCTCCTGTGTAGATTTGTGGGGCCATTTTATAAAAGACAATATCCTTTGAATCACCCAAGAGACCTGATGATAGAGTATGAACAAGGGTAATCACAACAGGTTAGGCTGATTTGACCTCATTTGTGGTGTGTTTCTGCATCAGGATTAACCATTTCAATTTCAATCTTATGGTTTATGATATTTTGTGCATTTTTCTATGACACACTTCTGTAATTCATCTGAGTTAAGTTGCTCACTCCCCTTTGCACTTGAGATATCTTCTTAAATGGCTCTTAATTTGACAGAACAGATTAAATCTTGGCCCGCAGACCTTGGGCAGGGGAAGCAGTGAGATACTGGGGTTAGCAAAGGGTTACTTCCTCTTTGTTTCTTCTCCTTTGCCATTCTGTCTCATCATTAAGACATCGCAATTCTCAAAATACAGCGTAATAGAGCGGTTGCCAAGTTTGCAGCAAACTCCTCCCAATCATTTATGTCAATATTATCATATTTCAAGGAAAACTTCAGAGTGCTTCTGAAGTGTTTCTTTGACCTCACCCTGAACTTTGTCCATTTTAGAACTTGATGGGGCAGGTGCTTTTTGGCTGTGAGGACATAATGTGCTACCGATGTGAACCACAATCTCGGACTGTTTGCCCCTTTCCTTCAGAATACCCCGCCACCATTCAGGGACATCCTTGCCACAGTGGAGCAGCACAACATCATGGACTCAAAAATTCTGTGGTTGCAGAAATGTGTATCTGTACCCTTTGCAATCGCACCTCTCATCTCTACTGCTCTTCTTTCTGTTCAGTTCCCCACTCGTGCAGATGGGCTGTAGCTGCAGTTCCCAAAGGGACTGTCACTTCCTCATAGTTTTTCAACACAGAAATATTGAAGTAAATGCAGTCTGGGGCTTTCTTGATTACCTGCCTTTCTCCCATCTTCTGACTGGTGGTTACCCATTCCCTCTGTGACTGTATTTCCTAAAGCAGTGGGGTGGGGGGTAGGTGGGGGGGGCGGCGGCGGGAGTGGGATGGTGACTATGTCTAAAACTGGACTATCCATATGGCATGCTTGCCTTCATTACCCAGGGCTTGGAGCACTACAGTTGGCAAACCATGCTGTAGCTATATAAAACCCTTGTAGGCTGCATTTGGAGTATTGTGTGCAGTTTTGGTCACCACACTACCAGAAGGATGTGGAAGCTTTTGGAGAGATGACAGAGAAGGTTCACCAGGAGGTTGCCTGGTCTCCAGGACATCAACTATGAGGAAAGGTTAAAAAGACTAGGATTGTTTTCACTGAAAAGACGACGGCTGAGGGGAGACCTGATAGAGGTCTACAAAATTATGAGAAGCATAGATAGGGTGGATAGTCAGAGGCTTTCTCCCAGGGTTGAAGTTTCAATTACAAGGGGGCACAGGCTCAAGGTCAGAGGGGGAAAGATTAAGGGAGATGTGAGAAGGAAGTTTTTCACGCAGAATGTGGTAGCAGCCTGGAATGCACTGCCAGAAGAGGTGGTGGAAGCAGGCACATTGAAGACATTTAAGAGACACCGAGATGGGTACATGAATAGGAAGGGAATAGAGGGATAAAGGTCGAAAAATGGCAGGTCTGTTTTCAGAATAATTAGGGCATGATGGTCAGCACAGGCTTGGAGGGCTGAAGGGCCTGTTCCTGTGCTGTACTTGTTCATTTGTTCATTTTCATTTGTTCATAACTGTCAGCATTGTGGATGTGCCTCCAGCCAATGCTCAGGCTCTGAAACTTGGCACTCAACCTGGTCAAAACTGTGGCACCTTCTGCAGATGTGACTAATTGGATTTCTCCAGTGCTTTCATGCATCACTGATATACATTCGAGGACTTATTACAGTACAGGAGTACAATGACTGCAACTGCAATATAAACAAGGCTTTTTGTTGACTTGAGATGATCTTTGGTTGTTTGTAAAAGGCTGAGCTGCACCTGTTCACCTGGTGTTGGATCCCACCAACAATTGTGGCTTTTTGAGAGAGGTGGCTGCCAAGCTATGGGGAATAGTCAACAGATCCCAGAATCTTTTACTACATGGTATGTGAAATATTTGACAGGCCAGGTGAGCCTTGATATGTTACCTTTAGTAAAAGTCAAGGCTGAGTTTCTGCAGAATTGAAGAAATCAAGAATGCCTTGCTATTCTGGTGCAGAGTGGATAATGATACTGCAGTCATCTGCAAACTCCAAATTAATGACTTAGATCAACAGATCAAGAATAACGTACTGAAGTTTGCTAACAATACAAAATGAGATGCTAACTCGGTGGCTAAGTGAGTCAGTGACAAAGTAGTGGATGTAGCACTGTGTTGGAAAATGTGAGGAATTCATTTTGCTTTTAAGAAGAGAAAAGCAGAATTTTTATTTAAGGATATGACATTTCCAAGTGTTGATGTTCAGAAAAAAATGGGTGCACATCTACAATAAAATACATGAAGTTATGCAGATATGGGATGAATTAGGAAGACAAATAGCTTATTGGTCTTTATTGCAAGTGACTTGGCGTTCAAGAATAGGGACATCTTGCAGTAATTATATCGGATTTTGGTTGGAGCACACTTGGAATACTGTGTGCAGTTTTGGTCTCTATATTCAAGGAAGGATATTCTTGATTTGGCAGCAGTCCAACAAAGGTTCAATAGATTGGTTCCTGTGACGTTAAGGTTGTTTTATGATGAAAGACTGAGTAAAATTAATATCCTCCAGAGTTTGGAACAATGAAAAGTGATTACACTAAAACATTGAAAATTCTGAAGTGGCTTGACAGGGTAGACATTGAGAGGTTGTCCCCACTGGTTGGGGAATCTAAAACAGGGAGCTGTCATCTCTCAATTTGGGATTGATCATTTATGACTGTGAACTCAAATGTTTGTGAATTTGTGGAATTCTTTACCCCAAAGGCTTGCAAATGCTCCATCATGGAGCATATTTAAGGCTGAGGCCAATTTTAGATTTCTCAGAGAATCAATATAAATGGGAAAAAGAAGTTGAGACAGAAGGTAAGCTGTGACTTTCCTGAATTTAATGAAGGCTTTCATGATAACGGGTGCAGTAGGTAAGAGACTGCTAAAGAAATCACATATTCATTTGGAAACAACTAATGGCTACATCATGGAACAATGATAATGATGTCTATCAGAGTCTTCATCTTAATAATTGCAAATAGGTGAACACTGTTGAGAAGGAGCAGAAGAGCAAATCTACCTGTCATTTTCTAAAGTATTGGAGACAAGTGGGCCACAGAGTTTAAAGAATAAAAACTTAACCAAAATGCTTATTCATTAAATCCCCCGACTGTGATATCCAGTGGAGACAAAAATTGACTTTATTGATAACTTTACACATATGAGGATAGGGAAGTTAATGTAGTTTATAAGGATTTCAGCAAGACCTTTGACAAGGTCCTATATAAGAAACTGACCATGAAGGTAAAAGCTGATGGAATTCAGGGTAAGGTGGCAAGACGGATCGAAAAACTGCTCAGTGACAAGAGACAGAGGATGAAGGTAGAAGGCTCTTTGTGTGACTGGAGCCTGGTATGACACAAGCATCAGTGGTGGGTCCCTTATTGTTTGTGACATTCATAAATGATATAGATGAGAGTTTGATGGTGGGGAGGGAGCAGTTCTAACTAAGTTTGTGAATGACACAAAGATTGTCCAGGTGGCTGACAGTGCGGAATAAGGTGTTAAGTTACAGGAGGATATAAAGAGATTGGTCAGTTGGGCAGATCAGTGTCATATGGAATTTAACCCTGATCAGTGTTAAGTGATGCACTTTGGAAGAAGGAACAAGACAAAAGAGAACTCAATAAATGGCAGGACATTAGGAAGTTCAGAGGAACAGAGAGATCTTGAGGTGCTTGTCCACAGATCCCTGAAGGTGGCAGGATGAGTTAATAAGGCGGATAAGAAGGAATATAGGACACTTGCGTTCTATAATCATGGCATTGATTATAAGAGCAGGAGGTCCTGCTGGACCTGGACAGTACGTTGGTTAGGCCAAAGCTGGAGTGCTGTTTGTAGTTCTGGTCACCCCACTATAGGAAAGATATGATAGCACTGGAGTGGATGCAGAGGGGATTCTCGAGGATGTTAAATGGCATGGAGCATTTCAGCTATGAACAAAGGCTGGATTAGCTTGGGTTGTTTTCTTTGGAGCACAGAAGGTTGAGGGCGGATGTGATTGAGGCGTATATGGTTATGAAGGGATGGACAGCGTGAACAGAAAGCAGCTGTACCCCTTCATTGAAGGGTTAATAACAGGGGGGCATAATTTTAAAGTGAAAGGCGGGAGGTTCAGAGGGAATTTGAGGAGAAACTTTTTCACCCAGAGGGTTAGGTTTAGGGTGGGGGTCTGGAAGGCACTGTCTGGGAGGGTATTTGAGACAGAAACCTCTCAACCCTTAAAACGTACTTGGATGAGCACTTGAAGTGTCATAACATTCAAGGCTATGGGGCTAGTAGTGGTAAGTAGTAGTTGCATATTTTTGTTCATAACTGATGGACCACAGAGCCTCATTTGTACTGTATGATTCTGTGCAATTGTTAAGAAACTAGGAAAGTAAGAAGGGAATATTCTTCTGAACTACTTATTGTTTATTCAGTGAGCAGATAATCTGACCATTTAATAAACTGTAAACCATTAAGCAAAAGAATGTAAAGCCAACATTATCATCATGTAAACCTCTTTGAGTAAGCTCCAATTGGGAGGTTAAATTCTCAGAAAGATTTATAACGAGTTTGTTTTTCAAAATCCCTTGCTCCAAGAATCTCCATTAATAGCCGTAAAGATTGTAGAATTGGGCCATTATCTCCAAAGTGCATTTCCATTCAATAAGCCAAATCCTTTGGAACGTAGGATCACTGAATTTACGGTATAGAGACAGGCTGGCTAAAACTATGCATGACCATTTTCAGGCATCATTCCTGGTGAGAGAAGAGTCATCACCAGAATGGGTCATCAACCTGAAACATTGGCCTGGATATTAACAGGGGTGGGACACTTCGTGTAGATGGCATGGAAATGGATCAGGTGGGGAAAGCACTGAGTTTCTGATGAGAAACCAACAAGTGTAGGTTGTTTAAACTTCATACAGCCAATAGACAGAGGAGGAGACCAGAAGTTGCCTCTTTAATCGATCGCTAGTTTCAATTAATATCCCTACGCTGTTATACTCAAATCTGGAGGAGGCACCTTAGCTCAAATCCCACTACTCCATAGGTCACAGCATAAAATAAAAATACTTTTTCTGGTTATGACGATGACTTATCTGTATTAGGTTTGCAACAAGAAGATCTATCAATCAGTTTCATAATAAACACAATTATTGGTTTATTCTCATAACAAAACCTACATATGAACAGATACAAGAGAAGCAGATGCAGGCTATTTGGCCCCTTGAGCCCTTCTGCTGTTCAATAAGATCCGTTTGTATTATGAACTTTACATTCCCATCTACCCCTGATAACCTTTGATTCACTTGCCTTGCAAAAATCCATCTATCTCTGCCTTAAAAATATTCAATGTTTCTCCTTCTGAGGCAAAGATTTCCAAGTTGAGAGAGAAAAACCGCCCCAAATTTTAAGATGGTTTCTTCCTTCCCTCCCCTTTCCTCCAACTCCAATGCCTCTTCAAATCTCGGCTGTTGCTGTGTACTCACTATACCCCCGAAACTTCTTTTTTCTGATGTTGAACAATCTGTGCTCAGTAAACAACCTCACTTTATCTCTTTACACCCCCACCTCAATAAATTTCAACCATGACATGGCGTTGAACACTTCTTCTGTTGCCTTTGCTTATGTCTCCACTTCTTTTGACTGGAGTCCTTTCCCTATTGCATAGATCCTTACACCTGACACCAATACTCCCCCTCCACCCGAAACCTTTCCTTTGGCCTTTTCCTTGCAGTTGATCTCTTTATTGAGAACTATCGATGTGACATTGACCACCTAATTTTCTCTGCTTCTCTCTGTAACCTGTCTCCCTCTGAACTCGTTAGACCCCATTCTCTTGTGTCTCACACTGACTTTGTTCTTCCTCTGGGTGCCCTACCCTGTATTGCAGAGGCTAAGTGGCAAGTTGAAGATAGTTTCTCTTAACTCTCCCTTTACCATGACCCTAGATCTGAACATTAAGATGTCGTTTGTAGAATTATCACCAACTGCATCACCTCTGGAGATCTCACTACCCCTCAACCCTGCACCCCCCCACCCAATAGTCCCTGAACCCTGTACAGCGAACTTCTATCTGCTTCCCAAAATCCACAAACAGGAATGTCCCAGCAGACCAATCATTTCAGCCTGTTCCTGGCCTATTAAACTTATTTCTTTCTACCCTGACTGTCTTTGTCCTCCCTCGTTCAGTCTCTTCTCACTTACAGTCATAATTCTTGTGACACTTCATGACAGTTCCACAATTTCTGATGTTTTGACTGGAGCTGCCTCCTCTTTACTATGTTTGTGCAATCCCTCTACATGTCCATTCCCCATCAGGATGGTCTGAAGGCTCCCCGCTTCTTCTTTGAGAAGAGAACTGAACAGTCCTCAACCATACCACCCTCCTTCCCCTGGTGGATCTCACACTCATTTTGAACAACTTCTCATTTTAAAGTAACAGTTTTGAAGAAGAATCATATCAGATTCGAAATGTTAAATTAGTTTCTCTCTCCTTAGATGCTGCCAGACCTGCTGAATTTCTCCAGCATTCTCAATGTTTATTTCAGATTTCCATCATTTACAGCAGTTTAATTTTATTATCAATCCAGCGAAACCTTCTGAATCACTTCCGAGGCATTTATATCCCTCTGTAAATGAGGAGAACAAAACTGCACATGGCATTCAAGATGGGATTTCAGAAACGCTGAAATATAACA
This sequence comes from Rhincodon typus, assembly GCF_021869965.1. NCBI lineage: Eukaryota > Metazoa > Chordata > Chondrichthyes > Orectolobiformes > Rhincodontidae > Rhincodon > Rhincodon typus. The sequence goes on from NC_063334.1 coordinate 108,632,124, forward strand.
TCTTTATTTTTATGTTTACTATTGCTTGCAATAACCAATAACATCCTAATGATCTTATTGTTTATATGAAATGCCTGTATTCTAACCTTTTGAGACGCATTCACCAGGACACCTAAATCCGCCTGCACCTCAGAATCATGCAGTCGTTTTGTTTTTGTTTATGCAATACTTTGCTTTTTCATTCTTATTGCCAAAGTGAATAACTTTCTATTTTTCTACATCATACTCCATCTGCCAGATTTTTGCTCGCTCACTAAACATACTTATATTCACTTGCTACTCCTTGTGTTTCTTTACAACACACAGCTTTGTGTCATCTGTTAATTTAGCCACTATGTTTTCACTCCTCCATCTCTGTCATCAATATAACTTGTAAAACATTGAGTCCCCAGCCTGCCACCCTTGCTGGGCTCCACTTGTCACATCCTATGATTTGGAAAAAGACCCATTTATGTATACCTCTTTCTTCTGCCAGCCAGTCAATATTCCATCCATGTGAATACGTTTTGTCCTACACCATTTTCCAAAATAACATTGGATGTAGTACTTTATCCCATGCCTCTGGAAATCCAAGTATGCTATATATACAGGCTCCCCTTACCCACAGTACATGGCAATCCCTCAAAGAACTCCAATAAACTGCTTAAACATGATTTCCCTTTTGCTAAATCATGCTGACTCTTTAGCCGAATTACTTTGCACTTTTTCTACATGTTTTCCCAGCTATAAATGTTTGATTCAAACACAGACATCAAACAAACTGTTATGCGATCTTTGTATGAAAATCAGCAGGATCTGTAGAACCAACAGCCCACAGCTCCATTATTTTGTTTAGCACTACTTCCATAATGATTGTAATTTCACTAAGTACGGTCTCCCTTCCACCTCACTATTTACGGCTATTTTAATTTTTGTATCCTCTGCTGTGAAGACAGAGCAAAATATCGATTCATTTCATTTGCTATTCCCTAATAACACCCAATTCTTAATCTCTTGGAAATCAACACTCACTTAACATTTTTCTTTTTAAATACTTACAGAAACTCTTGAAATACTTTTGTACATTCCTTGCTAGCTTCCTCCCACACTCTAATTTCTTCCTCCTCATAAATCTTTGAGTCATTCACTGTCTTTCTTTGCATTCTCACCAAACATCTGACTCACACTCATCATTGCACATTTATATTTATTTATATGCATATATAAATCCCTAATTCTGATGCTTTTCCAAACTCTTTTAATAAACCACAGTGGGTTGAAAATTTAGAATTTCTTTGGAATTTTTATTTATAATAGGAATATGCTTAGGTATTCTGTGAAAGTATGCCAGTTCAGCTCAGCTGGCTCAGCTTTCATGCCCTCTAAATTTAAAATACTTGTCTTAGAACCAATCTTCTCACTTTAAACTGGATGCAAGACAATGTAAAATTCAATTATATTGTGGTCACTGCTACCCAGAGCTGCCTTTGCTCTGAGACTATTAATCCTGTCATCTCACACAATACCAAATGTCATACAACTTGTTTTCTAGTTAGTTTTGGAGTGTACTCCTGCAAGAACCCTGTGAACTCCTCATCTAGGCTACTACTGTGAATCAGATGTTTCCCCTTTTCTGTGGATTAAAGGTGTCCATGATAGGAACGTAGGAATCCGAAACAGGGGAAGGCAATTCAGCCCTTAAAGCTCGCTCTACCATTTAACATAGTCACGGCTGATCTTATCCTGGTTATTATTGTTCCTTTATCACATAAAGGTGCAATAATTGGATAACATGCCATGTCGGTAATACAAAAATACAAATATCTAAATATCCCCAAATCATATACGTACAAACTCTTTAGAAAAAGAGAAAAACTAACCCA
>NC_063334.1:108634385-108712083 GCF_021869965.1 Rhincodon typus
GTTAACTCTGTTTTTTCCCTTCACAGATGCTGCCAGACCTGCTGAGCTTTTCCAGCAACTTTGTTTTTGTTCCTGATTTACAGCATTCACAGTTCTTTCGTTTTTTTTTCTGAGAGATAAGCTTTCTGAGAAAAAAAGCACATGGCTCCATGCTCTGTTCCAGAAGGCAAGTGGATAATTCATAAAATATTCTGGAATCTGTTGCTCTGATATTCTGGCATATGAGGTCAGTAATTTGTTACCAATCACACACGTTGTCTCTGAAATCTTGCAGACATAGCTTGGTCAGGAAATACAATCTGCAGATGTTTCTTCAACCACTTTTACATAGGAAAAAGTAGCTTCTACCATGAGCTCAACAGGAGGATTTTCTTTTCAGAAATGAGAGCGGTCACCTTGACAACTTGGCAGGCTTTCTTCTGACCCAGTTTGCCTTCACAATATCCCTGCAATGGAAACAGATAAACAAGCACCTCTTCAAACCAGTCACCGTACGTATCTCACATGGGTGTATGGCAGAGCAAACAGGAAACTTAGTTTAAAAAAAAATCTGATGTCCACAATGAACTTTCAATAGCATCTTCTAAAGATGTTATTGCCATAATATTTGAAATAAATCAATTTTCTGCAATGCTGCAAAAATTAAGTCCTCCAAGCTGTACCAAATGTAAAACATCTTCGTAACTTTGCTTGTTTACAGACTTGTTACATTCCAGTCCTTTGCTCTTGGCAGTGTATCAGTGTTCCAACTTATGAGGTGATGGTTTGAATGTGCTGGTCAAATCTGTGGATCAGGAGCTCCATTGGTAGTTCCTGTTGAATTTGATGCGGAGGAAGATGGCTGGGAATGCATATGATCGGCGGGCATCTCTCTCTCTGAAGACCCCAGGCTGCCTCATGTTCAGAATCGATGTCTCAACCTCTCAGGTGAGTTCAAAGGAATGCAAAGCAGTATATTTGGCATCAGCTTGGTTTCAGAGGTCCCTGACCTCTTTATTCATCAGGATTACTCCCTGAGCTTTTAAGTCACTGGAGGTATCCACAAAGCAGTGGAACTATTCACACAGAGCTGGGGGTTTGATTCCTGAATGCTAGGATGTGTCCATCTGAAATTGGGCCTGCAAACAGCATGTCTTGGAACCAAACCTCCTCCGAGTTCCTCTGACAGTGTAGTACGCAGCTGCTCTGTATCCATTTCCATGTGTCAGCATGAGGAGGACTTGTTGAAGGAGAGACTGCGTACTTCCAGGGCTGGGCAAGAGAATTTAAGCATTCCCAATGAACCTTCAACTTTGCACCCCTTCGTCCCACAATTAACTTTCAAATATGAATACCACACATTAGTTAAAATTTTAAAAAAACATAATTACAGATATATTTTACATGCAAAAGTAGGATACTTTGATCCAGATTGTACATTATCTTGTTTTGCACTTTTCGCAGCATAAATGCTGAAAGAAATGTATTTGCAATGTGGCTCAGATGATGCAATGCTACTTGCTCCTGCACAGGTTACTGAGTTATTTTATGCATAACTTACAGCCAAGAATCATTACAATAGAGTGGGCTAGATTAAATTATGTTCTTTGCGATTGTTGACTGGTTCACAGTGTTCTATAAATCTGTTGTATAGGCAGAACGAGGAATATAATGTGAAATTTTGGGAAAGACTGCAATGGAAACACATGGGAATCTATGTACCATTATATGTGGATTATATTATTTGATCAACCTTGGACTCTGACTGCTTCACACTGTTAGTTTCAAGAACAAGTATATTTAGCTTTTTTTTTGCTGCACCCCCCCAACTGCAGATTTTGCTGCTGCAGGCCACCACTGGATTTGCTGGGTGATTGCATGGACCCTGCTACTGACAAAGAAGGACTTTGGCATTTGGCTTGTTTTTGCATTGTTGTTAGCCATCCGTGTAGGCTGAAACTGAAAAGCAAACAAAGGGTGGAAAGCTTGCTAACTGCCTTCACTCACACACCAGTCACAGCACATCGACCTGTTGTACACAGTGTTTCAATGGCTTATGTAAATTACCCAGTTCCATTCGACACTTTCAGGTCATATATCTGTAAGCCTGATCATCATTCTATACATTTGGGAAAAAACACAATTAAGATTTGACAAGATCAAGCAAAAAACTCCTGGTACCCCTTTCAACATCAACAGTTGATCATGTAAATTGATATGACCTTTCAAAACCAAGTGTGAAGTTACACTACTCTTGTGATTTATGCACAATATGTCTTGACATGAGTCAAAGAATGTATTGCCTCCTAATGATCATAGTCTTGCTGCAACATGGTCCTTTATCCTTTGATCAATGCTAAAATTTTTGTAATTTTAATTTAAATTGTAAAAATTCACAACAAACTTTCACATCACAAGGTTTTTGCCTTTCTTTCCATTCCCACCTCCATTTCCAACAAATGCAAAGATCTTTCTGAAAGATTTGCTCAGAATTACTGTAGAAAAATTATCTTACTGAAGAGTGTCTGCAGACTTCACTTGCACAGTTAATGTGGCAGCCATGGTTCATCTGGCAGCTTTCTTGCTCGGAGTCCTAGAGTTTGTAGAATCAGAGAGAGCCTGCAGTGTGGAAGCAGGCTATTCAGCCCATCAAGTCCACACTGACCCTCCAAAGAGCAACCCACCCATACACACACCTCATCACTGTATTTGCCATGGCTAACCGACCTAACCTGCACATTCCTGGACACTGTGAGCAATTTAGCATGGTCAATTCACCTAACCTGCACACCTTTGGACTGTGAAAGGAAACCAGAGCACCCAGAGGAAACCCACACAGACACAGGGAGAATGTACAAACTCCATATAGTCACCCGAGGATGGAATCAAACTTTCATCCCTGGCGCTGTGAGGTAGCAGTGCTAACCACTGAGCCACTGTGCTGCCCATGGATAGTTATGGATTCACATTGTCCTGCAGATACTTGAATACACATAAACTTAAGCTAACAGTCCAGTACGGTACTGACAGAGTGTATATTATCACAGATGTTGTTAGTTAGTTGAAAATGTCAAAGCAAGGCCCCCTCTGTTCTCTAACATGAACATTACAAGTTCCATAGCACTATTCTGAGGAGGAGAGAAGTTACATTCTCTGTCCCAGCCAATAATTATCCTTCAGTCATATCTCGAGAAACAATTATCCAGACACTATCATATTGGTGTTTATTGGAGTTTGTTTTGCACAAATTGGCTACTACAGTATAACATTGACCACGCTTCAGAAGCCATTAATTAATTAAAGCGCTGTGAGCTGTCCTGAGAACATGAATGGTGCTACATATGTGCTGGTATTTCTTTGCATGTCTTTTGATAGAGTCATACCACTGTACAGCATGGAAACAGACCCTTTGGTTCACCTTGTCCATGCTGACCAGATATCCTAAATAAATCTGGTCCCATTTGCCAGCATTTTGTCCATATCCCTCTAAACCCTTCCTGTTCATGTATGCATCCAGATGCTTTTTAAATGCTGTAATTGCATCACCCTCTGCATGAAAAAGTTGCCTCCTGGATCCCTTTTAAATCTTTGCCCTCTCACCTTAAACCTATGCCCTATAGTTTTCGACTACCCTCCTTGGGGGAAAAGACCTTGGCTGTTCAGTTTATCTATGTCCCATTGAGGGCTGATCTTTCCTGGCTCAATGACAAAGGTGAAGGACATGAGACGGCTGGCAAAATGAGTGAGGAGGCACCAGGTGGATGGGGTGAGGGGCCATCGTACTGTCAGTTGCGGGAAACTTGGCAGCTTATTCATGTCAGAGTTGCCAGGTCTCTGTGAGCATTTTTGTCACATTGGGAGGGCTTGCCCCCTTGTGGGGAAACACCAGTAGACTCTCAGCAAGTTTTGAGGGTGGGGTTGAGGGGTACATGAATGCTTCCTTGATGGGCAATCTACGGCCTACAGAGGGGCAACCCCGGCAGCAATGGGCCACCTCCCATAGCAACAGTGTCACTTGTGCTCCATTGCTCACCTCCCACCCCTCCTCAATCATTAGAGGCTGCTAGGTAGGCCTGAGCTTCCCCCAGGCACGCGTCCCTCTTTAAAAAGAGGCAAAAAACAAGGGAGATAGAGGGCTTGTTGACATGGTGCAATGAAAACAATCTGTCTCTGAACATCAGCAAGACTAAAGAACTGATCATTGACTTCAGAAAGAAAGGAGGAGAAATTGCCCCGTCTACATCAAAGGAACTGAAATTGAGAGAGTGAAGAGCATCAAGTTCCTTGGAGTGACAATAACCAATGATCTGTCCTGGACGTACCACGTAAATGTGACAGTCAAGAAGCACAACGACACCTCTTCCTCCTCAGGCAGCTCAGGAAATATTGCATGTCCATAAGGTCCCTCACCAACTTTTACAGACATACAATTGAAAGCATACTGTCTGAGTGCATAATAGCCTGGTATGGCAACTGCTCTGCCCAGGACCGTAAGAAACTACAGAAGGTGGTGTGTACAGCCCAGGCCATCACAGAAGCCAACCTTCCATCCATGGACTCCACATACACGGCTCACTGCCACGGAAAGGCGGCTAACATCGTACCCAAGACCCACCGCACCCTGGCAATGATCTCCTACAACCTCTTCCATCAGGCAGAAGTACAGGAGCCTGAACACAGGCACAAGCAGGTTCAGGAACAGCTTCTTCCCGGCCGTTATCAGACTGTTGAATGGACTCTAGCCTCAAATAATGTAACCTGCAATGTAACCTGTATGCCTCTGAGCCTTTTTGATCTGTACATCCTTCGCTTGCTGTGATCTGCCTGTACAGCTCGTAAACAAAGCTTTACACTGTATTTTGGTACATGCGACAATAAAACCAAAATCAAATCAAAGAGGTGCTCCACCCAACTCCCTGCCATTGGGATGCCCTCTCCCTCTGACCATGAGCTTAGAATTAGTCTCTCACTCATGTGTTGCCAGCCTTATGTCAGCCCAGGTTCTACAGCCCACCAAAGGAGCACTGGCTCCAGTTCTCAGTTACAAATTTGGCAGCAAATGCCAAAACACAGCTCAAAGTTTCAGACTGTCAAATTTAATAACTTCACAAGTGATGACTTCAAAAAGCAATGCTGGATCAGTGACTCCATAATCTGATATGTTGCTCCTCTTTGGGTGAATTGTACATCATGGTGTCATGTGTTTGTATATCAAAAAGCTTTGTCTATGCTGGTATATCTTTATTTGGATGGTTTAGAATTTCAGAAGCAAAACTACCGTCAAAATAAAATTGTTAGAACTTGTATCTCTGACAATAATTGTTGATTATGCTAAAGTTGGGAACTTACTCATTTCACTTGACAGATACTTGAGGTCACACCCAACTTGCTGAAGAAAAATACATTTTGCAATAAACTGAGACAGAATTTTTTTCAAATTTTCGGGTGAACTTGAGGTGCTTCTTTCTAACAGGTATGTTTAAGTTCCTAAACAAATTCCCAATTTGGCGTTCCTTTTGTCAACAACTTACAATGATTAAACCATTTGTCACAGAGTGTTGCTTATGTCAAATATTAATTTTTATTTCATTGTCTGGAGAGAGGCACTGAACATTTTGTAAAAAGGTAGTTTCACCGAGACCAAGGAATAAGATGGCTGAAAATCATTACATCACCAGTTGCTTTGATTGCAACATCATGCATTTACCTGGGACAGTATAAATGGCTTTCAGGCTGTCTTACTAAGTTATACTTAGAGGAACATCTTCACTCTACATACAGTAGGAAACAGGAGTTTAAAATCTATTCATCTGGGACGCAGGAATCAGGGCTAAGATAAGATGTGCAGACATGAGTTAATCAAAGCCGCCATTTCGAATAAATGATTAATTTTTCAACTTGCAAAGGCGGTTAGAGAGGAGGCATATGGCCAACTAGGCTTTATGCGTTTCAGAGATAGTAGGAACTGCAGATGCTGGTCTGAGATAGCAAGGTGTAGAGCTGGATGAACACAGCAGGCCAAGCAGCATCAGAGGAGCAGGAAAGCTGACATTTCGGGCCTAGACACTTCTTCAGAAATGGGCTTCGCAGTGGGGTTAAAATTGTTTCAGAGACAGTAGGAACTGCAGATGCTGGAGAATCTGAAATAACAAGGTGTAGAGCTGGATGAACACAGCTGGATGACTGATTCGCAGAGCATCTGAGCTCTGTACGCTATAATCAAGAACACCTTCCAGTCACCAACCTTTTTAACTCCCCCTCCTACTCGCTGGGTGACATGTCCATCCTGGGCCTTCTCCAGTTCCACAAAGACACTACCCGCAAACTGGAGGAGCAACACCTCATATTCCACCTCAAGAGCCTACACCCCCATGGCCTGAACATAGAATCAACCAGTTTTAAAATCTCCTCACCCCCGGCCTCATCCCAAGTCCAACCCTCCCTCTCATCCCCACCTCTTTGACCTGACACATTTTGTCCATCTTCTTTCCCACCTATCCGCTCCACCCTTCCCACTGACCAATCTCCAGCACTCAATACCTGCATACACCTATCACCATCCCACCTACCGTCCCCAGCCCCACCCCTCCTCTCTCTATTTATTTCCGAGCTCCCTTCCCCCTCTCCAGTTCTGATGAAGGGTCCTAAGCCGAAATGTCGACTCTCCTGCTCCCCAGATGCTGCCTGGCCTGCTGTGTTCCTCCTGCTCCACTCTGTATTGACTCTGCCTCCAGCATCTGCAGTTCTTGCTATCTCCGTCATCATCTAAATGTTGTCTGTCTGTTTTGAGGAATGTGCACACAATTCCACTCAGAAAACGGGGTCCCAACTTAGAGAGACAGAGAGAGAGAGTGGGAGAGAGCAGCTTCATAACACAGCAGCCAGTGGTCTTTCTGATAAAACATATCTTGATGAACACACATAAAGCCTAGAGATAACAAGGTGTAGAGCTGGATGAACGCAGCAGGCCAAGCAGCATCAGAGTAGCAGGAAAGCTGATGTTTCGGGCCTAGACCCTTCTTCAGAACTGGAGAGGGGGAAGGGAGCTCGGAAATAAATAGAGAGAGGAGGGGTGGGGCTGGGGACGGTAGGTGGGATGGTGATAGGTGTATGCAGGTATTGAGTGCTGGAGATTGGTCAGTGGGAAGGGTGGAGCGGATAGGTGGGAAAGAAGATGGACAAAATGTGTCAGGTCAAAGAGGTGGGGATGAGAGGGAGGGTTGGACTTGGGATGAGGCCGGGGGTGAGGAGATTTTAAAACTGGTTGATTCTATGTTCAGGCCATGGGGGTGTAGGCTCTTGAGGTGGAATATGAGGTGTTGCTCCTCCAGTTTGCGGGTAGTGTCTTTGTGGAACTGGAGAAGGCCCAGGATGGACATGTCACCCAGCGAGTAGGAGGGGGAGTTAAAAAGGTTGGTGACTGGAAGGTGTTCTTGATTATAGCGTACAGAGCTCAGATGCTCTGCGAATCAGTCACCGAGTCTGTGCCTGGTCTCACCAATGTAGAGGAGACCACATCAGGAACAATGGATACGGGAGACCAGGTTGGAAGATATACAGATGAACTCCTGTCAGATTTGGAAACTTTGTCTTGGGCCCTGGATGGAGGTGAGAGAGGAGGTGTGGAGGCCACCTCATCCTGTGTCCAGCCCTCCCTCTCATCCCCGCCTCCTTGACCTGACACAACCTGTCCATCTTCTCTCCTACCTATCCACACCCACCCTTCCCACTGACCAATCCCCAGCATCCCCTACCTGAATCCACGTATCACCAGCCCACCTACCTTCCCCCAGCCCCACCCCTCCTCCCTCTATTTATTTCTGAGCTCCCTTCCCCGTCCTCAGTCTTGTTGAAGGGTGCCGACCTGAAATGTCGACTTTCCTGCTCCTCTGATGCTGCCCGACTTGCTGTGTTCCTTCAGCTCCAAACTGTATCATCTCTGATTTAGATGATGACTTTAGTTTCCACAGCAGCATTGAGGGATGAATGTGAAGACATCGGAGCAGTAAAAACCTTAAACTGGGAATCAAATAATTTGATAGTTATTGCTAGAGCAGATAACCAATTAACTCTTATTCTCTTTTTCTCTCACTGAACTTTAACATAACCAAACTTAGCCGCCTCTAATCTGTCATTTTTATCTTTTTATGTTTGGACTTCAGTGTGTGAATTTGTGCATGCATTGTGGAAGTTGGGACATATTTTTACATTTTTGATATTTTAACCATGGTGTTTCAACAGAGTAAAACTGACCTTCTGAGAAAGGATTCAGAGATAGCAGGAACTGCAGATGCTGGAGAATCTGAGATAACAAGGTGTCGAGCTGGATGAACACAGCAGGCCAAGCAGCATCAGAGGAGCAGGAAAGCTGACGTTTCAGACCTAGACCTTTCTTCAAAAATGGACCCAAAATGTTAATTTTGATTTCTCTCCACTGATGCTGTCAGACCTGTCGAGTTTTGCCAGCAATTTCTGTTTTTGTTTCTGAAAACTGACCTTCTGTTTGTTTAACTTGAGAAAAAAAAACGTCTGGCTAGTTCTTTATCTTCCACATGTGAATGTAAGTACAGACTGAATTGGCAAAGTATAAAAATACTGAAGTTTAAAATCCTGTTACAATTAAATGACGAGCAGGAAAGGATGGGTGCCATTTGACTTGTCCTCACCCAGTGGTAAGATATTCCATCGATTCATCTGTTTTCTTCCAAGGTAGACATATGGCATCAGGCTCATTTTTTTTAACGATTCTTGTGAAGTGCAAGGAGCACTTTTCAGCATGGTTTTTATGTGAATCCTCATTCCAGCAAAAAAATTGGTCTCATCATTCATCAAAGAACTCACTGCAGAAAAGAAAATAACAAGGTGTAGAGCTGGATGAACACAGCAGGCCAAGCAGCATCAGAGGAGCAGGAAGGCTGACGTTTCGGGCCTAGACCCTTCCTCAGCTCTACACCTTGTTATCTCAGATTCTCCAGCATCTGCAGTTCCTAGTATCGCAGAAAAGAAGATGATATTTTAGCTGCCTTCTTTGATATTGAGGGACAAATGACACTGTGCTTCCCTGCACTGGTGGGCTATTGCAGTACTTCATCAATCCTGATCCTGTGATTCATTGCAATCCACTCTATTCTTCACATGTAGCCGAGCATTTAGAAGCATGTAGATGTTACCGTGTCCTATCTCACTGTTTTCTTTTATTTTACTCGATGAGATCTCTCTCATAGGTTTACAGATCTAAAATGAACACAATTGCAGACAACAATTTGCTGCTCCTTTCTGTGACACTAATAGTGCATCATTCTATCGCTGTTAGATTTCTGTCCAAATGGTGAGGTGCAATTACTTTATTGTGCTAAAATTGATGTTGCTTCAGTATGACATTCACTAGTGTTACCACAGCCAATATAAATGTTATGACCATTCTATTTACTGTTGATAGTTCAACACAATATCTCTTATTTACACTGATTTGCAGCTGTGAAAGCATACTGCAAAACTGAAGCTCAACGCACTAATCCTTGAGTTACAGGGACATTAAGACACAGAAAAAGGCCACTTGGCACATTGAGTCCATGCCAACACCATGCAGGGCAATACAATAGACCTCATTCCCCCTCCCCCAATGTCCCACTTCCACCACCTTCATCATCAGTGAGCTCCAGGATTTTTCAAAAGTTTTTACTTGGCTGTCTTTGTGCACTTGGGAAGTGCATTCTGATTGGAAAAAAAGCACATTTAATTTTGCATTACAGACTGCCTCAAATTCACAACTCCTGAAAGTAGAAATTATTTTTAATACCAGGTGATCTTGTTCTGATAACATGTAGGGAAATGAACGCTTTCATCTTCTCTCATTTTACAATTGCTCGCTCGGCTGATAAATACACTTCCAACTGCTCTTTAAATCTTTTCCGATTTCTGCAAGATTTCCTATCACCTGAAACTTGTGATTTATCAATCCTGGCCTCTCTTTTACTTGATTTTCTGGGTCAGTGTTTTTCATTTACTTACTGTAATCTTCACTTTACTATTCATTCAGCACTTTTGACAGCATGTTTTGCACTTATGTTATACTATTTTCAGTCTCTTAATAATTCAGAACCAAACGATAATGGAATAAAACTAGAGGTTTAAACAACTTTTTATTCAATGGCTCAACATAATTTACTGCTTCCATCTTTCAGACTGACACTTATCCCCAATATGGATTCAACTAGTTACTCTTAATTGCAACATTGATATTTGTGAGTGCTAAGGGAACAGCAATATGCAACTGAATATAATTACAGTAATTACCGCTATTCCACATCGCACTTTTCCCGACTCTGAAATTTTCATTTCTTCAAATTGCTTTTGAACAAAGTAGTTCTCGTTGAATTCTAGTTGCAGACTTAGGAACAGTCTCATTCGAGAGCCCATCTTTGGAAATGAATCAGTCCACTGAATGACACTGGACATTTGATTATGGGAGTGTTACAAACAAGACAAGCCCTGTTTACAGGCAAAGGCATAGTTATGGCATAATTTCCAGACCAGGTGGACTGAAAGAGAGGAACCAGGGAATAGTTAGCCTATCATCTATGATAGGAAAATTGTTGAAGTCTATAGTCAAGAATGTAGTCACTGAACATTTTCAAAGTGCAAGGGTGGTAGAGTTCAAAACTAGGGGACACATTTTTAAGGTGAGAGAAGAAAGATTTAAAAAGGACTTGATGGCAACATTTTTACACAGGGAGTGGTTCGTGTGTGGAATGAATTTTCAGAGAAAGTGGTGGATGCAGGTACAGTCACAATGTCTAAAAGAGATTTGATTAACTGCGTGAATAGGAAAGGTTTGGAGGGATATGGGCCAAGCATAGGCGTGTGGGAATAGTTTAGTTTGGGAACATGTTTGGCATAGACTGGTTGGACCGAAAGGTCTGTTTCAATGTTATATGACTCTATGATTCTATAACTCTATGTTCAGATAATCAGGAAGAGCCAGCATAGATTTGTGACAAGTAGGTCATGCCTGCTTTTTGAACAGGTTAGTGGATGAGGGAATGTCTGTTGTCATCATAAAGTCAAAAAGCAAGGAAACAGACCCTTTGGTCCAACTAGTCCACCCCGACCAAGTTCCTTAACTAAACTAGTCCCATTTGCCTGCGTTCAACCCATATCCGTCCAAACATTTTCTATTCATGTACTTATTCAAATGTCTTTTAAACATTGTAACTGTACCTGCATCCACCAGTTCCTCTGGCAGTTCATTCCACAGACTAACTACTCTCTTTGTAAAAAAGTTGCCTTTCAGTCCTTTTTAAACCTTTCTCCTCTCACGTTAAAAATATGCACCCTAGATTTGAACTCCCTCACCTTAGGGAAAAGACCTTTGCTATTCACCTTATCTATGATCCTCATAAACCTCTATCAGGTCACCCCTTAACCTCCTATGCTCCAGTGAAAAAAAAAGTTCCATCCTATCCAAGATAACAAGGTGTAGGGCTAGATGAACACAGCAGGCCAAGCAGCATCAGAGGAGCAGGAAAGCTGACGTTTCGGGCCTAGACCCTTTTCTGAAGAATCAATCTTTCAGAATCACCTCCAACAGCTTCCCCACCACCGATGTGAGGGTCACAGGTCTATAGTTCCCAGACTTCTCCTTACAGTCTTTCTTAAATAAAGGCACGACATTAGCATCATCCAGTCCTCCAGCATCTCACCTGTGGTTGTGGATGGTACAAACATTTCTGTTAGGAGGCCCACAATTTCCTCCCTAACTTCCCACAATGTCCTGGGATTCATTTGATCAGGTCATAGATTCATAGAGTTGTACAGAATGAAAACAGACCCTTCAGTCCAACTTGTCCATGCTGACCAGATATCCGAAATCAATCTCGTTCTATTTGTCAGCATTTGGCCCATATCGCTCTAGACCCTTCCTATTTATATACCCATCCAGATGCCTTTTAAATGTTGTAATTGTACCAGCATCCTCCACTTCCTTTGGCAGCTCTTTCCATACATGTACCATGGAGATTTATCCACCTTTATGTTTTTTTAAAACCTCCAGCATCTCCTCTCCTCCTCTTCTGTAATTTGAACTGTTTTCAAAACATCAACATTTATCACCCTGAATTTTCCAGCCTTCATTTCTTTCTCCACAATAAAAACTGACGCGAAATATTCATTTAATATCTCTCCCGTCTTCTGAGATTCAACACAAAGACGACCTTGTTGATCTTTAAGGAACCCTATTCTCTCTCTCTTATTGCTCTTTTGTTCTTAACGTACTTGTAGAATCTCTTTTGATTATCCTTAACCTTATCTGCCCAGACGATCTCATTTCTCCTCTTTGCCTTCCTGATTTCCCTCTTAAGAATGCCCCTACACTCTTTATACTCATCAAGAGATTCATTTGATCCCAGTTGGCCTTATCTAATATATGATTGTATTTTATTTTTGATTAGAATATCAATATCTTTATTCATCCATTGTTCCCTAATCTTACCAGTTTTACCTTTCAATCTAACAGGAACATAATGCCTCTGAACTCATTATTATACTTTCGAAATCCTCCCAATTGTCAGTCATTCCTATACCTAGGAACAGTCTACTCCAATTAGCTTTTGAAAGTTCTTGCTTCAAACCATTAAAATTTGCTTTTCTGCAATTAAGAACGAACTTTTACGGAAGGCTTATCCTTTTCCATAACTATTTCAAAACGAATAGAATTATGATCACTTGTCCTAAAGTGTTCCCCTACTACCAGAAGGCATTTGATAAAGTCCCCCATAAGAGATTGCTTGGAACTAAGACAGAAGACCAGGGAATTGAAGGCAAATTACTGATATTGCTGGGAAATTGGTTGAGTGGCAGGCGACAGAAAGTAGGGATAATGGTAGGTACTCAAATTGGCAGGATGCGACTTGTAGTTTCCCATAAGGATTCTATGATTCTGTGACTGGAATAGGAGAATGCCTAAGTTATACTGCAGTTATGCAAAATGTTGGTTAAACCCTACTCGAAGTACTGTGAGCAGATCTGGGCACCTCACCTTCGGAAGGATATATTTGACTCGGAGGCAAGACAATGGACATTTACAAGAATGATAGCTGGACTTCAGGGTTTCAGTGATATGGAGATATCATACAGATTAGGCCTGTTTTCTCTGTAATTTAAAAGGTTAAGGGGTGAGCTGATCAAAGCTTTCAAGCTTTTAATGGGGAAAAAGCAGCGTGTATAAAGATAGACTATTTCCACTGCTTGGAGATTTGAGAACTAGGGAACATGGTTTGAGAATTAGGATCAGACTGTCCAGGAGAATTGATACCTGTTTTCCTTTGAAGGCTGAGAGTCCCAGTTACCACTGGCCATCAATTGTTACTTGTATCGAGGTATGGTAGTGGGTTATCATCACCTGATGTAGCTTGCTGAATCTGCTGTAATCATTGTGACCAAAATGTATGAGATCAGTGTTGTAGTCTGGAATCTTTAGTGTGGTTCTAACTGATGGATTTGTCATCTTGTGGATTATAAATAACGTGCAGATCCATGCACACTGTTAGACCGATAATATGTGGTTCATCCCTTTCAACGATATGAAAGTTTCAGGTGTTCATCTCATGGATATGTATTAGCATTTAAAAATGACAATGGCTTTTGAGTGACTGCAACTGGAGCATTGTGCGAAGATTTCACTTCCTTATCTGGGGAAGGATGTTCTGGCTGTGGAAGGAGTGCAACAATGGTTTACCAGACTGATTCCTGGGGTGGCAGAACTAATGTATGAAGGTCCTGGCTTCTCAACGTCCCCTCTCACCTGAGGTATGGTAATCCTAAGGTTCAACTTACCACCATTCATTTCTATCTTACAAGAGAGTAGCCCGATGCTCCTCTGCAACGATGGCAACTCTACTTTTCGCAGCATATTTTAGATGAAACTTCGTAGATTTCCTGGCCCACATATCCGGAGCTCCTATTTCTATTCAAGTGAGATCCGAGGCCTAACAATGAATTCACTACATTAGCTTGAATTATCAAGCACAATTAACTAAAATTATAGTTAATTAGTGGTGGCTTTCATATGATTAAGTCCACAGATGCATAGTGCCTGCTGTTACTGATGCCACTTATTTCAAGCTGGAAATAAAACATGAATTTGGTCTTTCCTCATCATGTGTGCTGACATTTCCTTAGATACAACACCCCAAGTCAATTTCATTTGTCATGTAATTTACCTTATATTAGAGGCAACAGCAACAACGGCAGACTTTACTAAGATTATTTGGTTAATTTCCTGTGATGAAGTACATTTTTTATTCAAATTGGCTCTGCATTATTTGTAATTGTCACTGATGGTCGATTTTCTTTTAATCAACCCGTTCAGAGATGTTATTCAGCTTTTCCGGAGCAGGTGGAACTTGAACCCCTACTTCCTGGCCTAGAGGTAAGGACAGTATCATTGTGCCATAAGAAACCTCACCAGTGGTACGTTACGATGAAACATTTTGGACCATGTCACCGTTAATCAATGATTAGTAAATTGTCTTCAATTCTGGACTGAACAACAAAATCCCTGACTCTAAGGAGTGCTCAGGCAAATTCATCAGCGGTAGTTTGTATGTTGGGGTTGTTGGGTGGTCAGAGGATGCAGTCATGTCAGGTCAGGAGGGGTAGACAGGTCAAGTGGTCAGAGGAGTGGCCAGGTTTGATCAGTGCAATAATCAGGTGATCAGGAGGTCATTGAGGGTTCAGGGGTTGGAGAGCTCAGTTGAATAGCTATCTAAATGTTGGAGGAGGTTTTGATCTGTCTAATATTTCCTGGTTACTATCCAGGCAAGTACTGTGGAATTGTCCAAAGTGCAAATCCATCTGGACGACTGTGTACAGTTTTGATTCCTTATTTAAGGAAGAGTATACATGAACTGGAAGCAGTTCAGAGAAAGTTACAAGACTAATACCAGAAATAGGCAGGGTGTATCAAGAGGAAAGGATGAACTGGCTTGGTTTGTATCCACTTGTCTTTAGAAGAATAAGAAGTGACCTCATTGTAAAGTGTAGGATCTTGAAGGGGCTTAGTAGGGTGCTTTTGAAAATAATGTCTCCAAATGATGGAAAGTTTAGATCTTGGGGGTCATTGTTTCAAAATAGTAGGACACCTATTTAAGACCCAGAAATGCACAAACGTGTTTCTCACGGAGGGTTATGGGTCTTTGGAATTAAGTTGATGGAAGCAGAATCTATGAATATTTTTATGGTGCAGATAGTAAGATTCTTCATAAGCAAGGCAATGAATGATTTGGAAACAGAAATGCACAATAATTAGATCAGCCAAGATCTTACTGAATGGTGGAGCAGGCTCAGGAGCTAAGTGGCATAACTCAGCCCTTAATTTGTATTTGTGAAGCTTCCAGGAGGTGACTACCCCTTCCAAACAGCCTCCCAATCTGTCCAACCTTGACTACCTATCCTTCAACCAACCCAATTAACACCCTGACCCGACCATTCCATTCATTTTTGTTTACTTATCCAGCTCACCACACACTTACCCACAACCAGTTATGCACCATATTTCACCTATCCATTTCACCACCCAACTACTTCCCTACCTATTTAGCCACCTTGCCCACTTGTTGAGTGCCTAGTTATCCACCTTACTTTTTAAGACTCAGTTACCTATCCCTTTCTGACTTCTTTACCTATCTGAATTCATTCACCCAGCTCATACACCTAACCCATATCCACCTCCCCAAACCTGCACACATACCCCATTATTCACCTCACCTATTGATCCATTCACTCACACACCTATGTAATAGCAGCCTCATGGGGCTATTTTTATTTATGTATAGACCAGAATAAACTGGGACAACACAGTATGGAGCTGGAGGAGCACAGCAGGCCAGGGCAGCATCAGAGGAGCAGGAAAGTTGACGTTTTGAGTCGGGACCCTTCTTCAGAAATGGGAGTTGGGGGAAGGGAGCTCAGAAATAAATAGAGAGAGGAGGGGTGGGGCTGGGGAAGGTAGGTGGGATGGTGATAGTTGTGTGCAGGTAGAGAGTGATTGGGATTGGTCAGTGAGGTGGGAGAGAAGATGGACAGGTTGTGTCAGGGCAAGGAGGCCAGGATGAGAGGGAGGGTTGGTCATGTGTGAGGCTGGGGTGGGAAGATTTTAAAACTGGTGAATTCCATGTTTAGGCCATTGGGCTGTAGGCTCCCGAGGCGGAATATGAGGTTTTGGTCCTCCAGTTTGCAGGTGGTGTCATTATGACACAGGAGGAGGCCCAGGATGAACATGCCACCCAGGGAGTGGGAGGGGGAGTTAAAATGGTTGGTGACCAGAAGATGTTGTCGTTTGTCATGTACAGAGTGACCTTCTTGACCTGAAATGTCAGCTTTCCTGCTCCTCTGATGCTGCTTGGCCTGCTGTGTTCATCCAGCTCTACATCTTGCTGTCTCAGATTTGCCAGCATCGGCAGTTCCTACTATCTCCCATTTATCATTCTCTCAGTTGACCATTAACATTGAAATACTAGACATTTAAACTTATCATGTGGCAACCTGTGCTGTAAAAAGTGAGTGTGTTCTGTCTTGTCCTAACAGAATTCCCTAATGGACACTATAGGGTACATTGCTGTAAAAACCAGGAGTGGAAGACCATAGTAGAAATGCGCAGCAGTTTCATTCAAGCGAATGTACCATCATGGCAGCAATCTGATAATTAATGCTGCTACTCACAGATCTGGGCCGTATGTATTGGCATGCAGGTTTAGGACACCGGGAGGAGGGGATCCTTGAAACTTGGTTTTGGAAGCTGGTTGACCCACTGCAACTGTAACTTCAAAACTAGTTAAAATCAGAAAACGTTGGAATTACCCAACATCTGAAGCTGAAGATCTAAAGCATGTGTAAACCATTCTTGCCTCTTTGCAGATTCTGCATGTTTACGGTGTTAGTTCCTGCTTGAAAATTGCAGTGTCTCCGATATTTCCTCCTTCCAAAGGTGAGATTTTGAAATAAACGGTAGGCAAAACTGCATAAGACTTTTTTCTTAAAAAAAAGCAGGAGTAGGCTACTAAGCCCCTCAAACCTGGCCTGCCATTCATTAACATCATGGTTGCTCTGACCTAAGGAGCTAAGAAAGGCTTCTATGTCCGCTTGGAGTGCTAGCCTGCTGGTTTGCTTCTGGGAGGCTACCTTCAGGCATCTGTACTGCCCCCTTGTGCCTTTGGGAACCTGGGGAGACTGTCCCAAAAATTCCAGTTGACCTCTGCTAGCAGATTGTATAAGCAGGAATAAGTGAGTCAATTATCATATAGACAGGAGAGTCTACCACTCTCTCCATCCCACCTCTGAGATTATCGACACTGGGGCTGTGGGATGGAGTCAAGAAACTGCAACATAGGCCAGCATTGTGGAATTCAGCATTTTCTCATCTCCATTTCCGCTCCTCGGTGGGGCTAAAATTCCAACCTTTGTGATCTCCTCACATTCACTTTCTCATCTTTGATCCCGTGATCTGCAAATTTGGCTACTATACACTCAGTTACTTTAAGCAAAATTAAGGGCACTTTCTCCTAATGCAAAGCCGCATTCATAAAAGGATCGAAGATCTAAGGAACAAATAGAGGTAAATGCTTATGATATAACTGCTATTGCAGAAACATGGCTGCAAGGTGACCAGGATTGGGAACAGAATTTTCAAGGATATTTGACATCTAAAAAGGACAGACAAGAAGGTAAAAGAGATAAAGTTGTAAGGAATGGGCTCAGTGCATAAATAAAGGAGGATCTCAGATTGAAAGAACATTGTGTAGAATCTGTTTGAGTGGAATTCAAAAACAGCACGGGGCAGCAGGCATTAGTTGGAGTTACTTATAAGCCATCAAACAGCAATTATAGAATGGGGCATGGTATAAATCAGAGTATGAGAAGACACAGCATAGGTAACCCAGTAATCATTGGTGATTTCAATCTGCAACTCAGTTGGGAAAATCAATTCAGCACGAAAACTATGGATGACAGGTTTCTGGATGATGATTTAGGAACTTTTTTCTTGAGCAGCATGTTAAAGATCCAACAAGAAAATGAGTTTATGAGGTAATGAAACAGTGATAATGAATAATCTTGCTGTGGAGGAGCCTTTAAGGATGAATGCCCACAATGTGAGAGAATTTTACATTATATTTGAAAGTGAGATTGTTCAGTCTGAAAGTGTGAGACACAAATTGGCTGAGGTGGATTAGGAAAATACATTAAAAGGCAATGGACAATTTTTAAAAGAACTACAACACGGCTTATAGCAACTACATATTCCTTCAAGGTACAAAAACCCCAAAAAGGTCAGTTAACCATGACCGATAAACACTTATATAAGATTGAAAGTAAAGGCTCATAAAGTGTCTAGAATTAGTAATAAAACTTGAGGATTGGGAAGTATATAGAATGCATCAAAGGAGGGCCAAGAAACTGATAAGGAAAGGAAGAATAGAATATGAATGCAATCTAGAAAAATATATAAAAATGGACTGCAAAAGCTTTTACAGATATGTAAAGATGAAAAATTTGTCTAAAATGGTTATAAATCCATTAAAAGCAGAACTGAGAGAAGTTAAAATAGAAATAGAGAAATGGCAGAAAATTTAATGATTAATTTGTGTCTGTTTTTGCTGAGGACGATATAAAAAATTCCCCATGATTAGAAATCCAAGCATCTGGGGAGAATGAGGATGTTAGCAAGAAGGTTTGACTTGAAAAAATTAATGGGATTGAGAGCCTACATCGCAGAGTCTTTAAGGAGGTGGTCGATGTATTGGTGATCATCAACAAAATCCCTTAGATTATCAGAGAATCCCCAGAGTGTGGAAAAAGGCCATTCGACCCAACAGGTCCGCACTGCCCCTCTGAAGAGCTTCCCACCCAGACCCATTCCCCTAATTTTCCATGTCTAACCCCCCTAACCTAAACATCCCTGGGCACTATGGGGCAATTTTAGCAAGGCCAATCCACCTACCTTGGACATTTTTGGACAGTGGGAGGAAACTGGAGCATCTGGAGAAAACCCACGCAGACACAGGGAGAATGTGCAAACTCCACACGGTCACCCGAGACTGGAATCAAATCTGGGTCCCTGGTGCTGTGAGGCAGCAGTGCTAACGCACTGAGCCACTGTGCCACCCCATAAAGGGGGCACACAGATTCGGGAATGATTCCTGCACTATTAGAAGCTTGCAAATGTCAAACCACATTTTAAGAAAAGAACAAGGGGAAAACCAGGGAACTACAGAGCTGTCAGCCTTACATTAGTAGTAGGGAAAATCCATCAGAAAGTATGTAATAAATGGAGATTTGGATAAAAATGATCTGATTGGGTACTGTCAGCATGGATTTGTTAATTAAAAATTATATTTGATTAACTTGGAGATTTTTGAAGATGTTACTGACAAATTAAAAGGGAAGTGTCTGATACATCTTTGGATTTTCAGAAAGCTTTTGGGAAGTCCTCTGCAGGAAGTTGGTTAGCAAATTTTAACCACTTGATGTAGGAGGTATATGGATTAATGATTGTTATCTGCCTGTTAGCCAGGGAGTAGGAATAAATGGGTCATTCTCACATTGTCAGACTGTAAGTAGTGGGTTACACAAGGATGAGAAATTGCGCCCCAGATGTTCACAATAGGTATGAATGATTTGGAAGTGAGGTCCAAATGTACTATTTCCAAACTGCAGATGTTACAAAGCTAAGCAGTAATCTGTGTTATGAGGAAGACATAAAATGTCATCAAGAGAGTTTGGGCAGGCTTAGAGATTGGGCAATAATGTGCAGGTGGAATATAATGTGGAAAAGTATGAAGTTATCCATTGTGGTAAGAAGTACAGATGTGCAGAGAGTTGTGGCAGTGAGGGAGGAGTATGGGGATGTGAGAATGTTGGACACAGCAGGACAAGGGTAGAAGACAACAGGAAAGCCTTGAAGTCTTTTATCGGCACAGGCACCTATAAAGGACCCTCATCCCTTCCACTGAACAGTAGCCTACCGGGTTTAACCTTTCTGGCTGTACATTGGCCACAGGCCTCTTCCACTGCCCATTAAATGTGAGTGCTGGTAGCATGCAATGTGCTTTTCCCTCGAGCTGGTTATGTTTATGCCATTTATGTTAGGGTCTGCAACGTTGGAAATTGGACATGGAAATTGTGGTATGAAATAATCTTAATTGACATATATTACTAACTATGACACACAAAGATCACATTCATGGGCATATAAGCGTCCAGGTTTACAAAAAACTATTCGTTTAGATCAGAGCAGCATGCTGGGATACTTGAACTGATCTGGATAAGAGGTAATTTAGACCTTTAAACCTTTCACATCACTTACTTTGAAGCAGTGACGATGTAATGAGCATGTCTCATAAAGGTATATTGACTGTGAGATAATGCACGTAGGCCACGCCCTTAATTGGGCATTAATTGCTCAACTAAGGACCTCAATTGGACTGTTGGCAGGCAATCCACTTGACATCCCCCAAATCACGGTGCGGAAGGCAAGCTGTCAACAGGAATGCCACCAATGGACAGTATCACCTGCCTGTAAGATCCAGTGTCACACAGTCATTCAGCTATATGACTCTATGGCATACAGCATGGAAACAGACCCTTAGGTTCAACTCGTCCATGCTAACCAAGTTTCCCAAATTAAACTCAATCTATTTGCCTGCATTTCGCCCATTTCCCTGTGAACATTTCCTATTCATGTATCTGTTAAAATGTCTTTTAAATGTTGTAACTGTACCTGCATATATCACTTCCACTGGCAATTCATTCCACATACAAACCACCTTCTGTGTGAAAAAGTTGTCCCCCAGGTCCTTTCTAAATCTTTCTCCTCTCACCTTAAAATTATGCCCTCCAGTTTTGAACTTCCCTACCCTTGGGAAAAGCCCTTTGCTATTCACCTTATCTATGCGCCCCCTGATTTTATAGGCTCTGTAAAGTCTCCCCTCAACTTCCCATGCTCCATTGAAAAAGATCTCAGCCTATCCAACCTCATCTTATAACTCAAACCTTCCAGTCATGGTAACGTCCTTGTAAATCTTTTCTGTACTCTCTTCAACTTAATTATATCTTTCCTATAGCACGGTGACCAGAACTTTACACCGGGCTCGAAGCATGGCCTCACCAACGTCCTCTAGAACTGCAAAATGATGTCCCAACTCCTATACTCAATGGCCTGAGCAATGAGGCAAGCATGCCAAATGCCTTCTTAACCACTGTCTACCTGTGATGCCACTTTCAAGGAATTACATACCTGAACCCTTAGGTCTCTTTGACGACACTCCCCAGGGCCCTACCATTAAGTGTATGAGTCCTGCCCTTGATTGTTTTGAACAAAATGCAACACCTTATATTTATTTAAACTAAAATTCATCTGCCACTTCTCGGCCCATTGGCCCATTTGATCAAGATCCCTTTGTAATCTTAGATAGCCTTCTTTACTGTCTACTTTACCTCTACCCTGACTTTTTCCAAGACCCTTAGACACAAATCATAAGGTTCAGGTCAGATTTAGGCCTTTGGCTTTGACTTGTACTTTATTCCTAATGATTCTGAGCATTTTAAGCTCCTCCATCTCTTTATCACCTTGATCTTCAGATACTTTTGGGGCAGCCTGCTGTGAAGGTACATACAAAGCACTTATTCAAAGTCTACCATTTCCTAACATGTGCATCAGGTAATGGTTCACCATGCCAAGTTTAATGTTCCTCAAACCAGAATCCTAGAATGTGCGTGATACCAATTCACTTTTGTATACATGCACCTCTTCACAAATGCTGGCTTCCTTTCAAATGGGATTGTTTCCCGAATCTTTAATTGGAAACTGGATTCAAATGAAAGACAAAAAATTCTTTTGAGGCTTTTTTTTATTTGGATGGGTCACACTGAAGTGGGTTCCATCATGCAATCTGCTGAAAGCATAGCAGCTGCAAAGCTCTCAGAGGAAATGTTTACCATTTCGTAACCATAGTTAATGATTTCATTAGCCAAATAATTTAAATACTCCACCCTGCTTTGTCTCAGTATATGTTTTCAATCAGTGCAATTGTCAGCAATGATGAAATATACCAGCTCCCTAAAATAAAGTGGCCAATTTACTTTTTAAATATGTTTCACAGTCAAGCTTCAATGTTGTTTAATTAATTTACTTTCTTTCTTCCTTATTTAAAGCAATTCTTCTTCTTCATGTTCATAATTTTGGAAAAATGTTGATCAAGCTAAGAGTTTTGTTCCCATTCCTGAAGATGCTTAACTCTAACTTATTGGTAATATCAGGAGATAGTTATAATGAGGAAGTCATCTGTCCAGAAAATCCCAAAAGGCTCTCAATTTCACTCTTTACTTTGTTTCCTCAAAGTTTCAAGGGCATTTGCCTCCACTTTTCTTTCTAGAAGCCTGTTCTATATATTGATTGCTCTTCGAGTGAAAAATAAGTTACTGCCATTTTTTAAAAACCAAAAGAACTGCGGATGCTGTAAATCAGGAACAAAAACAGAAGTTGCTGGAAAAGCTCAGCAGGTCTGGCAGCATAGATTCATAGAACCCCGACAGTGTGGAAACAGGCCCTTCGGCCCAACAAGTCCACACCGACCCTCAGAGCATCCCACCCAGACCCATCCCCAATAAACCCGCCTAACCTACACATCCCTGAACACTACAGGCAATTTAGCATGGCCAATCCACCTCAACATCACAGATGAAATTCAATGCTGAGCTTGTTGATGCATTATGTTTTGGTAGGAAGAATAAAGAAAAGCAAAATGAACTAAATTGGTACAATTTTGAAGAGAATGCATGAATAAAGGCACCTCTGAGCTGTATATACACAAATCTTTCAATGTGGTGAAAGTTATGAAAGTTATTAAGAAAGCAGATAGGACCCTTGGCCCCACTAGTAGAGGCATATCGTAAAGAAGTAAGAAAGTTACCGTTAAACACCAATTTGGCTCTCCTTGAGAGCAGCAATAGATGATAGAAGATTTCATGAACTGCTTTGACAGTGTAAATAAAGAGAAACTGTTTGCAGTGGGAACTGCGTCATTAAGCAAAAGGCACAGACTTAAGGTGATTGGCATTAGAACTATCAGTGACATGAGGAAACATTCTTGTACCCAGTGAGCTTTTGTGATATGGAATGCACTACCTGACAGGGCAGTGGAAACAAACTTACAACTAATTTTCGAAAGGAAATTGGATCAATACTTGAAAGGAATGAAAAATTGTAGAGCTATGGGGAATGAACAGAAAAGTCTGACTAGTCCAATATGTCAAAGGTACGAAGGGACAAAATGATTTGCTTTCCCAGTCTATCATTTTATGATTTTAGGACAGGTTAATCAGAGTACTAGACAACTTAGACAAGACTCCCTCTGACATGGATTACTGTTTTAATATCTGTGTTTATTTAAGTTGGTAAAGGGAATAGATCATTTTTATTTCTCGAAGATTATTCACAGGGTGTGGACTTCATCAGTAAGATCAGCATTTATTGACCATCCCTTTCTTTTTTCTTTAGTCAGACAGGGAATATGGGTGTTGCCGGCCAGTCCAGCAATTGTTATCCACACCTAATTTCCCTTGGGTACAGTGACATTTTGAGCCATTTCAGGGGGCTGTCAAGAGTGAACCACATTGCTGTGGGTATGGAGTCACATGAAATACAGACTAGGAAAGAATGGCAGATTTGTTTACTTGAAGGACATCTAGATGGGTTTACAACAATTGACGATAGATTAATGGTACCACCATTGAATTTCATGGATTAGAATCTCTCTTGTTGGAGATAGTCATTGCCTGTCACCTGTGTGCCACGGATAGCATTCAGAATATTATTCCGCTCAAGCCTGAATGTTATCCAGGTCTTGTTGTATATGGGTGCAGACTGATTCATTATCTGAAGAGTCAGGAATGCTTTCGAACTTTGTGCAATCGCCAATAACATTCTCTGCTTTTGACTTTACGATGGAAGGAAGGTCTTTCCTTCCTGAAGATGATTAGGACATGATCGTGAAGGATTCCTGCAGAGATATCCTGTCACTGAGATGGTTGAACTCTGACCATCACAGCCATCTTCATTTGTGCTGAGTGTGACTTGAGCCAGTGGAGAGCGTTTCCCTGATGCCCACTGAATCGACCAGGGCTCCTTGGTACCACACTCGGTCAAATGCTGCCTTCATGTCAAGAGGAGGCAGTCTCACCTTGCGTCGAGAGTTCTACTCTTTTATCCATGTTTGGAACAACATTGCAATGAAACTTGGAAATTGAAGCCTCGCAGTGTGGAGTTTATATTGGGAAAAGAGGTCTCATTGTCTGATGTGTTCCCTTAAAGTAGCCCTAACCTGATTTCTGAGCATAATATAGGTGAGGTAGAAAGATGCACCAACTGAATTAAGTTATCCTACCACAGGACCTTGACTCAGAGTTTCTCTGCCTCCAACAAGCCGAAGTCCCCACTTGCTTCAAAGACTAGCATCATCCCCACACCCAAGAAAACATATGCAGTATGCTTAATGATGACGCCCAATCACTCTGACTTAAATAATCATGAAGTGCTTCAAGAGGCTGGTTATGGCCCACATCAACTCCAGTCTCCCAGCCTCCCTTGTTCCCCTACAGCTTGCTTACCAACATAACAGGTCCACGGAGGATGCCATATCCCTAGCCCTGCATTCATCCCTGGAACATCTAGGCTGCAATGACACCTACATCAGACTCCTACTCATTGACTACAGCTCCAGCTTCAACACCATTATCCCCTCCAGACTGATCTCAAAACTGCATGATCTTGGTCTCAGCTCCTCCCTCTGCAACTGGATCCTCAGCTTTCTGATCCACAGGGCACAATCAGTGAAGATAGCTAACTGCACCTACTCCACAATAACACTCAACCCTGGGCCCCCCAAGGATGCGTCCTCAGCCCCCTACTGTACTCCCCATACACCTAACACTGTGTTGCCAAATTCCGAACGAATGCCATCTACAAGTTCGCTGACGACACCACTGCAGTGGAACGAATATCTAACAGTGATGAGTCAAAGTAGAGAAGGCAGAAAGAGGGCTTGGTGACGTGGTGAAATGAAAACAATCTGTCTCCCAATGTTGGCAAAACTAAAGAACTGATCATTGACTTCAGAAAGAAAGGAGGAGAACACGCCCCCAGGTATATCAATGGAACTGAAGTTGAGAGAGAGAACAGCACCAAGTTCCTCAGAGTGACGATAACCGGCAACTTATCCTGGACTTCCCACATAAATGTGACAGTCAAGAAGGCACAACATCGTCTCTTCTTCCTCAGGTGGCTCAGGAAATTTGACATAAGGACATTCACGAACTTCTACATCATTGAAAGCATACTGTCCGGGTGCATAACGGCCTGGTATGGCAACTGCTCTGCTCAGGACCATAAGAAACTACATAAGGTGGTGTGTGCACAGCCCAGACCATCACATAAGCAAACCTTTTGTCCATGGACTCTATGTACACGGCTCGCTGCTGCAGAAAGGCAGCCAACATCATCAAAGACCCATCACACCATGGTAATGACATCCTACAACCTCTTCCATCAGGCAGAAGACACAGAAGCCTGAACACACTCACCAACAGGTTCAGGGACAGCTTCTTTCCAGCTGTTATCAGACTGTTGAATGGGGTCTAGCCTCAAATAATGTAACCTGAAATGTAACCTATATGCCTCTAAGTCTTTTTGATCTGTGTATCCTTTGCCTGTTGTGATCTGCCTGTAAACAAAGCTTTTCACTATATTTCGGTACATGTGATAATAAATCAATCTGATTCCAGTTGGTGACAAATTAATTCAGAATGGAGCAGAACTTGGAGTCAAGTGTGCCTCAATTGTAGACAAGGAAACAACATTTCATGTGAGACTTTTAGGAGACCAGATAAAATGTCACTGAACAGATCTACATTATTTGATAACGTTTACATACATCTTCAATTCCTGTCAAGTAAACATTTGCATATCATATTTCAATTACACCTTGCTGTCTTGCATAGTTGTGCCACTTCTTGGCCATAGATTGAATTTATCTCTTCACTTCACTTAGCTCTGATTGAGTCCTCCAAGATCGTTTGGATTCATAGGATAAATCTAATAGCTGAAATAATCAGCAGAAAAGGTTTCACTGGATATCATCTCTGGGAATATTGCCAAAAGCTTCACTTGATAACAATCCCAGTTAAGGTACTTTCCAAGTTCATGAGTTTGATTTTGAGGGAATGACATTGATGAATGAGAATCATTTGAAATACAAGAAAATTCTAGAATTAGACACACAGCAAAGACCTCAAAATGTCATGATCTCTAATAAAACTTACAATGGAATTTTGTTACTCAATTTGCCAAAACAAGAAAATCTAACCAATATATAAACAAGACGGTGGAACACTCTTGTCTAATAGGAAGGAAAATCTGCCTGTCCTGGCTGTGACTTCAGACCCACAGCAATGTGGTAGAGTCTTAACTGATCTCTGGGTGATTAGGGATCAGCAATAAATATTAGCCTAGTTAGTGGTATCCCTATCCCATGAAGAAATGTATTTTGAAAAAATTACTTTTTTCACAACCTTAATATTAATCAGAGGAATAAGAATGAACATTTATATTAGAATCATAGAATCATACAGCACAAAAGAGGCCCTTTGGCCCATTGAGTCTGTACCGTCACTAGTCCCATTTTCCCATACTAGGTCCATAGCCTTGAATGTTATGATACTTCAAGTGCTCATTCAAGTACTGTTTAAATGGTTGTGAGGTTTCCTGTCTCAACTAGTGCTCAGTTACGAGTGGTGTACCACAAGAAATGTCCTGGGTCCTCTTCTATTTGTGATTTTTGTAAATGATTTGGATGAAGGAGTGGAAGGGTGGATTAGCAAGTTCACGGATGATATGAAGGTGGGTTGCGTTGTGGACAGTGCGGAGGGCTGTTCTAGGTTACAAAGGGACATTGATAGGATGCAGAGCTGGGCTGAGAAGTGGCAGATGGAGTTTAACCCTGAAAAGTGTGAGGTGATTCATTTTGGAAGGACAAACTTGAAAGCAGAATACAGGGTTAACGGAAAGATTCTTGGCAGTGTGGAGGAGCAGAGGGATCTTGGGGTTCATGTCCACAGTTCCCTGAAAGCTGCCACTCAGGTGGATAGAGTTGTTAAGAAGGCGTATGGTGTCTTAGCTTTCATTAATAGAGGGATTGAGTTCAAGAGCCGTGAAGTTATGCTCCAGCTATACAAAAGCCTGGTTCGGCCACATCTGGAGTATTGTGTCCAGGTCTGGTTGCCTCATTACAAGAAAGATGTGGAAGCGTTGGAAAAGGTGCAGAGGAGATTTACCAGGATGTTGCCTGGAATGGAGGGAAGGTCTTATGAGGAAAGGTTGAGAGAGCTAAGGCTTTTCTCTTTAGAACGACAAAGGATGAGAGGTGACTTGATAGAGATGTACAAAATGATCAGAAGTATAGATAGAGTAGACAGCCAGGGACTTTTTCCTGGGGTGGAGGTAGCTATTACGAGGGGGCACAGTTTTAAAGTGAGTGGAGATAGGTATAGGGGAGACGTCAGAGGTAGGTTCTTTACTCAGAGAGTGGTCAGGGCGTGGAATGCATTGCCGGAGAGGGTAGTGGAGTCGGCCTCATTAGGGGCATTGAAGCAGCAATTAGATAGGCATATGGATGATAGTGTAAGGTAGGGGTGGAGGTTAGATAGACCTTCTGATTGGGGTAAAAGTTCGGCACAACATCGTGGGCCGAAGGGCCTGTACTGTTCTATGTTCTACGTTTTATGTAACTATCCTCCCAGGTAGTGCATTCCAAATCCCCACTATCCACAGGTGAAAAAACATTGTTCCAAAAATTCCTCTAAACCTCCTGCCTTTCAATTTAAAATTATGTTCCCTTGTTAATGCTCCTTCAACGAAGGGAAGTATCAAATTTCTATTCACTCTGTCCATGCTCCTCATAATCTTATACACCTCTATCAGGTCTCCCTCAACCTTCTCTGCTCCAAAGAAAACAACTTGAGCTTGTCCAGTGTCTCTTCATTATTGAAATGCTCCATCCCAGGCAATATCCAGGTGAATCTACTCTGCACCCCCTCCAGTACAATCACATTGTTTCTTAAGTGTGGTGATCAGAACTGCACACAGTACTCTAGCTGTGGCCTAACCAAAGTTCTGTACAGCTTCAATGTACTAAGAGACTAATTGGATGGTCAGTTACAAATCACCATGACATTTTTAATAATAGGAGTTATATTTATATGAGGTTATGTTTATATTTACTCATTAGATATCACTGCAGTAGTCAGATTACATGACAGCTGAGAAATCTTTTTTAAAGATTCAATTGAAGTGAAGAAAATTTCTATTTGTGTCAGTTTAACTCTAAAAACTCTTCTTTTGAGGAGTAGTACAACGACACCCCAAAAGATGTTTGTATTTAAAGGGAGTAGATTAACGTTCTAAAAATACAATGGGGATGAAATAGATCCTGGTTAGGCACACAAAACGGACAAGACTGAGCCAAGATTAATATGTTTTAATGAAAAAAGAAGTGGTCATGATGTTGAGTGAGCTGCAAGATGCCCAGCTTTAGAACTATCATCCACGGATGACTTCTTTCCTAACATCTCTATCATGAAGCCTTTGTATTGAAACACAATAGTTTTGATACATTTAGATATGATCACAGAAAGAAATCAGTTAATAGTCCAACACACCAGAGGCAAGAAGAACTAATATTTCTCATAATCTAACAACTGGACACTTTTGGTCAGGAGAAGTAGGATGTTGAACCTTTAGCCCATCACATTGCTCATGAATAGGGGAAAGTTATGAAATGATATTGCATAGCAATATCACCTGAACAAGGAGGTGTCACTGTAACTGTGGAAGATGGGAGATGTGGTGGCCTAGTAGTATTATCACTGGACTGTGAATCCAGAGACCCAGATAATGTTCTGGGGACCAGGGTTCAAATCCCACCACAGCAGATGGTGGCATTTGAATTCAACAAATATCTGGAATTAAGAGTCTAACAATTGTCAGGAAAAACCCACCTGGTTCACTAATGTCCTTTAGAGAAGGAAACTGCCATCCTTACCTGGTCTGGCCTACATGTGACTCCAGACCCACAGCAATGTGGTTCACTCTAAACTTTCCTCTGGGCAATTAGGGATGGGCAATAAATGCTGCCGAGCCAGTGACACCCTCATCCCACCAATGAGTAGAGGAAAAAAAAATGTGACTCTTGTCCTGTTCTGTTCTTATTTATAAAATTAATGGAATAAATATTATTCCAAAACAGGGGCATTAGGTGAATTGCATAAAAGCTAAAATAACTTCTGGAAGACTGGAAAACAGATACAACAAAAGGATGTGGAGAGAAAACAAGAGAAATTATAGCCCAGTTAACCTGACATTAGTAATAGGGAAAATGCTGCAGTGCATCATAAAAGATTTAATAGCAGACCACTTTGAAAGCAGTGACAGGATTTGACAGAGTCAGCATAGATTTATGAAAGGGAGATCATGCTTAACAAATCTCCGAGAATTTTTCGATGCTGTAACTAGTAGAGCTGATAAGGAGGAAACCAGTGGATATGGTTTATTTGGACTTTCCGAAGGTGATCAGTAAGATCCCACGTAAGAGGTTAGCATGTAAAATTAAAGCACATGAGACTGGGGTGGTGAACTGACGTAGATGGAGAACTGATCGGGAGACCGGAAACAAAAAGCAGGAATAAAGTGTCATTTTCTGAGTGACAATCAATATTATGTGCAGTTTTCATCTCCTTATCTGGGGAAGGATGTTCCAGGGTGGACTGAGTGCAATGCAGGTTTAACAGACTGATTCCTGGAGTGGCAGGACTTACCTCTGAAGACAGACTGCATCGTTTAAGACTATATTCATTAGAATTTAGAAGAATGAGGGTGGATTATGTCGAAACCTGTAACATTCTAACAGTACGAGACCGGCTTAAGTGCAGAAAGAATAGTCCCAATGAATGGGGTGTCAAAAACCAGAGTCATAGTCTAAGGATTTGGGGTCGGCAATTTAGGATTGAGATGAGGAGACACTTCTTCACCTAAACAGTGGTGAACATGTGGAGTTCTCTGCCACAGAAAATACTCGAGGCCAGAACATTAAACGTTTTGAAGAAGAAGATAGATAGATATAGTTCTTCCAGCGAAAAAGGATTAAAAGGTACGAGCTGAAAGTGGGAACAGTGTACTGAGTTGATTGATCAGCTGCAATCAAATTGAATGGCCTCCTCCTGTTCTATATTTCAATGTAACTTGTAATAACGTAGAAGTATTAGAAACATTACAATTTTTTTTCTACAAAATAAAGTCAGCCATTCAATCATGCAGTGAAGTTATCATCATATGAAACATAAGCACAGCAATGTATCTTCTGATGAGTTTTCTTTTAAAGCATAAGTTGTCCTTGGTGTTTAGATTGTGCAAAGGAAGCAGAAAATCTCTTTGAAGGTCTTTATAAATTAAGTTCAAACTGCTAATCTCATGAATTATGACTTTAAAATATATTATAGCAAAACATTGAAGTATTTCTAAAGTATAATTCCAATTATTTCCATGCACACTTACTTCATGATTAAAAGATCCTGCTGTGAAGGGAAATTTGGAGAATTTGGTATTAAGAAAGGAAAAACTCAGCTGAATCTGCAGGTGGTCAGATAATACATAAGCTTCCAGCAATTATATTTGAAAGTTGTTATAATTTTTTTTTATCCCTAGAAGGTACACAGCTTTAATTAATGGATGGTCCCAAACCAAAAATGTTCTATTTTAAGTCAATGGTGAATATATTAGAACATGTAACCTACATGATTTCAAATTATAAGTCAATGCTCCATGCTCGCAACACAGGCTGATTCTTAATTTTTTTTTGGCTAAGCACAAGTTGTTGGTTGTTGGTTTAGGTCAGTTAGCTGGACATCTGGCTTGTGATATGGAACATAGAACATAGAACATAGAACATTACAGCGCAGTACAGGCCCTTTGGCCCTCGATGTTGCGCCGACCTGTGAAACCAATCTGAAGCCCATCTAACCTAAACTATTCCATTATCATCCATATGTTTATCCAATGACCATTTAAGTGCCCTTAAAGTGGGCGAGTCTACTATTTTTGCAGGCAGGGCATTCCACGCCCTTACTGCTCTCTGAGTAAAGAACCTACCTCTGACATCTGTCCTATATCTATCACCCCTCAATTTAAAGCTATGTCCCCTTGTGCTAGCCATCACCATCCGAGGAAAAAGGCTCCCACTGTCCACCCTATCTAATCCTCTGATCATCTTGTATGTCTCTATCAAGTCACCTCTTAACCTTCTTCTCTCTAACGAAAACAGCCTCAAGACCCTCAGCCTTTCCTCATAAGACCTTCCCTCCATACCAGGCAACATCCTGGTAAATCTCCTCTGCACCCTTTCCAATGCTTCCACATCCTTCCTATAATGCGGTGACCAGAACTGTACGCAATACTCCAAGTGCGGCCGCACCAGAGTTTTGTACAGCTGCAAAATGACCTCATGGCTCCGAAACTCAATCCCTCTACCAATAAAACCTAACATACTGTACGCCTTCTTAACAACGCTATCAACCTGGGTGGCAACTTTCAGTGATCTATGCACATGGACACCGAGATCTTTCTGCTCATCCACACTACCAAGAATCTTACCATTAGCCCAGTACTCTGTATTCCTGTTACTCCTTCCAAAGTGAATCACCTCACACTTTTCCGCATTAAACTCCATTTGCCACCTCTCAGCCCAGCTCTGCAGCTTATCTATGTCCCTCTGTAACCTGCAACATCCTTCCGCACTATCCACAACTCCACCAACTTTGGTGTCATCCGCAAATTTACTAACCCATCCTTCTACGCCCTCATCCAGGTCATTTATAAAAATGACAAACAGCAGTGGCCCCAAAACAGATCCTTGAGGTACACCACTAGTAACTGAACTCCAGGATGAACATTCCCATCAACCACCACCCTCTGTCTACTTACAGCTAGCCAATTTCTGATCCAGACTGCTAAATCACCCTCAATCCCATGCCTCCGTATTTTCTGCAATAGCCTACCGTGGGGAACCTTATCAAACGCTTTACTGAAATCCATATACACCACATCAACCGCTTTACCCTCATCCACCTGTTTGGTCACCTTCTCGAAGAACTCAATAAGGTTTGTGAGGCACGACCTACCCTTCACAAAACTGTGTTGACTATCCCTAATCAAATTATTCCTTTCTAGATGATTATAAGTCCTATATAGATGCATGGGTTCAATTCCTGCACCAGCTGAGGTTACCATGTAGGATTTTCATTCTCAAACTCTCCCCATATCTGAGGTGTGGTGACCCTCAGGTTAAACTACCACTAGTCATCTCTGCATGTCTCATGAGAGAGTAGCCTTATGGTTTGTTAAGGCTATTGTGACTTTTACCGTTACCTACATAGAGCTTTTAAGAGGGATTCCTGCTGGGATTCTTTTTGGAGGAATTCTCATTATATCTTACCTAACACCTCATTAACTAACTCACTGACCCCTATGGTATTTCTATCTGTCCGATTCTATTCCCATCTTATCACTCACCATTCCTGGAACAACTTGCCATTGTCTGATATGACTCTTGTTGATTCATGGACAGCCAAAAAAGCAGTTAGAAGGGTATGTTATCTCAGCATCAAACATAAAAAGAGACAAGTAGAATTCAATTTAACTTTTTACAATGCAAAAAACCCTCTCCCGACTTTAAAACTGCAAGAATTCAAAGTTTCTGTTACAGCAGGAGAATGGGAGGATACCACATGTAACTAACTTTGGAACAATGACTCATCACAGTTAACATCATGATCATTTTGCTGTGAACGTGATAATCATGGAATCCTTACAATGTGGAAGCAGGCCATATGGGTCATCAAGTCCACACTGACCTTCCAAGGAGCATCCCACCCTGCCCCACCCTCATATCATATCCCCGCAACCCTGAATTTCCCAAGGCTAATCCACCTGACCTACACATCTTTCCTCTCGCATGGATGGAAACCCACCCAGACATGGGGAGAATGTGTAAATTCCACACAGCTAGTCCCCCGAGGGTGGCATCAAACCCAGATCCATGGCGCTGTGAGGCAGCACTATTAACCACAGAGCCACCGGGCCATGTTGTGCCAAGCCAACAGACTATGAGACCCTATTTTGACAGCACTGCAGGAGTAACTCTTACAGATACCAGATGAGAAGTTTTTCAACTGTGAGATAGAGAAAGGCAACCAAGATAAAGGGTTGCTATAATGAACCAGGCCATGATGGCCCACTACCTACAGTGTTATGAAAGGAAATTAAAGAAATATTCACTCTGTCCCAGAACCTGTTCTTCTCAGTTCATCTGCAGAAGAAATCTCCAGTCACTCAGCTACAAAAGCCATTTCACCTGCTGAATTCTGAATTCAAATTTTCAATGTGCTCACTTCAGAACAGAATATTCAAGCAGGCAACAGATCTGTAACAATAATATAAAATTGAGAGTTCTGCAGATGGGTCATTGGACCTGAAACGTTAAGTCTGATTTCTCTCTACAGATGCTGCCAGACCTGCTGAGCTTTTCCAGCAATTTCAGTTTTTGTGATGATAATCTGTTGATTTTTGTTTCTTCTTTATTAGTATATTTGATCCATACATTTAATCTTCATATTCTAGCTATTAACTTTATCAGTTTTTTATTTAATATCTTGCAGCAATAGTTGAGTAATAAACCCATGTTTAAGACCAGAGGTTTGATGATGTTACTTTTAAATTGGAACACTCGGAAAACTGAAAGAGGGCTATCTGAGATATATAAATTTACAGTTTGCAGGCCATTCTGTGGACATGCCTGATGTAGTCATTTCATGGTCACCAGGATGTGTAGACTTCATACCAGCACGAAAATTCATTTCTTGCGTTATTCATTTGTGTAGTATACAGATTGTCTTTTTGGCTTGACGTTAGCATCCCATTCGTAGTAAATGCAGCTCCTGTACTATTGCATGGTGGCAATGTGAAATGGCAAGCTTTACCTGTTGCACAAATAGCTGGAAGGGTTTAACTCATGTACATAGCAGAAAGTCAGATGAAGGAAGCAATTTAATCCATGCTGCTCAACTGATTGAAATTCATCTCGAGTATTTTGAAATCTGGATAAAGCATTTTATCTCCTTTGCACCTACAAAATCCTACGTGGCTTGATATTGCCTTAAAGGATATAATTGACTAATCAGCTCTTTTCTGTGTTTTTTAAAAATTCATTCATGGAATGTGGGTATTAACGGCTCGGCCAACATTTATTACTCATCCCAAAAGTGCCTTTGAGAAAGTGGTGGTGATCTGCCCTTGGCAATCAGTGACAGTTAGGGAATGACAATATAATTCCAAATCAGGATGGCACGTAACTTAGAGTGGAACTTGCAGCTCGTAGCATTCCCATACATTTGCAGCCTTTGCTCTTTACAGCCCTGGAGGTCAAGGGGTTGAGTGATGCTATCAAGTGAAGTGAGGTGAGTTGCTGAAGTACATGTTGTGAATGTACACATAGCCACTCTGCACCAGTGGTAGAGGGAGTGAATGTTTAATCTGGTGGATGGAGTACTAATCAAGCAGTGTACTATATCCTGATGCTCGAGGTATGGGCATTCTATCACATGCCTGCCTTGTGCCTTGCTGATGGTGTAAGGACTTTGGGAATCAGGAGGTGAATCAGTTGCTGCGACTTTCCAGCTAATGGGTTTCGGTACCCCAATCCCCGTGGTTCAGCTGACTGGATGTCTGCTGTGAACGAGATTGGTGCCAATAGCATGGGGTTCGATTTCTGTTCTGATTGGAGTGGATTCAGGATCAGCCTCCTTGCTTTGTCAATAGGGTTTGAAGATCACGATGCTATGGGTCAGTCCTGCCTATGGGAAGACAGCTGAAGAAGAGGACATGGATTGCTCATATCAACTCTACGTTATGCTGTGATAAAATTACGTGTGAATAACTGAAAATTAATGCCTCGTAACTTTTAGTCTCCCTATTGTGATTGCAGATAACCAGCAGTGTGTATGTGTAATGTGTGCACGTGAGGAGGAAGCAGAATGTTTACATACAGACTACCTCCATCAAGGTCAGCATAAGTTGTCCCAATCAAGGATGATCCAGTTTGTATCCGAATTACCCTGCCGAGTGAGTCTTGGCTTCCAATAGCATAGCACCCCTACTGGCCCAATCAAGACTTTGCTCCTCCCAGAAACAGCCAACTCTCCATCTCCAGGCTAAAGTGAACATTTGCTGATTTAGCTGTTACCCATGCAGAACTGATTTATCTGGTTGAGAGTTTTACAGGCAACCAAGAAAGAGGATATTCATACATAAACACAGATTCTGGCAGAATCTGTAGAGAGAGAAACAGAGTGAAAGTTTCAAGTCCAATATTACTCTCCTTCAGAACTTTTGTTGATATTTTGGAGGATATTTAGGTGTGGAGGTTAGCAATTTGATCTGGATTTACACCAACCACGTTCCATCACAAATCTATCTAAATCAGCCTTGAACAAATTAAGTGACTCAGCCTCCACCACTTTCTGGGGACGTGAATTCTACATATTAATGATCCTCCTTTCTCAGAGAAAAAAAACATTCTCCCAATCTCCATCTTAAAAAGGAGATTTCTTATTCCAGTGTGGGAAAAGTGGGATGTTTCAAAATACACAGAATCAATACATTCCAAAGAAAGTAATCAATTCCAAGGGACACATCCATCACAACTAGAAAGGTTAAATATAGTAATAAGCTTAAAGAAAAAGTATATAACCCTGGGAAAAAAACAGGTAACGGGTCAAAAGATTGAACAGAATACACGAAACAGCTGTGATGCAAGGCATGTGAACAAAAAATACAGAGAAAGTAGGAAAAAGTTCAACGGGGAGTTCGGAGGCCTAAAATGGACAATGAAATATGGGTTAAGGAGAATCCCAAGACATTTTATACATATATTAGGAGCAAGAGGGGAGCGAGGGAAAGAGGAGGCCCACTCAAGGATAAAGGAGGAAGGTTACTGTGTGGAGCCAAAGGAAATGGGTGAGATCCTTAATGAATACTTTACATCGGTATTCACAAAAGAGAGGGACATGAAGGATGTTGAGAATAGGGAAAGTTGTGTGAATACTCTCAAGCAGGTCAGCATTATGAAGGAGGAAGTATTGGGTATTTTGAAATGTATTAGGGTAGATGAGTCCCCAGAGCCAGTGGGATCTCTCCCAGGATACTGTAGGAGGCAAGGAAGGAAATAGCTGGGATCTTCACAGATATTGTTGCATCCTCTTTGGCCTCAGGCAAGGTTTCAAAAGGACTGGAGAATGGTCAATGTTGTTCCTTTGTTTAAGAAGGGGAACAGAGAGAATCAAGATAATTACAGGCTGGTAAGCCTGAAGTCAGTGGTGGGGAAGCTGTTGGAGAAGATACAGAGAAACAAGGTTTATTGACATTTGGAAGCGAATGGACTCATTAGTAATAGGCAGCATAGGTTTGTGCAGGAAAGGTCATGTCTGACTTGATTAGGTTTTTTAAGAAGGTGACAAGAATGATTGATGAGGGAAGGGCAGTGGATTTTGTCGACATGGACTTTAGTAAGGGATTTGATAAGGTACCTCATGGCAGGCTGGGACAAAAGGTAGAGTTTCATGGGATCTGGGGTGAGCTGAGTAGATGGATACAGAACTGGCTTGGTCATAGAAAACAAAGAGTAGCGGTGAAAGGGTGTTTTCTGGAATCGAGATCAGTAATTAGTGGTGTTCCACAGGGATCAGCATTGGGGCCTTTGTTTTTTGTAATATAGATATAAATGATCTGGAGGAAAATGTAGATGGCCTGATTAGTAAGTTTATGGATGACACCAAAATTGGCAGAGTTGCAGACAGAGAGGAGGATTGTCAAAGGATAGAGCTGCATATAGATAGACTGCAGATTTGGGCAGAGAAATAGCAGGTGGAATTAGTCTGGACAAATGCGAGGTGATGCATTTTTGAAGATCAAATTCAGGTGTGAATTAGACAATAAAAGGCAGAATCCTTAGGAGCATTGACATACTGAGGGATCTGAATGTACAGGTCCACAGATCCCTGAAAGTAGCAACACAGGTGAATAAAGTGATCAAGAAGACATACAGCATGCTTGGCTTCTTTGGCCAGGGCTTTGAATATAAAAGTTACAGCTGTATAAAACTCTAGTTAGGCCATATTTGGAATATTGTGTGCAGTTGTAGTCACCACACTACCAGAAAGACATGGATGCTTTGGATAGGGTGCAGAGAGGTTTTACCAGGATGTGGCCTGGTCTGGAGGGTTTTAGTTATGAGGAGAGGTTGGATGAACTTAGATTGTTTTCACTGGAAAGACGGAGGCTGAGGGATGACCTGATAAAGGTCTACAAAATAATGAGAGGCAAAGATAGGATGGATAGATCAAAGCCTTTTTCCCAGGTAGAAAGGTCAACTACAGGTTCAAGGTGAAAGGGGGAAGGTTTAGGAGAGAAGTATGGGAAAAATGTTTCACACAGAGGGTGGTGAGTGCCTGGAATGCATTGCCAGTGGAGGTGGTGGAAGAAGGCACGTTAGCAACGTTTGAGACATATCTTGATAGACATGTAAATGGGAGGTGAACAGAGGGATAGAAACAGCATATGGGCAATAAGTAACGGGTCTAAATAAGGATTAGGAATCAGTGCAGACTTGGTGGGCCAAAGGGCCCGTTCCTGTGCTGTATTTATTGTATATGTACTTTTATATTTATTTTTGAGTTTGAATGTTGAACAAGTGGCATGTGTGTTTGGTCTGCATAAATAAAGAGGTGTAATGTTTAACTTGTAATGAGCAGGGTAGACCAAGGAGAGCCAATGGATGTTATCTACCTGGACTTCAAGAAGGCCTTTGATAAGGTACCACACAGGAGGCTGCTAAGTAAGATAAGGGCCCATGGTGTTAGAGACAAGGTGCTAGGGGGAGACAAGGGGGATGGCTTATGAGGAGAGACTGAGTAGATTGGGATTATATTCATTGGAATTCAGAAGATTGAGGGGGGATCTTATAGAAACATATAAAATTATGAAGGGAATAGATAAGATAGAAGTAGAGAGGATGTTTCCACTGGCAGGTGAAGCTAGGACAAGAGGGCATAGCCTCAAGATTAGAGGGAGCAGATTTAGGACTGAATTGAGAAGGAATTTCTTCACCCAGAGGGTTGTTAATCTATGGAATTCCTTGCCCAATGAAGTAGTTGACGATACTTCAGCAAACGTCTTTAAAGAAAAGGTAGATTTTTTTTGAACAATAAAGGAATTAAGGGATACGGTGAGAACGTGGGTAAGTGGATCTGAGTCCACGAAAAGATC
Source organism: Rhincodon typus (assembly GCF_021869965.1). NCBI lineage: Eukaryota > Metazoa > Chordata > Chondrichthyes > Orectolobiformes > Rhincodontidae > Rhincodon > Rhincodon typus. The sequence goes on from NC_063334.1 coordinate 108,672,841, forward strand.
AGCCATGATCTTATTGAATGGCGGAGCAGGCTCGAAGGGCCAGACGGCCTACTCCTGCTCCTAGCTCTTATGTTCTTATGTTCTAGCATGGATAGAAGATTGGCTGTCTGGCAGAAAGCAGAGAGTGGGGATAAAAGGGTCTTTCTCAGGATGGCAGCTGGTGACAAGTGATGTTCCACAAGGGTCAGTGTTGGGACCACAACTTTTCACTTTGTACATTAATGATCTCGACGAAGGAACTGTGGGCATTCTGGCTAAGTTTGCAGATGATACAAAGGTAGGTGGAGGGACAGGTAGTACTGAGGAGGTGGTGAGACTGCAGAAGGATTTGGACAGGTTAGGAGAGTGGGCAAAGAAGTGGCAGATGGAGTACAACGTGGGAAAGTGTAAGATCACGCACTTTGGTAAGAAGAATAAAATCATGGACTATTTTCCAAATGGGGAGAAAATTCAGAAGTCTGAAATGCAAAGAGACTTGGGAGTACTAGTCCAGGATTCTCTCAAGGTAAACTTGCAGGTTGAGTCTGTAGTCAGGAAGGCAAATGCAATGTTGGCATTTATTTTAAGAGGACTTGAATATAAAAGCAGGGATGTACTACTGAGGCTTTATAAGGCTCTGGTCAGGCCACATTTGGAGTATTGTGTGCAGTTTTGGGTCCCATATCTCAGGAAGGATGTACTGGTCCTAGAGCAGGTTCAGAGGAGGTTCACGAGAATGGTCCCAGGAATGGAAAGCTTAACATATGAGGAACGTTTGAGGGCTCTGGGTCTATACTCATTGGAGTTTAGAAGGATGAGGGGGGATCTAATTGAAATTTACAGAATACTGAATGGCCTGGGCAGAGTGGATGTTGGGAAGATGCTTCCATTGGTAGGAGAGTCTAGCACCTGAGGGGACAGCCTTAGAGTAAAGAGAAGACCTTTTAGAACGGAGATAAGGAGAAACTTCTTCAGCCAGAGAGTGGTGAATCTGTGGAATTCACTGCCACAGAAGGCTGTGGAGGCCAGGTCAGTGAGTACATTTAAGTTGGAGATAGATATGTTCTTGATTATCAAGGGGATCAAGGGTTATGGGGAGAAAGCAGGAGAATGGAATTGAGGAACTTATCAGCCATGATTGAATGGCGGGCAGACTCGATGGGCCGAATGGCCGAATTTCTGCTCTTATGTCTCATGGTTTTATGGTCTTAAGTATTTCTGTAGCCATGATTATTTCTTTTAAAACGCAACATTAAAAAGACACTTTTGGAAAGTAATGGGGCTTTATTTTGGTTGGGTGAGCTTCATGAAAGAACGAAGGCAACACAGTGTATTAGGTTTCAAGTGTAAGGATCTAGAGACTGTGTTTTTATTTTGGTTGAGAGCTTGAAGAAAGCCTTTGGTTTCAGTGGGCAGAAGTCTAAACTACAAATGGGTGTCTAAGATAGCTGCCTCTGTTGAAAGGAGATGGTTTAGGACTGGTCAGAAATAGGTTACCTCATTGTAGGAATATAGTTTCAAAGTCCAAGACCAAAATTGTTTGGTTAAGTTCTGAACGGGCTGGTTCAGGCTGATAAAGTCGAAACTCACTTGTATGAATACTCAAGGAAGAGACTATCAGGTTCTTGAGACTGAGAATTAAAGTCACAATTAACCTAAGCTTTATAGAGGTGATAGACAATGGCATCCTCTTTGGTGTGAGTAGTATTTTGGCAGATAGGATCAAGGAAAAGTCCAAGGCTTTTGACACGTGCATGAGGAATAAGAGAATGACCAGAGAAAGGGTAGGGCCAATCATGGATTGTAAAGGGAATTAGTGCATAGAGCCTAAAGAGATAGGAGAGGTCCTTAATGAATATTTTTCTTCAGTATTCACAACTGAGAGGGACCTAGTTGTAGAGGAGGACAGTGTGAAACAGGCTGGTAGGCTAGAAGAGGTCAATGTTAGTAAGGAAGATGTGCTAGGAATTTTGAGCAAGTTGAAGATAGATAAGTCCCCTGGGCCTGATGGGATTTATCCAAGGATTCTATGGGAAGCGAGGGACGAGATCGCAGGGCCTTTGGCGATGATCTTTTCATCCTCACTGTCCACGGGTATAGTGCTGGAAGATTGGAAAGAGGCAAACGTCATTCCCTTGTTCAAAAAAGGGAACAGGGATAACCCCGGAAATTACAGGCCAGTTAGTCTTACGTCAGTGGTGGGCAAATTATTGGAAAGGGCTCTGAGAGATAGGATTTATGATCACTTGGAAAGGCACAGTTTGATTCGTGATAGTCAGCATGGATTTGTGAGGGGTAGATCATGCCTCACAAACCTTATTGAATTCTTTGAAGAGGTGACCAAACACGTGGATGAAGGTAGAGCAGTGGATTTAAGTAAGGCATTTGATAAGGTTCCCCATGGTAGGCTCATGCAGAAGGTAAGGAGGCATGGGATAGGGAGAAATGTGGCAGATTGGATTCAGAATTGGCTGACCCTTAGAAGACAAAGGGTGGTAGTGGACAGAAAATATTCAACATGGTGCTCAGTTATGAGAGGTGTACCACAAGAAATGTCCTGGGTCCTCTTCTATTTGTGATTTTTGTAAATGATTTGGATGAAGGAGTGGAAGGGCAGATTAGCAAGTTCACTGATGATATGAAGGTGGGCCACGTTGTGGACAGTGCGGAGGGCTGTTCTAGGTTACAAAGGGACATTGATAGAATGCAGAGCTGGGCTGAGAAGTGGCAGATGGCGTTTAACCCTGGAAAGTGTGAGGTGATTCATTTTGGAAGGACAAACCTGAAAGCAGAATACAGGGTTAACGGAAAGATTCTTGGCAGTGTGGAGGAGCGGAGGGATCTTGGGGTTCATGTTCACAGTTCGTTGAGAGCTGCCACCCAGGTGGATAGAGTTGTTAAGAAGGCATATGGTGTGTTAGCTTTCATTAATAGAGGGATTGAGTTCAAGAGCCGTGAAGTTATGCTCCAGCTTTACAAAAGCTTGGTTCAGCCACGTCTGGAGTATTGTGTCCAGTCTGGTTGCCTCATTACAAGAAAGATGTGGAAGCATTGGAAAAGGTGCAGAGGAGATTTACCAGGATGTTGCCTGGAATGGAGGGAAGGTCTTACAAGGAAACGTTGAGAGACCTAGAGCTTTTCTCTTCAGAACGACGAAGGATGAGAGGTGACTTGATAGAGGTGTACAAAATGATCAGAGGTATAGATAGAGTAGACAGCCAGAGACTTTTTCCGAGAGTGGAGGTAGCTATTGCGAGGGGGCATGGTTTTAAAGTGAGTGGAGGTAGATACAGGGGAAATGTCAGAGGTAGGTTCTTTACTCAGAGAGTGGTAGGGGCGTGGAATGCATTGCTGGAGAGGGTAGTGGAGTCGGTCTCATTAGGGACATTTAAGCGGCTATTAGATAGGCATATGGATGATAGTGTAAGGTAGGGGTGGAGGTTAGATAGACCTTAGGATCAGGGTATAAGTTCGGCACAACATTGTGGGCTGAAGGGCCTGTACTGTGCTGTACTGTTCTATGTTCTATGTTCTATGTTGTATGTATAAAGGACTATTGTTGAGATTAATAGGATTATCTATTGTTGTGTGTTAACATCATAATATTTGTGTTATATATAAATAGTTTGAGATATTCTATCTTCATTTTTTTTGCAAAATGAACTTCAGTTTTAGTGCTATAATGAAATGCTCAGTTTGCTGGACAACTAATTTCACTGAAAGACCACTCCATTAAGACCAAAATGAACAAAACATGATCCAACCAACAAGATTTCAGTTTGGAATATGACTTGTTTGGTCATTACATCAGCTAGGATTACAATACAGCAGAGGATGACCAAAAATTAATGAGGAGGGGAAAATTAGACTGAGAGAAAGTGACCCAGAAATATAGAAACCTCAGATATTAAGATTTTCTATAAATGTCCTTAAAAAAAGTAACAAAGTGAAAGCTGGTCCAATAGAAAGTCAGGCTGGAAAATAAGGAGATGCGGATGAATTTAACAGGGGCTTTGCATTAGTCTTCACGACAAAGGATTCAAATAACATCCCAAAAGCAGCTAAAATGCAGGAAATGGAATGGAGGGAGAAACTCAGTAAAATCACAATCACAAAAGAAGTGGTACTGAGTAAATTGTTGAGGCTGTGGGCTTACAGGTAGACTGATGGGCTTTATCCTTGGATCTTAAAGGGAGTGGCTAGTGAGAGAGCTAATGCATTGGTTTTAATTTTGCAAAACTCGTTCAACCTGGAGAAAGTCCTATTAGATTGGAAAATAGCAAATATAAATATTTTATTCGAAACCTGTGGGAGACAGAAAGCAGAATACTATAGGCCAGTGAGCTTAACATCAGTCATAGGAAAAATGTTAGAAATTATTTAAAATGACGTTCGAGCAAGGCAGTTAGATAAGTTCAAGATAATCAGACACAAATAACATGGTTTTGAAAAAGGAAAATCATGTTCAACCAATCCATTTGAGTATTTTCAGAAAGTAACACATGTTGTGGATAATGGGCAACCAGCAGATATATTTTGCTTCAATTTCTGGAAGAAATTTGATAACATGCCACCTCGTAGAAAGATTATTATAGAAAAAAATGCTCATGTTTTATGCAGTAGCATACTGATCTGGATAGAAGACTGGCTGGCTAATAGATGTCAAATTGGAAGCAGAAATGCATCTTTTTCAGATTTCCAAGATGTAACAAGTGGCATGTCACAGATATCAATGCTGGGACCAATATGGTTTGCAATTCATATAAGTGACGTTTCTGAAAGGACCAAACATATGATTGCCAAATTTTTGGCCAAGTCTGGCTTGTGCCAAGATTTTGTAAAGATTGTAGCCTTGAGGCCAAGAGAGTTCTCTCACCATGTCTACTAAACACGCCTCATCAATTACCTATGACTCCCACGTCATCTTTCACATCTGATTCCAGGCCCAACTTATCATAGACATTTCCAGTACAACTCACCATTCAGCAGATATCCTTGAATTGACCGGTATCCATTATGTCTGCACCATTTTAAATCTCCATTGTGCCCCTGGACAAGCACTGGCATTCTGGAGCTGCCCTGCACAATTGCTAACTCTTGCCCCGGCCATAGCAGACAGGGGGATATCTGCACCCTGCTTTGTGGGCAGGATCTTTCTGGCTGGTGTAGGATATCCTCTTCTCCCAGAAAACAGCAGCTGAGGCCATAAAATCAGAACATGCACCTGGATTTGAGCAGTCTCGCCATTTGCAGGAATGCCCAGCACTGTGGGAAGAAGTCAATATCCTTTCCGACTTCATCAACGTCTTCTCTCCAATATCTCACATGCACTCCATCTCTGCCACTGCACCAATTTCACACAGCAAAGATCACACTCTACCACTCTCACGATTGCATGCAACATTTTCCTCACTTTCTGTAGCCCACATCACCACAAACGCTGCATATGCATTTTTCTATTATCTCAATTGAGACACTTTCCCATCTGCCCCAACAGCAAAAGTTGTTTCATCAATTTGCATCTCCTGTAATACCTTCCTCTTTCTCATTCCATAAGAGCCCACAGTAAGGGCACAAAGAAGCGAGGTGGGTTGTGTGCTACCTGGCATTCTGCTTCTCACACCTTCTGAGAAGGGGGTCCCTTCTCTGACACCACTGAGCAGGCCTGGAGCCATGTCAGAAGCTGACCTTGACTCAGTGTGAAGGAACACCTGAGCAAAGCCTATATCCTTCACTTGACCGAGGCCTACAGGCAATCATAACAAGCTTCCCGGGTTTGTGTCTATGTCAACTGGCATGGGAAGACATCAGGAATATAAGCTTGGTATCTACATAAGTTGAGGTGTGGGAGTAAGGGGCAAGCAAGGTAACAATGCTGTGAGCATCCAGGTAGGCTCAGAGCAAGGACTATGACAGCAAGAAAAGAGCCTGGAGATGCAGCCTGGTCCGTCCCATGAGCTGGTTGCATGTCCCTGAGCGCACACTGTTCCAGCATTTCAGTGAGAGCTGGCAGCGTATTCTGAGCTGCAGCCTTGAAGAGCAGAAAGTGCATCAGAAATGCGCCATGAGAGTGCTTGGAGATGGCACATATGAGATGCCAATGTCCATGTATATTGGGTACATGTGGAAGGTGCCCATGGAACATGCCCTGAGATGTTGGCAATAAGTTCCCATCATGCAGGTCATTCAGAGCAAGCAGCAAGCTGAATCTGCCAGGCACTCACTCTGGTTTCCATGTCTAGTTTTCCTAATGTCTAGCTTATTTGACAATTTTTGCTGCCTGATTCTGCCATAGACCACGTTCACTCAGACCCCAATGAGATTCTGCTCAGAGCCTTTGAATTCTTTTAAAGCAGAGATGGATAGATTTTTGGTCTGCAAGGGGCTGAAAAGTTATCAGCAATACTCGAGAAAACAGATTTGAGGTTACGATCTGAGTAACCATGGTTTTATTGAAGAGTGAAGTAGGTTCAAGGTTTGAACAGCCTACTCTAGCTCCTTGTTTGGATGTTCATAGCTTAAACTGTGTTCCTCACTTCTAGTCTCCCTCACAGAAGGAAAGATTCTCCCTGTATGCACCTATCAATTTTCATGAGTATCTTAAATGTTTCAATGGGATCATGTCCCGTTTTTCGAAAGTACTTTGGATACATGCCTAATCTGTTCGACCTTTCCTCGTAAGATAAGGCCCCATGCAAGGAATCAGTTAAGGGTACCTTCTTGAACCTGCTTCAAAAACAAATATTTCGCTCAGACAAACATGGGCCCATTGCCGATGAGTCAGGAGAATTCATAGACAAGGGCAGGGAAGTGGCAGAGAACCAAACATTTACTTTGCGTCTGTCTTCGTGGAAGAAGAAACAGAAAATCTCCCAGTGATACAAGCTGACCAAGGGACATGAGAAACTGACAAACTAAAATAATTTCTGAAGAAGGGTCCTGACCCGAAACGTCAACTTTCCTGCTCCTTTGATGCTGCCTGGCCTGCTGTGTTCCTCCAGCTTCACACTGTGTTATCATAAACTAAAAGAAATTAGTATTCACAAAGAAGTAGCATTTGAAAATTGAAGGTTGATAAATCCCTGGAGCAGATAAAATCCACCTCATGTTTCTCAAGGAGGAGATGAGAGACATAATGGATGCATTGGTGGCTGTCTTTCAAAATTCTGTAGATTCTGGAAAAGGACTTGCAGAATACTAAGAAGCACGTTTCACCCCACTATGTAATTAGAGGAAGAGGGAGAATGGAATGCTACAGAAATGTTAGCTTGAGGTCACTAGTCAGGAAAATGTTGGAATATTTTATAAAGAATATGATAACTGGACCTTGAGAAAAGAATGTAAACTGGGTAGAGTCAACCTGGATTTATCAAAAGGAAACCACATTTTAACAAATTGTTTGCATTATTTGAGGACATTACTCAGAGAACATGTGGATGTGGTTTATTTGTTTTCTTCTGAAGGTTTTTGATAGACTCCCATATAAGAAAACTAATAATTAAAATTACGACACTTGGGATTGGGAGAAACATACGGACATGAATTGTGAATTGTTCAAAAGATGGACAAAAAGAAAGAGGAATAAACGGACTATTCTCAGGATGGAGGAATCACAAGTTTCAGTACGAGATCCACTATTCTTTGGATTCAATATAAATGATTTTTAAAATTTTTTTTCATGGGTGGCACGGTGGCTCAGTGGTTAACCCTGCTGCCTCGCAGCGCCAGCGACCCAGGTTCGATTCTAGCCTTGGGCAACTGTCTGTGTGGAGTTTGCACATTCTCCCCGTGTCTGCGTGGGTTTCCTTCGGGTGCTCCTGTTTCCTCCCGCAGTCCAAAGATGTGCAAGCTCGGTGGATTAGCCATGCTAAATTTCCCATAGTGCCCAGGGATGTTTAGGTTAGGTGGGTTAGACATGGGAAATGCAGGGGTAGGGGAATGGGTCTGGGTGGGATGCTCTTCGGAGGGGCAGTGTGGACTAGTTGGGACTGAATGGTCTGTTTCCAGACTGTAGGGGTTCTACGTTTCTATGATTCGGATATCAGGACTAATGGTAATATATCCAAATTTGCTAAAGTCTCCAAACTGGATAGGAAGGTAAGTTGTGAAGGGGATATAAAGAGATTCAAGAAGACCTGACTAATTTGAATGAATGGTGTGGAACATAACAGGTGGAATAATAAGTGAAGTTATTATCTTTGGTAGGCAAAATATTTCTTACATACTGAGAGATTGGGAAGTGTGGATATGCAAAGGGACCTGGATGTCCTTGTTCATGAGTCACTTGAAGTTAGCATGTGGGTGCAGCAAGCAGTTAGGAAGGGAATGGTATGTTGGCCTTCATTGCAAGGAAATTTGAATACAGCAGTAAAGGTGCCTTGTCGCAGTTGTATAAAGGGTCGGGGAAAACCCCAGCTGGAGTACTATGTACAGCATTGGTCTCTTACCTAAGGAAGGATATCCTTGCCTTGGAAGGAATGCAAGAGGCTCCATAAAACAAAAGAATGATGGAGTTACAGCACACAATGTAGCCATTCAATTCTATTCATCAGCATGGTCCATAGCCTTGCAGCTTACAGAGTTTCAGATGCAGATCCAGATCCCCTTTGAATGATTTGAGGGTTTCCATCTCCAAGACCAAACTGGCTAGTAAATTTCAGAAACCCACAACCTCTGGGTGAGATAGATTTTCCTCACATCCCCTCGAACAGTCATCTGGAATCTGTGTTCCCTGGTATTTGACCTCTTCACTGTAGGAAACAAGTGTTCCCTGTCCACTCTATCCAAATCCCTCATGAGAGAGACATAGAGGTCCACAGCACAGAAAAAACACCCTTTGGTCCAATGAGTTTGTGCTGGTCAAAACCAAGCAGCCAACCACTCTGATCCCATTTTCCAGCACTTGTCCCATAGCCTATTGTTTTCACACTCAGAAACTTGCTGACAAATTTGCTCCTCTCACTGTCTTGCACTATTTGAGAGATTAATCCTCGGAATGGTGAGATTTTCTAGTGAGGAGAGACTATCTCTATTCCACAGAGTTCAAAAGAATAAGGGATAATTTCATTAAGATAGACAAAATCCTTACAAGGCCTTACAGGGTGCATGTCAGCAATTTGCCCTGGTTGATGAGTTGACACCAACAAAAAATGTCTCGGGGATGTAAGGGGATAAAGCACAGACCACTTAAGACTGAAATGGGGATGAAACTGAGAGGCAATCTTTCTGAAGCATATGAGGTCCTGAGGGGAACTGACAGAGTGGACTCTTGTGGAAGAGTTGAAGATTTGAGGACAGTAAGTGGTAATAAGAGTAAGGAGTCACCCATTTAAGAGAGAGAGATAAGGAGAAATGTTTTCCTTCGGAAGTTTATGAGTCTTTGGAAATCTGTGACCCAGACAGTGGTGGAGACAGAGTAATTAAATATTTTTAGGGCAGAGGCTGATAGATTATTAATGAGCAAGGGAGTCATCTCTGATTGGTCAGAAGATGAAGCTGAGGCCACAATCACATCAGCCACAATCTAAATAAATGATAAAACATCAGGTTATAGTCCAACAGGTCTGTACTTTCCCTTTCCTGCACAAGGGAATAACATTTGCCACTCTCGAGTCATCTGGTACTACTCCAGCAGGTAGGATTAAAGAAAACCGCAAAGGCGTTCTATACTTATGTGAGGAACAAGCGGATGGCCAGAGTGAGGGTAGGACCGATCAGGGATAGTGGAGGGAACTTGTGCACAGAGTTGGAGGAGGTAGGGGAGGTCCTTAATGAATACTTTGCTTCAGTGAGAGGGACCTAGTCGTTTGTGAGGACAGTGTGAAACAGGCTGATATGCTCAAACAGGTTGACGTTAGGAAGGAGGATGTGCTAGAAATTTTGAAAAACATGAGGATAGATAAGTTCCCCGGGCCAGAAGGGATATACCCAAGGTTTTAACGGGAAGCGAGGGAAGTGATTGATGCGCCTTTGGTGATGATCTTTGCGTCCTCACTGTCCACTGGAGTAGTACCAGATGATTGGAGGGTGGCAAATGTCATTCCCTTGTTCAAGAAAGGGAATAGGGATAATCCTGGGAATTACAGACCTGTCAGTCTTACTTCTGTGGTGGGCAAATTATTGGAAAGGATTCTGAGAGATTGTATTATTTGGAAAAGCATAGTTTGATTAGAAATAGTCATGGCTTTGTGAGGGGCAGGTCTTGCCTCACAAGCCTTACTGAATTCTTTGAGGATGTGACAAAACACAATGATGAAGGTAGAGCAGTAGATGTGGTGTATATGGATTTTAGCAAGGCATTTGATAAGGTTCCACATGGTAGGCTTATTCAGAAAGTAAGGAGTCATGGGATTCAGGGAAATTTGGCTGTCTGGACACAGAATTGGCTGTCCAGTAGAAGGCAGAGGGTGGTAGTGGATGGAAATTATTCAGCCTGGAGCTTGGTGACCAGTGTTGTTCTGCAGGGATCTGTTCTGGGACCTCTGCTCTTTCTGATCTTTATAAATGACTTGGATGAGGAAGTGGAAGGGTGGGTTAGTAAGTTTGCCGATGACACAAAGGTTGGTGAAGTTGTGGATAGTGTGGAGGGCTGTGGTAGGTTGCAACGGGACATTGACAGGATGCAGAGCTGGGCAAAGAAGTGGCAGATGGAATTCAACCCGGAAAAGTGTGAAGTGATTCATTGTGGAAGGTCGAATTGGAATGCAGAATACAGGGTTAGTGGCAGGATTTTCGGCAGTGTGGAGGAACAGAGGGATCTTGGGGTCCACATCCATAGATCCCTCAAAGTTGCCACCCAAGTTGATAGGGTTGTTAATAAAGCATAGGGTGTGTTGGCTTTCATTGACAGGGGGATTGAGTTTAAGAGCCGCAAGGTTATGCTGCACTTCGATAAAACCCTGGTTAGACCACACTTGAAATATTGTGTTCAGTTCTGGTCGCCTCATTGTAGGAAGAATGTGGAAGCTTTAGAGAGGGTGCAGAGGAGATTTACCAGGATGCTGCCTGGACTGGAGGGTAGGTCTTATGAGGAATGGTTGAGGGAGTTAGGGCTTTTCTCATTGGAGTGAAGAAGGATGAGAGGTGACTTGGTAGAGGTGTACAAGATGATAAGAGGCATAGATAGAGTGGATAGTCAGAGGCTTCTCCCAGGGAGGAAATGACTATCACAAGGGGGCATAATTTTAAGGTGATTGGAGGAAGGTATAGGGGAGATGTCAGAGGTAGGTTCTTCACACAGAGCGTGGTGGGCGTGTGGAATGCGCTGCTGGCAGTGGTAGTGGAATCAGATACATTAGGGACATTTAAGTGAATCCTGGATAGGCACATGGAGGATAGTAAAATATAAGGTATGCAGGTTAGTTAGAGTAGGGTAATAGGTCGGCACAACATCTTGGGCCGAAGGGCCTGTACTGTGCTGTACTGTTCTATGTTCTCGGTTTATTTGAAATCATAAGCTTTCAAAGCGCTGCCCATTCATCAGGTGAAGTGAAGAGAGCATCCAGGCACAGACTTTACAATCAGAGAGATCAAAATATCATACAAATGGTGAGAGTAGAGTGTAGACAGGCTGAATATTAGGTGTCTGCAGGTGATCGAGAGTGTCAGTCAGTGTGAGTAATGTGTCAACAGTTAAATAACAAGTGAAGGGATGACGTATAATCTGATTAATCGAGGCATGTCAAGACCATGCAGACACAACGACAACAGATGAATGGACATCGCGCAACAGTCACCAGACAGGAATGTTCCCTCCCAGTCGGGGAACACTTGAGCGTCAAGGACATTCAGCCTCCGATCTTCGGGTAAGTGTCCTCCAAGGTGGCATCCGAGATATACAGCCATGCAGAATCGCTGAGCAGAAATTGACAGCCTAGTTCTGTGTCCATGAAGACGGCCTCAACCGTGATCTTGGGTTCATTCTATGCTACATGTGACACCACCACACTGTTCTGTGTCTGTAAAATCTTCCTTCCTGTCCTGTTTTGACACCATCACCTTGATAACTGGTTATGTTCTGTCTACCTTAATTAGTTGGTAGAGTTTTGGATTACTTGTTCCTTTGGTTAGACTCTCGGCATGCGATGCTTCTACCGAGCATTTTATTCCAGTCGTTTAGTTTGTTTCCAGCACCAGCTTATTTTTTTTTTATTATCTCTCTCGTAATTATCATTCCTGCCGGGCAATTGTTGCGCGTTATCTATTCACCTAAGAGATAGTAGGAACTGCCGATGCTGGAGTCTGAGATAACAAGGTGTAGAGCTGGGTGAACACAGCAGGCCAAGCAGCATCAGAGGAGCAGTAAATCTGATGTTTCGGGTCTGGACCCTTCTTCAGAAATGGGAGAGGGGAAGGGGGCTCTGAAATAAATAGAGAAGGGGGGGCGGTGATTGAAGGTGGATAGTGGAGCGGATAGGTCGGAGAGAAGACAGACAGGTCAAGGAGGCGGGGTTGAAGCTAGTAAAGGTGAGTGTAGGTAGGAAATGGGGATGGGAGTTGGTCAGTGAGGATGGAGGTGAAGATAGGTGGAGAGAAGTGGACAGGTCAAGGAGGCGGGGATGAAGCTAGTAAAGGTGAGTGTGGATAGGAAGTGGGGATGGGGACAGTCAGTGAGGTGGGAGGAGCAGATAGGTGGGAGAGAAGACAGACAGTTCAATGAGTCAGGGATGAGCGGTGGGCTGGTCTTGGGATGAGGTCGGGGGTGGGGAGGTTTTGAAGCTAGTAAAGCCCACATTGAGACCATTGGGTTGTAGGCTTTCATGGTGGAATATGAGGTGCTGTTCCTCCAGCCTTTGGTTGGCATCGTCGTGACACTGGAGGAGGCCCAGGATGGACATGTCATCCAGGGAGTGGGAGGGAGAGTTGAAATGGTTCGCAACTGGGAGTGTTGTCGTTTGTCTATTCACCTGTTGTCTTAGCGTCTGCATGGTCTCAACATGCCTCAATTAATTGGATTATAGGTCGTCCCTTCACTTGTTATTTAGCTGTTGACACTTTACTCACACCTTCTGACACTCTCGATCACCTGCAGAGACCTATTATTCAGCCTGTCTACACTCCACTCATGCCATTTATATGATATTTTGATCTCTCTGATTGTAAAGTCTATGCCTGGGTGCTCTCTTCACTTCGCCTGATGAAGGGGCAGCGCTCCGAAAGCTTGTGATTTCAAATAAACCTGTTGGACTATAACCTAGTATTCTGTGACTTCTGACCTTGTCCATCCCAGTCCAACACTGGCACCTCTATATCATTAATAAATGACAGAACAAGTACAATGGGCCAAAAGGCCTCCTCTTGCTCCTAATTCATTCATTTGTTTTGAAATCCTCCTGGGCACATAACGATGCAGCGTCTGCATTTGCAGTTATCCTCTTTGTGGCTATTTCACTCTGTGCCTGATTGCAATAAATAGTGCATGGAAAAGAAAACATTTACGAAAGCAAATCTAAGAAGCCTGAATCCACAGATAATGGTTACAGAAAAATCTCAAGTGTGTTAAAATATGGACTTCTTCTAAGTACATTTTTAGGGACTATTTAACTTGTTTTGTTATTTTATTCCGACATGCATGAAAACCGCTAAACAGCAGAACAACTGCCATCAGTTCTGAAGAAATGTCACTGGACCTGAAACGCTTACTCTGATTTCTCTGCACAGATGCAACCGGACCTGCTGAGTCTTTTCCAGCAAATTCTTTTTTTGTTTCTGAACAAATGTGTTGTTCATTTTCTGATTACTCTACCTCCCTCTACAAGATAAAGCTGAATTCAGCCAGATAATATCACAGGTGTGTAGTCTTCCAGTACCTCAGTCAAACATCACACTGTTCTCCGTGATTGTTGGCAATGCATTAAGCATGTGGGCAAAATTTTGGGTCTTTCTTTTCCCCCGCCTGCCCAACTGTGATCACACTAATATACATTTATACTTTTTAGCAAAACCACCAGGTGAGAAAACTAGTGGATTTATTTCATTGGATTAATGATTAACACGATTAGCAAGATCAGTTGGAGACCTCAGGAATTGACCTGTCAATTTGCTACTATTTTATGCATTTAGTTTTTGCCTCTGCCGGCAATGTATATTTTTGCCATTTCCACTCTGAGATTATGCAGTATTTGCAAATTTTCCATTAAAGAAAAATGACTTTGACACAGTCTTGGCCTTGCATTAAGAGCAGACATAACAGGAGCACATGGGTGCCTTAAGATTGAGGGGGAAGAACCTTTGAAGCTGTAGAAAAACTTTTAGTCTTCTGTGATCACATTGCCAAGCCATGACTGAGAACGGGAGCCCTTTTGTACAGGATGACCTATGGTTTCAACAGTGGACCTGTAATAGAACTGGCCTCTGCAGTGAGGCTAAATGAATGAGCCTTCGCCAATTCCAAACCCCTGCCTGCCAACAGGAGTCATCCTGTGGGATCTGCCTGGTTTCACCCGTTGCTTGGAGCATGTCTGGTGCCTGTAAAATCTGACCAACGTTCCCTGTCTGGCTGACCCCATGTGGTCAGTGTAGGATAATGAGAATGGAAACACTAAAGAGACCACTTGCATGTTGCAGTAGTGACAAAAGCAATCATATGCAACTGATAAATAGAAACACAGAAAATAGGAGCAGGAGGAGGCCATTCGGCCCTTCGAGCCTGTTCCACCATTCTTCACGATTATGGCTGATCGTCCAACTCAATAGCCTATTCCTGCTTTCTCCACATAACCTTTGATCCCATTCACCCCAAGCGATGGCAATAAAAGGAAGGAATAAAGTGCACTGGAAAGATCAGTATCATTTGTACTTGTGTTTGTGGAAACTGACATCAGACAGCAGTGTCTCCTGTCACAGAAAGGAAACTTGTAAAAATCTGGAATACTTGGAAATGACTGTAATAGGTGTACAGGAGCTCCGTTCTTTCCCCTTGACCTGTAAATAGTTTATTTCATATCTTTCTCCAATTCCCATTTGCAGATTATGAATACACTTGCTTCCACAACACACTCAGGTAGGGCATTGTGGACCATAATCATAATTTATGATGGAGAAATGAAAAGTAGAGTATGGCGATACAGTTCGACAAAATGAGGTGGGTCAAAACTTGCAAGGTATCAGTGGAATTACAACTCAGAACAGCAGATTCCATTTTAAGTTTTCCAATGATAGCTTTCTAATTTCATTTGACACTTATTTTCTGCAACTTGTACTTTCCATGTTGAATTCATTCATTCAGGACAAATTAGAGGCTCTATCCCTCTGGAAATCACAAAAGCATTTTGTTCTCAGCTAATGGACCGTAAAATATTTGACGAGAAATGGGTCATTCAACTCATTGAGTCTGCTCTGCTATTCAGTGAGATCATGGCTGATTTAATAACCCTCAACTCCACTTTCCTGCCCTTTCCCCATTACCCTTGATTCACTCGCTGATTAAAAATCTGTCTCAGCCTTGAATATACTTAATGACCTAGCCTCAACAGCTCTCTGTGGTAAAAAAATTCCTCACATTCATCACCCTCTGAGAGAAGAAATTCCTCCTCATCTCTGTTTTTTTCCTGAGATTATGGTCTCCGGACTCAGACTCTCTCAGGAGGGAAACAGTCTTTCTGCATCTGTCCTGTCAAGTCATCATAAGAATCTTATATGTTTCAGTAAGGTCACCTCTCATTCTAATGAGTACAGGCTCAACCTACTCAATCTCGCCTTTTTAAGACAGTCCCCCTATACCTGGGATCAGAACCTTCTTTGGGCTGCCTCCAATGCCAATACATCTTTCCTTATTACAACACAATAATAAAGTACAAATGACCACAAAAAACATCTTCAAGGATGTTTTGCAATGCAAAAATGGACTCAGCTAGATGAAGCAATATAATCATTTTTTTTTCAGTAGTCTTACTTATGACTAGGTTTTCAAATATCAACATGTCTGAATAAAGTACAAACCACAGGAAGGAATAATAACCAAAACCAGATGCAGAACTGGAAGATTCATTTCTTTCGTTGCTTGATTCATGTCTTGTGGCTCAAGAACCTGGCTAGAAATGGAAAGAAAACCTGTCCAGATTTGCTGAAACATTTGCTAACAGACCCTATGTAAAACCTGAAATGAATCACAGCTGAATTACTCTTGGTTTTTAGCCCTGCAATATATCTACTGCAGATACTGCTTTCAGGAAATGGGTTTTATGCAGCACCAAAGATGTATTTTACTTCAAATTGAATATTTTTATGCCCATTTCAAAACAGCAGCCTCCAAGCATTGAGATGGATCATCACATATTTCTCTCAGTGTTAATTTGGGGAGATAATGGTAATGACAGATCACTCATATTTCCGAACCCTGCGTTAATACGCTCAACGGACATGGATGCAAACCCCACCATGGCAGATGGTGAAATTTAAATTCCATAAAATGATTATCATCCCCTGTAAATTGTTGTAAAACCTCATCTGGTTCATTAATGTCTGTACAGGTGGAAATCTGGCATCTTTGCCTGGTCTGGCCTACATGTGACTCGAGACACACAATAAAGTGGTTACATCTTAACTCCTCTCTAAAGTGATACTAATAAGCCACTCAGAGGATGGGCAATACATGGTGATTCAGCTTGCAACACCCACATCCCATGAATGAATTAAGAAATACTCTGTTCCCTCTGGAACAGGAGCAGGACCTAGGAAAAGGCCTTTTCAAATGGCTGTCAAAAATCCCATGATGTTAGTGCTCCCTCATGAAATCATAAGTGGTGCATAATTTTACCTTGAAGTAACTCTAACCATCTCCACTTCCCTCTCATCTACAAAGTCAGGTAGCTGCCCTACATGCATTTAATGATTAGCTGTTACCGACTTGTGGGAGGGCTTTAGATTCTCAGAAACCAGAAGTATCACCTCAGACAGTTGTCAGATAATCAGAGTCCAACACAGATATCACCACCAGACCTGGTGACCAGTGTGCCCAGATGATTAGCGATGACCACACAACTTCAATTCTGCCAGCCCAGGTAACTGTCAAATCCAGCATCGTGTCTCTCAGGGTATAACTACAACAGCTGGTATGCTGATTGCTGCTACTGGGAGCTTGCTTTGTAATTTACCCAAGGGAGTGGAAACATTTGATAATATATCAGACCTGTAAAAAGTCAAGCCGAGCTTGTTTACGACAAACGGATTGTGCAGCAACACACAGAAACTTTGTAGAAATAGTGAACAGGGATGGATTTTACATGTCAATACAGTGAAGTAACATCATTTCTGATGAAGGGTCTAGGCCCGAAACGTCAGCCTTTCTGCTCCTATGATGCTGCTTGGCCTGCTGTGTTCATCCAGCTCTGCACCTTGTTGTCTCAGAATTAAAGCATGTCAGTTTACTGAATGGGTATATTGTCCCCACATTCAGTTATCAGCACAAGTTTATTTTCACAGCACATTGAAAACCTGTTTTCAAACAGGTATTTTCACCCTACCTTGAAGGAGCACACGATAGGTGATTGTGGTCTTCTGTCACTGACTGATGATATCAAGTGGTTCTCTGTCGTCTCCTGAAACATAAAGGGGAAGTGGAAATGTGAAAGGAATTCTTTTAATCCAATATTTGTGTTTTTGTTTTGAATATTTCTGGAAAGAGAGACAGGTTGTGAAACTTTTCCTCTTGCGCTCATCAGGACAATTGTAAGAATGCCAAATCTCAAATGGTCACAATAATTTATACTCCAGTAGAAGGTGGTGTTGATTGGTTGACAAGTGCACTTTGACTATCCAAGACATTATCAATGAATCAGTGTTAACGTTTCGGGTCCAGTGACCCTTCCTCAGAAGGATTCCAAGGAAGGGTCACCGAACCCGAAATGTTAACTCTGATTTTTCTCCGAAGATCCTGCCTGACCCGTTGTGTGTTTTCAGCAATTTCTGTATTTCTTTCTGATTTCCAGCATCTGCAATTCTTTTGGATTTTTGATCAATGAGTCACTGTCTGGTTCATGCTAAGTTATCCTTGCATTAATATCCATTATGTACTTTAGTTGAAAGAACATGCAGCACATTTCAATCATGCAAAATAAATTCTCTATTGGTGGGAGCAGAGGAAGCTCACAGCGATTAATCATTGTGGAAACTAAGCAACTGACAACCTTAATCAAGTGCTTAATGGCTGCAATTGTCTGGCAGATGAAAGCAGTCATTTTGAAATTTCTGCAATGCAAGTGGAATGATCAAAGTGAACTTGTTCTGGTTTTCAGATGCTGGAGGAAAATCTGAAGTGAAACAATGGAGGCCCAACAATCCAGTAACTGATCAATGAATGGCACCCACCATGAGTTCCATTTGTCCTTGTTTGTTTACTCTCCAGGACATTTTGTGTGACAAGTTCTATTAAAGGATGGAATTGGTGAGTGCCCTCGACATGGCATTTATGTGTAAACAAGGAAAGCATCTGTGAATTTCTTGAACCAGTCATTTGAACGATTGTGAAATGAACAGCTTAAGGTCTGAACAAAGAAGTCAAGTTTTCACTGGGTGAATTCAATGTTAAATGAAAGAAATGAAAATGAAGAGAGGGAAATAAAATTTAAGACATTTGATACACGTATTAAAAACAAAAGTAACATCTTCAAAGTACCTAAAATTTGTGAGCTATATTTACAACTCGAAGGAATGGGACTCCACACTTGCAATAGCACATTTTGAGGACCAGAGCTATTGAGTAATTGAGAATAACACTCAGCACATCATAGCGCTTGGACTGAAATGATCCAACAACTTATACCAATATAGCAACTTTAATACTGTATACCACACCAAGGCACTTCAGAAAGTAATATAAAAGAAATTATAACTTTGAGCCACATGAAGAGATATTCGGTTGGCTATCCAAACATTTGGGATCAAAAAGCTTGTTTAGAAGCAGTGACTTAAAGATGGAAGAGGAGATAGAGGGCATAATTAATGACCCCCAAT
Organism: Rhincodon typus; assembly: GCF_021869965.1. Lineage (NCBI taxonomy): Eukaryota > Metazoa > Chordata > Chondrichthyes > Orectolobiformes > Rhincodontidae > Rhincodon > Rhincodon typus. The sequence goes on from NC_063334.1 coordinate 108,691,771, forward strand.
ACAGGAATGTTTGGAGATGGGGTGGCTGTGTCAGGAGGTCCTCCAGACACCCACTGTCCCACCACCAGAATAGAGCGCCATGTGGAAAGAGTGCAGCGTGGTCTTTTTTTTTGAAAAAATCACTGACAGGATGTGGGACTCACTGGTTAAGCCAGCATTCACTGCCCATCCCTAATTCTACAGAGGGCAGTTCAGAGTCAACCACATTGCTGTGGGTCTGGAATCACATATTGGCCTGACCAGGTAAGGTTGGCAGTTTTCTTCCCTAAATGACATGAGCGAACCTAATGGGCTTTCTAACTACTGGCAATGGATTTATGTTCACCATTAGACTCTTAACTCTAGATATTTTTATTGAATTCAAATTCAAACATCTGCTGTGGTAGGATTTGAACCCAGTTCTCCAGAACATTACGTGGGTCTCCGGATTAATAGCCCAGTGATAATGCCACTCGGCCATCACCTACCCACTCAGAGGCACCCACTGAAGGCATTACTTCTATTGCCACGAGCATTCAATCAGTGGTAGTGACTCACCATCTTAGCCAATTGTTCTGCAAACTCTAATGAATTTACTTGTAGCCTAATCGAGAAGAGAGGCTTGCATGTTGGAAGGGCTATTTTCCAGTACTTCGCATCTGATTTGAAGGGTCTGGAATCAGGATAGAGTGGGTGGGTAGTTGGTAGCCCATTGCAAAGGAATCTTCCCTGCATTCCCACCTCTTGTTAGCACCCTCCACTAAACACGTGTGAGGGGCTGTGTGCCATATTGGCATTGGTCATTGCTCCCATTAATGGAGAGCTGCCAGGCTCTAGCTGACCCACGCCTCTCAGCGGCAGTGTTTCTCTCCTGGTAAGTGTTTAATTCAAAGGAAGGGCTAATGCAATCCAAGGTGGAGCTGTTTATTATTAGATTGCATCAGGCTTCCCAAAAATGTTTGATACAAGGCCTCTATCGTTTCTGCAGCTACTGAACATGAACCCTGACTTGAATGTTAAATGCTGGCTGGACTGGCAGAGAGGTGAGGAAGGAAATTCCAGAGCCCAGCAACTAGGTTAGAGCAATTGAAGTGGGAGAGCAAAGGCGTTAAAGGATTTTTTAAATCTTATATCTTATTAAGCTGATATCTCAGAGGGTTGTGGGGCTGGAGGACAATACAGAAAGGGCCACTAAAGGGATTGGAAAACAATGATGGGAATTTGAAATCAAGATGTTGCCTGAAGAAAGCCAGCAGGGCCCATGAGAATGAGGTGTTAGGGGAACAGGAATTAAGTCAGGGGTAGGAGAGTTTTCAATGGCCTTATATTTGTGGAAGGTGGATCAATTGGAAGGCAGCTCGGAGAACCTATGATTTTATGAATGGTTGGAGATTTCAGCAACCCTTTGACTGAGGCAAGGATGAAGTCAGACCATATTTCCCCAGTGGAAACAGACAACTTCATGATTAAAGAAAATGACATAAATTAAATTGGACATGAATCTGATGTTGAGCTTAAAATAATGGTAAGCCTGATTTTCCTCACTAATATTTTGATATCAATTATTAGTTTGGCACAAGATGCAATAAGTTAAAGGTGTGAAAAATTCTCAATGTTTCCCTACGTAACATTAATTTAAGAAAATAAAATCTCACCCTTCTGAACCTGGTAGCCAGGTGAAGATTGAAACTCACTATTTTAATGATAGGTGATTACTTACTCTGTCAATAGTGTAGTGAGTAAGTACACCTGTTCCAGGAAGATTATACACTGTGGAAACTAAAAACAAAACAAAAAGGCTTTGGATGAAGTGGTAATGACTCTTTTGAAGACATTGAGCAACCTCTTTTGCATGGGGTGATAATCCTAATTAAGTTTTAGACTGCACAGATTGATAATGAGCTGTTAAAATGTTAGGCAGGCATTTCACAGTCAGGGTATTATGACAACTGCATTGACTACTAATACATATGTCCTTCCTGGCCTTGAATGCAATTGCTGAAAAGCACATGAGATTAAATCTAATAGTCCAACACAGTGAAATGATCTTTCTACATTGTAGCTGAGTTACTCAGAGCAATCAAGGCTTTGAATCAATCTGTTCAGATGGAATTCACTGATTTCAGGAACTAATGGCCATTGCTCTTATTCTTGTGATTTACTTAGAATATTGCATATTCAGTTGTGGGTTTGGAAATTAAATTAAGAAACTGGGTACCAATAAACAATTTCTGAATTTTCTTTTTTTTGACATTGCACAACTTGAATTCAGACTGTGGGTAGTCAGAGTTCCTCATCCTTCTCTCTTTTATACTTCTGCCAATCACTTCCATAATTGAATTCACACATTATCCTTAAAGGATGCTGAAATTAAAACAGACAGTATTGTTGGTGATTTTAAATGTTAGAGTTGGCAGAAAGTTATTTTCATAACATTGCTCTTTTGCCAGATTTATTAATAGAATTAAATTGTGGGCCACTGCCATCATTGAAATAGCAAACAATCAAGCATTGTTACAACCCATTAAGTGCCTGCCTACTCATTTTGCCAACAATAACTTTTCTGCTTGGATGTCAGAGTTGCTCTGGGGATGAAGCTGATTTACCTGCATGTAACTTTATCAACAGCAAAGAAAAGTACTTTGTTTAAAAAAAAGCTCAGTGTGAGCCTGAGGGCCAGTGAACCAAAATAGTTCAATTCATTGGATATGTGAAGGCAACCTGCTTGAACAAACCAGAAACACAAGGCAATCTAAAAATTAATATTGCTGCTTAGCTCATTTCCCATAGTCTTTCACGTTCTTGGCCAGGACAGTGAAATGAGTTCTGAGGAAGGGTCACCGGACCCGAAAGGTTAACTCTGTTTTATCCTTCACAGATGCTGCCAGACCTGCTGAGCTTTGCCAGCAACTTTATTTTTGTTTCTGATTTACAACATCCGCAGTTCTTTCGGTTTTTAATTAGTGAAATAATTCCCATGTTCTTCAAAATGATTGCATAGGATATTCTTGTGATTGTAACAGGGTTAGCCAGGTCGACCTCACAGAATATGAGTCCCCTGATTGGGGCTGTTAATCTGGTTTGATCAGGGATCCCTGGCTAACAGATAAAAAGAGGAGTGCCAGAGAATCTGACACACTGAAAGACGGCTCTGAGGGAGCTGGATCAGTGTCAAAGACTCTCTATGTGTAAATAAAAGGTGATCTGGTGACAGGATACCAGCCTCTGTGGAGTTTTTTCAGATATTGCACATTCAACTGAGGAGGAGGATGGGGATTCAGTTTAACAAAGAGGGGACCTCATAGAAGCCTGTAAAATTCTAACTGGAATAGGCTGGGTAAATGCTCCTGATAACTGGGGAGTGCAGAACAAGGAGTCACAGTCTAAGGATATGGAGTAAGCCATTTAGGACGGAGATGAGAAAAAAATTCTTCACCTGGAGTATGATGAGCCTGTGGAATTCCCTGTCACAAAGTGGCTGAGGTCAAAACATTGAGTGTTTTCAAGAATGAGTTCAATATATTTCTTAGGACTAAAGTGTATTGCAAGAAAGTAGAAACAGGGTTGGATGATCAGCCATGATCATATTGAATGGCGGAGAAGAATTGAAGGGCCAAATGGCCTACTCCTGCTCCTAATTTCTGCGTCGACGTTGAACATCTCATTTGTGCGATGGCATCAATGTTGCTGCAGTACTTGGTTAGCTCAGGTGGCTGGATGGTTGGTTCACGATGCAGAGTGATGCCAACAGTATGCGTTCAATTTGCATAACCGGCTGAGGTCACAAGGAAGGTCCGGGACCCTCATGTTAAATTCACCAGCCGTCATCCCTGTCTCCAATGAGAAAGCAGCCCTATGGTTCTCTTGGACTTTGGTGACTATTATTCCCTCGTCTGGCACTGCAATGTCAGCATGGACCATTTGGTGAAGTGTGTGGATTGGGACTCAAACCCACAACCATCTCAGTGAAAGTGCTCATGCTACCAGCAAGCTACAGCTAAGACTGGCTCAAGGTTCAGCAGTGAATGAAGAAACAATGTTTATAGATCTGTCATTCAATATCAGATGCTTTGACTGATCAGATTAACATCAATCAGATTTTTTTACAGGCTTTGCAGAATTGACTCCAATGATAGTGTATTGGTTCCATTTATCATGTCAGTTTGATATGATTTCTGAGTGAAGCTGCAATTCAATGGCCAATTATGGACAATTTTATGCAGTGGGTCAGAACTTTGTGGAAATTGAGTTGAGACTGTCCACAGCAAATTCATGTGGATTCATGCAGCCAACAATGGGAGGGAGGGAGCGAGAGAGAGAGAGAGAGAGAAAGAGAGAGAGGGAGAGGGAGACAGAGAGAGAAAGAGCGACAGAGAAAATGAAACCTTTCATCTCAGCAGGCTGGTGTGCAGAGCTGCAAACTGGTATGTTAATTCATTGCATTATCTAATCCCTCTAGAGCTCGTTTACTTTGATTTATTTGTCTAACCAAAAGAATTTGCTTTCGGGAAATGCAAATGCATAAATTGAAGAAAATCTGAATTCTGCCAATTAGTGGTCCTCAACTAATGTCTGCATTCACAATTTCTTGACACAATGCACACATCTTAGCCTTTGCTTCACCTGTCTTCTTGAAATCAGCTACTTAGCCATCATTCACCGAAACCCAATGATGTGCCATCATTTTTTTTTAGAACAGGTAGGGTCAGGAGGCAGTCCCTGATTTTACCTGAGCCAAATTAGGGTTTGAATACCATGCGCTGGGATGAATCCACTCCATACACTTGCCATCTAAGCCAACTAGCCCCATGCCCTTTGATACAAGATAAATCACATTGCAACTATCTTGGATATATGAGCAGTATGGATAATAAACTCATTAAAGCCTCTTAGCACCAGTAGCAACAGAAAGTCCAAAGTCCAAGTAGGAGGCAAGGTCAGATAATACCCATTTTACAAAGTTACATAAAGGTAAAATCACCCATTTTGAGTGGAACTGATTATGCATATTGAAGAAAGTGCTAGGATAAATAGTTTACTCATGGTTATTATACAGATATATTTCTTGAGACAAACTGGACACTTTAAGAGGGAGTACAAAGCTTTAGATAGAGTCATAGAGTCATACAGTGTGGAAAGAGACCCTGAAGTCCAACCAGTCCATAATCGCAAACTAAACCAGTCTCACCTGCCTGCTCCTGGCCCATATCCCTCCAAACCTTTCCTATTCATGTATTTATCTAAGTGTCTTTTAAATGTTGGAATTGTGCCCACAATATCAGAAAAAATGCAACTTTATTGTTGTTTATTGTCAAATGTCAGTATTACGTGCAGTGGAGCCAGTCAGTTTGATACTGTTATTGCTCAAAACAGGATCTTTTCTCATGTGTGAAATTAAAAGCAAGGTCTAAACTTTCACTCCAGGCTCATGGTCCCAATACCAGACTGACAGCTGGAGACCAATCCAAATAAGAGGTGCTGGATGTGCTGCCGAGGCTGGAGAGTTTGTAGGAAGTCCTCCCGTACTGTTGGGTCTTAATGCAAATGTCAGAGCTGGGAGCTCCTGTTGTAGGTCGGTGAAATAGAAGGCAGCACAAGATGAAGGCATCACTTCTTAAAAAGGTTAAAATTCAAATGTGTAACCGGACTGGAATCATGGAGGAGTATTTCCAGCACAGGACAGATATTGCTCTGTGATAACCACAACTGTGCGACTGAATGATGCAGCAATGACAGGAGGCCACTCACTTGCAGCTGATTACTTCCTCTGCAGAGAGGCCACATGCCAACCAGAATTTTCCATTCACAACCTGTCCTGAAGAGGACTGAATGGATGCCCCATTGGCTTCCCTGTCACTTGTGGATGGGTAGATAGTGCCCAACGAACAAATATGTTCAATCACGGCCCACAGCTGGGAACATGCAAGGCACAGCCAGGAAATTGTGGGCTTATCCACCTCCAACCAAGCCCCAGTTGTCTTTTGAAAATCCAGCTCGAGGTATTCTCATAATTCTTTCAATCCTTTCTTCTTTCCTTTCTCTTGTGGCTATTCCCTTGCTAAGCAGAATAACTACAATGCCGTTTGATTATTCCTGCATAATCGGCCATCATGATTTTGGGTTTAGTGGCTGGTTTACAGCTGGATGCCCTTCCTGCTGCCAACCCTCCTTGTTTATCTGGACAGCGGAGCCACCATAATCATGCATCAAATGACTGATATTAATATTTAGCTTTTGCAAAGAGTCATGGATATGACAGGTTGCTAAATCAGTAATAGGAATATAACTAAGTTAATGATGAGAAAGGTTTCTTATCAAATCACATTCCTGCAGTACATTAACTCTCCCTATCACACATCCAATCAAACTTTGACTATCCGTAACGCTTCTACTACCTTGCTTGGTCAATTTTTCCGTATATTTTTCACTATTTGCCAAAAGAGTTTAGTCCAGTCATCTGTTCTAAATGTACAATTTATTAACTTCTTTTTATATCATCTGATCCCACTTCCTTTATTTATTTTGAAGCAATAACTTGATTTTACGTTATCTACACCATTTACTTTCTTATACTATTATGAGGTTCCCGACCTTTTGCCACATTCCTTTTCGACTATAAATTCTAAGAGTCACTAATCCATGACTATACATCATCCTCTTTAAACTTGGGGCTAATTTGTCTCTTTTATTCTATGCAGGTAACATTTTCTTGGATGATGTCCAAATGGGACATAATAAGTAACAAATGCAGTCTGATCAGTAAGTTACAAGAAATCAGTATAATTATGGTAGCCTTACTAGCCCTAGTCCTTGGATGTTGATTGCCATTTTCCATTGAAACTGGTCCATCCATGCACCCTCTGACCCATTCTACTAGGATGGAGATAAAGATGTCCATCAAAGACAAGGTTGCTCTGTTGTGGTTATGTCTATAAAAATAATGTTGACCATTACTGAAAGATCGCTGTAATGGGGTTATTGTCATATCCTACCTCAAAACTGCACTGGGATGACATGTGGGCCACTGCATATTCTTAATTCAATCAGCTGTATCATTTGAACAACTGTTTGATGACCCGTAGCTAGTTGCCTTGACAGAAATCAACCTCTAAATACTTGCTACCTCTTTGCTACAACTGAGGTGGACAAGTCTCTTTAGAGTCATAGTCATACAGCACAGAAACAGGCCCTTTGGACAACCATGTCTGTGCCAACCAACAAACACCAAACCACACTAATCCGATTTACCTGCACTTGGTCCATAGCCCACAATGCCTTGGCATTTTAAGTGCTCATCCACATGCTTCTTGAATGTTGTGAGAGTACCTGTCTTGACCATCCTCTCAGGCAGTACATTTTATATTTCTACCACCCTCTGGGTGCAAAAAATTTCCTCCGATCTCCACGGAACCACTTATTCCTCAAATTAAACTTCGGCTCTCTGGTCTTGGACATGTCTGCCATGGGGAAAATATTCTCATGATCTACACTGTCTATGCCTCTCATAATTTTGTATACCTCAGTCAGATTCTCACTCAGCCACCTCTGTTTCTAGGAAAACAAATTCAGCCTGTCCAGTTTTGCAGGCCAGTTTTAGATCCAGTTTGCTAATAGTCAAAGGCCTTACAGAAATCCATATAAATCACATCAACTGCAGTAGCCTCCTCACAACTGTGACTTTTCATCCCAGGCAACATCCTGGTGAATCTCCTCTTCATCCTCTCCAGTGTAAGCATGTCCTTCCAATAGTGTGGTGACCAGAACTGCACACAGTGTTCCATCTCTGACCGAACCAATGTTTTATAAATTTGTAACAAGGCTTCCTTGCTCTTATTCTCTGAGCCCCAACTAATCAAAGCGAACATCCCAATGTCTTTTCACCAACCAATCCATCTGTGCTGACAGCTCACAGATCTATGAATGTGCACACTTGTACAGTACTCCCAAAAACCTACCATTCATTGTGTATATCCTTTCCTTATTAGACATCCCGAAATGCATCGTTTCACACTTATCAGGTTTAAGTTCCATCTGCCATTGCTCTGCCCAATTTACAAGCTGATCAATATCAGATGTAACCTGAGACCATCCTCCTCACTATCAAAAACACCACAATTTTTTTGTGAGATAGTAGGAATTGCCGATGCTGGAGTCTGAGATAACAAGGTGTGGAGCTGGAGGAACACAGCAGGCCAGGCAGCATCAGAAGAGCAGGAAAACTGACATTTTGGGTCTGGATCCTTCTTCAGATTTTTTTGTGTCATCTGCAAACTTCTACATTCACATCAAAGTCATGAATGTACATAGCAAGCAGCAAGGGTCCTGCCACCAATCCCAGTGGCACACTGCTGACCACAGGCTTCCAATCACAAATCAACCCTCTACTATCACTCTTTGACTCCTATTTGCAAGCCAGTTTTGCATCCAGTTTGCTAACGTTCAAAGGCCTTACAGAAGTCCATGTTAACCACATCGACTGCATTACCCTCATCAACATATTTACCTACTACTTCAAAAAACACAACTAAACTACCCTCTAACAAATCTGTGCTGACTATCTTTGATCAGTCCCTGCTTTTCCAAGAGTTCATTAATCCTGTCCACTGACATCAGACTAATTGGTCTGTAATTACCTGGCCTATCCCTGCTGCCCTTCTTTAACAAAGGATCCACATTAGCTATCCTCCAGTCATCTGTAGCAAACAAAGTATTAAATATCTCTGCCAGAGCTCAGCCTGGGCTGTCATCCAACGACAAGTTCAACTACACCCCAGGGTAAAGTGTGCAAAGGTATTTGAAAATCTAGCAGACAACAAAATTGCATATCCACTTATTTTCAAAAGTACATTAATTTCAGCACTGGAAATGCACCTGACATGTCATAGCAATGTAACATAGCCCTGAATTAATCAAGGACATACAAAGTTTTTTCAGTAAGTAAGTAAGCACTAAGGACCCGGGTTCAATTCCACCCTCAGGCGACTGTCTGTGTGGAATTTGCACGTACTCCCCGTGTCTGCATGGTTTCCTCCGGGTGCTCTGGTTTCCTCCCACAGTCCAAAGATGTGCAGGTTAGGTGGATTTTAGCCATGCCTGTAGTGTTCAGGGATGTGTAGATCAGGTGGGTTATAGGGGGATGGGTTTGGGTGAGTGCTCTGAGGGTCGGTGTGGACTTTTTGGGCCAAAGGGCCTGTTTCCACACTGTAGGGCTTCTATGAATCTATGAATTCTATAAGGTCTTTTGGTTCAATAAAAAATTGCAATTGACACATAAGCCGAAGACGGCTGATAAAGTAAACTCTGAGAATGAAGTTCAGTGATTGGCAGGGAAATTCCTGTATGGAATACACTCAGCTGAAGATAGACTTTGGAACGTCACACCGAGAGGGTGTCAAGCAACTTCAAACAGAGCCAAGCAATGCAAAAAGTGAGCCACAGAAATACCGAAGGCCAATTATCACCTCAGCAGAAACAACTTCTTGTGAGTTATATCTGATGTGGATACGATGTGAGGTAAAGAAAGCAGTTCTAGGCAAAAGACTTGTTGTCCCCTCAGGAATACACAAGAGAAAGGGTTAATCAATTAACTGCAACTTGACTCCCCTGACCTGGTCTTATGTACTAGGTCTACAGGGCTGATAAATGCCATGAGGGTCACAGCTGAAGAACATCCACAAGGCTCTCAGCAGTTGCCTTTAAAGAAAAAATTTCTCTTGCTGACTGCTGGAAGCAAGTCATAAGTCAGCAAAGCCATCATCGATAAGAAAACAGGACAGCATCTTTTGGCTAACTTGTAAAACAAAGAATTTCCAGACCAACTGCTCAACTGCTGAGGTTAGTGTACCAGAATCACCCATCTTAAGGCTTAAGATCATCTTTTCCTCATGGACAAGAAAAAGATTGATTTATATACTTTTCCTCTGTCATGTGTTTTCTCACTTCCCATTTCTGGTGTGTATGCGTCATGTGAGTTTTTTTTTCTTGTGCATTCGTAATTGTAAACTCATTCTTTCCTCAATGCAAGGAAGCCTGGTTAAATTGGCTCTTTTTAAAACATTAATGCATTGGAACTGGGAAAGATATCATGGGAAGGAAGGGAGATATGTTTCCTGGAGTGAAAACTCTCTTATCTCTTTTCTCTGCAAACACTCTCATAAAAGTTTGCAAGTTCAAAACCCACTGGAGACCTCTTCATTACAAGTGGAGGATTTATACAGCACAAATTTTCACTGCTGAAATCTGAGAATTCTGAAAGAAGAACCTGGAATGTAGCAGCGGTGTCACCAGTTAAAAAGAATTGAGCCAGCCATGCTTCACGTGGGAACGAATGCTCGTTTCAATAGACTGCATTGAGTGATCTTGGTTACAGACTAATTTGAGACAATCTATGAATGTTTTTCTACATGTAGGTTTTACTTGCTTAAAGTACTTTTAAGATGATATTTTAATATTTTTACCCTCATTGTATGCACGTGTGTGTGCACACATGCTTCAGTTTTCACGAAAAGTATTTATAGTAATTGTACACATTTGTACAGTTAAAAACCTTTGTTAAAAGGTTTTACATCTTTGCTTGCCTAAGTTTTGTTTGCGCAAAACTATTTCTTTCTTTATTATTTAAGGAACCTGGTTAGTTTGTTTCTGATGCTAAGCTGTGTGCTATCTGATATTTATATTTGACAACACTACAAACGCCCAATCTCTTTCATAATCAACACTGTTGTGACCAGGGGAGGAGAGTGCCAAAGAAATGAATCTATTCATCCTTCATAACTTGATCGTAGTACTATTTTATATTTCTAAAAGTATACACCTGGAAATTGAGGGAGGCCAATGCTTATGTAAGAACATGAGAAACACGAGCAGGAGTAAATGGAAAAGCCCTGGGGCAAATCGATGCACAGAGAAATCTGGGTGTACAGGTCCATTGTACCCTGAAGGTGGCAATGCAGGTCGATAGAGTGGTCAAGAAGGCATACGGCATGCTTTCATTCATCGGACAGGGTATTGAGTACAAGAGTTGGCAGGTCATCTTACAGTTGTCCAGGACTTTGGTTCGACCACATTTGGAATACTGTGTACAGTTCTGGTCGCCACATTACCAAAAGGATGTGGATGCTTTGGAAAGGGTGCAGAGGAGATTCACCAGGATATTGCCTGGTATGGAGGGTGCAAGCTATGAAGAGAGGTTGAGTAGATTAGGATTATTTACATTAGAAAGACGGAGGTTGAGGGGGACTGACTGAGGTCTACAAAATCATGAGAGGTATAGACAGGGTGGATAGCGAGAAGTTTTTCCCAGAGTGGGGGACTCAATTACTAGGAGTCACGATTTCAAGGTGAGAGGGGAAAAGTTTAAGGGAGATATGCGTGGAAAGTTCTTCACGCAGAGGGTGGTGGGTGCCTGGAATGCGTTGCCAGTGGAGGTGGGCATGATAGCGTCATTTAAGATGTGTCTAGACAGATAGATGAATGGGCAGGGAGCAGAGGGATACAGATCCTTGGAAAATAGGCGACAGGTTTAGATAGAGGATTTGGATCGGCGCAGGCTTGGAGGGATGAATGGCCTGTTCCTGTGCTGTAATTTTCTTTGTTCTTTGTTCTTGTTCTTTGAGTAGGCCGCCTGGCTCATCAACCCTGCTCTGCCATTCAATGAGATCGTGGCTGATCTTTTTGTGGAATCAGCTCCACTTACATGCCTACTCACTATAACCCTTAATTCATTTACTGTTCAAAAATCTATCTTTGCCTTAAAAACATTCAATGAGGAAGCCTCAACTGCTTTACTGGACAGGGAATTCCACAGAATCACAATCCTTTGGGAGAAGAGTTCCCTCCTCAACTCAGTCCTAAATCTGCTCCCCCTTATTTTGAGCCCCCTAGTTCTAGTTTCACCGGCCAGTGGAAACAACCTCCCTGCTTCTATCCAATCTGTTCCCTTCATGATTTTATATGTTTCTATAAGATCCCCACCTCATTCTTCTAAATTCCAGTGAGTATCGTCCTCATCTACACAATCGCTTCTCATAAGCCAACACTCTCAACTCTAGAATCAACCTTGTGAACCTCCTCTGCACCCCCTCCAGTGCCAGTACATCCTTTCTTAAGTAAGGAGGCCAAAACTGTACACAGTACTCTAGGTGTGACCTCATCAGCACTCTATACAGCTGTACCATAACTTCCCTGCCCTTAAACTCCATGCCTCTAGCAATGAAGGACATTATTCCATTTGCCTTCTTGGTTACCTGCTGCAACTGCAAACTATTTTTTTGTGATTCATATGCAAGGACACCCAGGTCCCTGGGCACAGCAGCATGCTGCAATTTTTCACCTTTTAAATAATAGTCCATTTTGCTGTTATTCCTACCAAAATGGATGACCTCACATTTACCAATATTGTACTCCGTCTCCCAGACCCTTGCCTACTTAACCCATCTATATTCCTCTTCAGACTTTCAATGTCCTCTGCACACTTTGCTCTACCATTCACCTTAGCATCATTTGCAAACTTTGACACACTACACTTGGTCTCCAATTCCATATCATCTGTGTAAATCATAAACAGTTGCGGCCCCAATCCTGATCCCTGAAAAACACTACTAGCCACTGATTGCCAACCTTCTGAAAGGTAAGTTGCAAACATCTTAGCCATTTTTCCTGTCCCAAGCTATGCTGCTTCACCTGTCCTTCTGACCCCTGAACTCTCCAGGCCAAGATATGGTACCTCCATGCCCATTTACCAACTATACCTCTGCACACCAAAGAATCCTAGAGCAACAGTAGGATATATGAAAAAGCTTCAAAAGAAGTAATTCATTCACAACTTTCCACTCTCTTAAAAACAAACTTGTTTTTATTAAAGCCCTGTAAAATTTCAACCATCTGCATCCTTTAAAAATTAATTTCAGAAATGGCAAGCTCTTGAAATCTCTTGATCCTATCAAAATAAACATTGTGCAATTGACAGAATAAATATCAGAGCAAATGGTGTAAATCCAGCAAAGTATTCCCTGGGGACACATCATTTCTACAGACTAATGGATGTCTGGTCTCACACCCAAACCTTATTAAGCATTAATTTTGGAAGCTTATTATATACAGACATTGCCATTTAATACTTGTCACTTATTTTCAATTGTTTTGCTCCTTTGTGGATCATTCTAACTAAATAATGAGGCCAAAAGATAGTGAATCAACTGTTAAAAAAAAATTAGACAACATGTCAAATAAGTGACGAATTTGCGATTACTAATTTTTGGGGCAGAAGTTAAAATGTCCCTAAAATTGTACTTATTAACTCTTCTCAAATTTGCTTTCAACATTTGTTACTTGCACTTTACCAACCTTCAACCTCTAAAATTCAGTTTTATATTTTACCTCAAGTTCTCCAAAATCTTTTGAAATTAGCGTCAATCCTAAACTCAATAAGACAGCTATTGCCCCCTCTATAACAGTAGACTGAAGTTGCCCTCGTGTCAATTCATATGCTGTTATAATCCAGATTCATGCCTTTGTTATTTCTACACTCAATTACAATGCATTCCCGACTGGTTTTCCATCTCCTACACTCAGTAAACTTCAGGCCATCCAAATTCTGCTGCTGATATCTTAACTTGCAGCACACCCCATTTCCCTTTCACCCTACGCTGTCTGACCTACAAGGCTCCTGGTCAAGCAACACCTAGGTTTTAAAATTCCATTTGTCATTTTCAAATCTCCAATGTCTCACCACTCCCTATCTTTGTCAAATTTTTCAGTCTCCAAACATCTCAAATATTTGCCGTCTGAATTTGGACTCTTAGCTATCAATTTTATTTGTTCCTCAGTTTCCAAGGACTTACGACCTGGAATTCCCTCCCGGTACCTTGCTGCCCCTCTACCTTGCTTTCCTTTTAAAACCGACTGATAAGTTCATTGCAGGTAGGAGCAGAATTAGGCTGTTCGACCCATTAAAGTCTGCTCCACCATTCAATCATGGTCGATATTCTCCTCACCTCCATTTTCCTGTCTTCTCCCCATAACCCTTCAAACCATTACCAAGTAAAAATCTGTCTAACTCCTCCTTAAAATTATTCACTGTCCCAGCATCCACCACGCTTTGGGGTAGTGAATTCCGCAGATTCACAACCCTTTGGGAGAAGTAGTTGCTCCTCAACTCGGTTTTAAATTTGCTACCCCTTATCCTAAGACTATGACCCCTCATCTTACGATGCCCCATAAGAGGGAGCATCAGCTTTATGTCTATTTTGTCTATATTTTTTATCATCTTGAATATCTCAATTTGATCTCCCCTCATTCTTCCAAATTCTAGAGACTATAGGCCTAAACTGTTTAATCTCTCCTCATATGACAAACCCCACATCTCTGGGGTTAAACTAGTGAACCTCCTTTGAACTGCTTCCAATGCCGCCACATCCTTCCTCAAATAAGGGGGCCAAAACTGTGCACAATATTGCAGGTGTGGTCTCACGAATGCCTGGTATAGTTGCAACAATACTTCCTTACCTTTATATTCTATTGCTTTTGCTATAAAATCTAATATTCCATTTACTTTCTTTATTATCTGCTGTACCTGCATGCTAGTTTTCTGTGACTCTTGAACGAGGACACCCAGATCCCTCTGCACCAGAGCACTCTGAAGTCTCTCCCCGTTTAGAAAATAGGTCACCTTCCCATTTCTTGGACCAAAATGCATGGCCTCACACTTATCCGAGTTAAACTCCATCTGCCACATTTTGGCCCACTCTCCTAACCTATCTATATCCATTTGTAAGGTTCTTATTTCCTCATTGCAATTTACCATCTCACGTATTTTTGTGTCATCCGCAAATTTGGTTTAGAGCCTTCTATCCCTGTATCCAAGTTGTTAACGCGGATTGTAAGTAACTTCTTAAGCGTATCTTTTTGACAATGATTTTGTTCATCTATCCCAAAATCTCCTTAAGTGATTCAATGCTTTCTACGCTCCCCTGAAATGCCTTGGGACTTTACACTACCTTTCAGACGCTATACAAATGTAAGTTGTTGCTGCTTGAAGAGGCATTCTGATATTTCCAATGTGCTGATAAATGTGCTGAAGTTATGGGGGCAGGAAGATTTACTGTTTATTAACTATAGATGAATTATAAATAAATCTTTATCTTACTTTCCAGGCTTTCAAATAGCAGATCCCGGACTTTCTGCTCAGGAGACAGTGAATTATGTTTCATACCATGGACAGAAGGAACAGCTTGTACAGTACCAATCTCAGTGTTTAGCCCAGGACTTGATCTGATGGAGAGGAGATCACCTGCATCTGTCATGGTAGCATTGAAGAGGGGCTTTCTGAAGACAGTGTCATTTTCTAACCTTTACAAACCCCTCGTTAATTTTTAGTTGTGGGGACGTGATGTTCACTTTAGAGGGAGGGCATTTTGATTTAGCGAGTATTGTATTGAAAGAAATGAAAAATGAACTCGAAGCACAGGCACTATTAGTACAGAGGAATCAATTATTTCCTTTATGTCAGAACAAAGCTTCGTGCCAGGCAAATGCAGTGTCACTGCAATTAATATAAACTAAACAGATGAAGGATGTCAGGTGATGCATTTTACTACATTGTGGCTAAAACATTATTCTAGGTTGTTTCACTGCCTTGATGCTGTGTCTTGTGATTAATAAAATGCATGGACTGGTTTGATTTTGTGGTTTGCAGAAAAGCAAATAAAATTAACAGGAGTCTGCCAATGCATAGCTGCAAAAATTTGCAGAAGCCACTGAAACATGCGAATATTCCCTTTATCCGATTGTTGAATGCATGACAATTGAATTAACACCTGAACAAATGTTCGCTTTGTACAAATATTTTCGAGAACACGATAGATTCCCACAAATTGCAGTACCGCAGTTTAAAAACGGATGAATGAGAAATGACACGGGTGCTCATCTCCCGTCATGTTCTCAATTCCTCATTAAAACCTGCTGAAGCTCCATGCTAAATAAATTAAAACAATTAATACAGCTGAATCCGAGGTGGAAAATCTGGGATAAAGGTGTGAAGCACTGCCTGGAGGTAATGTGATGCTGGCTCACTTCCCTTTCGCGTAACCAAATGTCAAGCCCTGCACACTGTAATCAGTGTTTAAACATTGTACATAATGCATTTTGTGTGTACATTACCAATTTGTTGTGTTAGAATTACTGCATGTGAGAATTATATCAGTAGGAATTAATTGGATTTCCTGTTCAAATGAAAGACAGATATGCTTTTCAAAGTCAGATTTTGCAAGCTTAACCATTCAGCTTCACTAAGTCACATTTACACAGAGCTGTCTGTAATTGCATTGTATGTGAATTTAAGAACAGGAAGTATGAATAGATAAGTACGAAGAATAAAAGAGAAATAAATCTATTCATTCCACAGACCATGTACAATTTGTCCTCTCACTGTATATCAATGTATTTAATTTCCTGAGATATCAAAGAAACAAGTGAACTGTTCAAGTGGATAAAACTCTGTGAAGCTTCTCCATGACCCCATCCCAAGATATTGTAACAACATCAAAGATATCATTTTTTTTTACCATTAATCTTATTTTAAATTGACCACTCGCATTTCACAGATAATATTAGATGAGATTTTAACTGACTCACACTCCACTGTCAAACAGAGAGAGATAGGGATTCAGGTACATGGTTCTTTGAAAGTTACATTACAGGTTACAGGGTGGTTAAGAAGCTTTTAGCATGTTTGCCTCCATTGCTCAGACCAGTCAGTACTGGAGTTGGGATGACATGTTGAGGTTGTGCAGGACATTGGTGAGGCTGCTTTTGGAATATTTTGTAGAGTTCTGGTCACCTCACTATGGGAACGATATTATTACACTGGTGAGGGTTCAGAAAAGATTTACCAGCATGTTGCTTGGACTGGAGGGTTTGAGCTGTAAGGAGAGGCTGGATAGGGTGGGAGTTTTCTCACTGGAGCACAGGAGGTTCAGGTGTGACCTCATACAGTTTTATAAACTATTGAAGGACATAAATAAGGTGAATAGCAAAGGTCTTTTCCCTTGGGTGGGAGAGTTCAAAACGAGGGGGAATATTTTTAAGGTGCAAGGAGAAAGTTTTAAAAAAGTACATGAGGGGCAACTTTTTTTTTACACACAGAAGGTGATTCATGTGTAGGATAAGTTACCAGAGGAAGTGGTGGATGCAGGGACAGCTACAACACTTAAAAGACATTTGGACAGGTAGATGAATAGGAAAGGTTTAAAGGGATATGATCCAAATGCAGGCAGGTGGGACTAGTTTAGTTTGAGGAACGAAATTTTTTTCTTTATTCATTCACGGGATGAGGGGCATCGCTGGCTAGGCAGCATTTGTTGCCCTTCCCTAATTGCCCAGAGGGCAGTTAAGAGCCAACCACATTGCTGGGGTCTGGAGTCACATGTAGGCCAGACCGGGTAAAGATGGCAGTTTCCTTCCCTAAAGGACATTAGTGAACCAGATAGGTTTTTCTGACAATCGACAATGGATTCATGGTCATTGTTAGATTCTTAATTCCAGATATTTATTGAATTCAAATTCCACCATCTGCCATGGCAGGATTCAAACCCAGGTCCCCAGAACATTATCTGGGTCTCTGAATTAACAGTCCAGCGATAATACCACTAGGCCATCACCTCCCTATCTCCTGTTTCACAGATACATAAGGCTCTTTGGTGCCATTATCTGTAAACACAATATCATATCCATTTATATGCTGATGGCACTCAACTTCACCTCGACTTGGTTGGCACGGACAAGTTGGACCGAAGGGTCTGTTCCCGTGCTGTATGACTTTATGACTCTTTTCACAGAGTTAAAATGGCATCTAGTATTTCATTTAGAGGACTACATTTGCTCATATTTTGGTTCAGTGTCAATTTCAGGGAGTTACATGGAGGGACTCTGCTCCCCACCCCTCATCCCCTTAATCCTGGCAACATTGCTCTCACAATTCTCTGCTGCTCACCTCTTAAATGTATGAAAGCCACTTCCATGGTACTGCTCTCACATAACCTAGTACTGAGCAGAGCTGCAACAACTGACCCTGCCAGGAAAGTCAGACCTTCAGGCTGTGGGAACCAAATTTAAACCTCATATGTGCACTATTGCAAATGTTGCAAGCCCAGAAATGGCCTTCACTGTGTGTTGGTGTAGATTTGGAGGGGCAATAGGGCACTCAGCTTTGCCAGCAGGGAGTCCAGGTGGATGAGGTAGTGCAGAGGAGGACTGTCTGCTTTCCCAAGGTGGAGACCATAGCATTAAACCCAACGAGCCTGGTCTGACATTGCCTCATCTCTTCATGCCTCAACTGCCTCAAAATTGTCAGACTGCCGCTCCAAGAGTCACATTTGTTGAGCAGAAATTTTACTTCAACTAAATTCTGATCATCTGTCTTCATTCCCCGTGAGAAACTCTACCAATATCTGAGGCTGAACCTGACCATTGAATGTTGGTACCATATTTGATTCTGAGGTGAACTCCTCATCACACATCTACATCAACATGCAACATATCCATCTCCATTTCTGTTACATGAAACTCCAGCACTGCCTCAGTTCATTTACTACAGGTATTTTGTTACAACTTGGAGTCAACTATTCCAATGCATTCCTGACTAGTCTCTCTTCTTCCACCCTCCATAAGCTTGAACTCAGCTGAATGTCTTCTGACCATGACCAAACTCGAATAAGGTCTTGCTCATCCATTCCTCTATGCTCACTGATAAACAGTGACTCTCATCCACCTAAATTTCTCTGCACCTCTACCTTTGTTCCCTTTTTACAATGCCCATAAATCTACTCCAGAACTGTTTTCCCCTCCATCCATAACACCAATATCATTTTGCCTGTGTACGTCTGTATGTGTGTGTCAGTCTTTAGAAGGAGGTTAGAATTGTCAAAAGCAACAAGTTAATATGTTGACAGTTTACAGTTGTGGTAATGCCTGTGGTTTGAAATCTATTTGTTATAAATAGCAGTATTAAGTAGAGAAACCTGGCCAGGTTTTCTGTAAACCTGAGTCTATCAGACATGTAAATTGGACACTGTGGGTGGATCTACACTGCAGGGTAAATTGGAAATTGAGTTACTCACCTATCTCTCCAAAGCCTTTTTCACCAGCTACAATTCACAAGTTGGGAGTGTGATGGAACACATTCCCCTTGCTCGGATGGTTGCAGATCGAACAACACTCAAGAAACTTGACACTATCGTAACCTGCTTTATTGGTACCGCATCCTCTGCTTTCAACATTCACTCCTTTCACATTGATGTGCGCCATCTGCAAGATGCACTACTGTAACTCACCCAGGCTCATCCGACAGCATCTTTGGTGTGACTTTGACTACCAAGAATAAGGGAAGCAGATGCATGGGAAGACATGACCTACAAGCTTCCCTCCAAGACATAAACGTGAAACTATATCATTCTTCCTTCACCGTCACTGAGTTGAAGCTCCCCTTTGAGGATCACGTATCTACACTCCAAGGACTGCAACAAATCAAGAAAAGTGCTTATCCCAAACCCTCCCCCACTCCTACTCCCCCCACCCCCACAATCCCACTTTCTCCACAGCATCTCGGGTCAGCCAGCAAGGCCCACACCCTCTGAACCAATGGAAAATGAAAAGTGAAATGATGTTGAAATTGTTAAGGATGATGATGAAATAAATCTGGATGGCAATAGCCACCTTGATCTTCAACATGGCCAAGAACTGCCACAGGCAAAATATTATAAACCATGTTGACAATTAGGAGAGTGCAAACTAACAAAGTTCTGCTGAAATACGATGGACTTTTTGTCAGATAATACATGAAGTACTGTGTCCACCGGTGATCAGTGAAGCCCAACTGAGGTATTCAAGCACCACAGTAGATCACTGAAGATGGACAAAGCTCCTCAGAAGTAAGAATTACCAAAGAATGGGAGAAATATAGATATATCAGCCTTGTTATGTGGAGTTTGTGGTAGAAGCATACAAGGTAGTGAATAATATTAAAAATATAATATGGAATATTGCTTCAAAACTGCATTATGGAGAAAAGGACAATTGGATACAGGTCTAGATTATCAAAAGGTAAATGTTAAACAGATTACCTGGAAGAGATAGTAAGAACTGCAGATGCTGGAGTCAGAGATATCACAGTGTGGAGCTAGAGGAACACAGCAGGCCAAGCGGCATCAGAGGAGTAGGAAAGTTGAAGTTTCGGGTCAGGACCCTTCTTCAGAGCTGGGGGAGGTGGAAAGGAGCTCAGAAATAAATAAAAAGGAGGGGTGGGGCTGGGGAAGGTAAGTGGGATGGTGATAGGTGAGT
>NC_063334.1:108712183-108715743 GCF_021869965.1 Rhincodon typus
TGACCCGAAACGTCAACTTTCTTGCTCCTCTGATGCTGCCTGACTTGCTGTGTTCCTCCAGATCCACACAGTGTTATCTGAGATTGCCTGGAAGCTGTCATTAAGTGTATGCTTGTAGGGTTGTGCAAGCAGACACCTTTCCAAGAGTCTGTTGCAATGGGGAGGCTTGTTAGATGTGCTCAGATGAGGTAAGTCATCTTCTCAATCTGTATCTCTTGCCAACGTTTGAACCAAAAGAATTCATGATCTAACCCCTCCATTCTTAACTGTTTTCCTTCTCATCACAGTTCAGAGACAAGGGCACACAAAATTCTACATAACCAATGGTCATTTAAATTGATAATTTCCTTCACAGTGTTGAATCCAAAGTAGGTGTCTTTAAACACTGACATTGCTCACAATGTTACTTTGGGTCATGATTAATTAAATATTTGCGCTGAATGGCAAAAAGAGTTTCGGGACAGTGTTTGTTTGACATGGAATGGTGAGTGAAATCTGACTATCCTTGGGGATGGGAAAGCAGTACAGAGTCATGAGCAAGTGAAAAAGGTGTGACCGAGAGAGATGGGGGAGCAAAAATAATTTGTCTCTCTTATATTGTTGCTATTCCAATCTCAGAATTAACAGACATTTAAGACATTTATGTTTTATGTCAGTCGGTTGATTGGTTGAAAGATGGCCATGTAAATGAATAACTGATAATTGGACGAGTAAGAGAGAAGCTCATCCACAATTTTATTGGGCAGTTATTGAAACTAAGAGCAAATTAAGCACCAGTTCTGTTGTTAAGCTGTTATTTTAATTGCTGGAATTCTCTCAGATGAGTTTTTCCCATTTTCACCAATCAAAATATAACATTGGTCTTATTTTGGTGTCATCACTGCACTAAATCTACAACATTCTTGGTAATATATCACATATTTTCAGAAAGCATTGCTGCCAGCTGGTGGTATTTTGGCTGGGGTAGTTCTCTGAGACTAGCCCTCCTTTTTCTGTTCTGCATCTAGAGCTGGTCTAATTACCAGTGGTAGAGGATAGACCATTGATGAGGCTAAACAGAGAGATGGGAGGGCATGTTAGCAGCAGACACAGTTTGCATTAAATTGCTATGGATAATTATTAATCACTCTCACAGTTGTCTACAGCACATAAGAGGCCATTAGTCCCACTGAATCTGTACTGGTTGGAAACAAACACACAGAGATAGCAAGAACTGCAGATGCTGATGGAACATAGCAGGTCAGGCAGCATCAGAGGAAACAGGAAAGTTGACATTTTGTGTTTACACCCTTCATCAGGACTGACCCTGATAAAGGGTGTAAACGCGAAACATCGACTTTCCTGCACCTCTGATGCTGCCCGACCAGCTGGAAACAAACACCCAACTGTTTTAATTCCACTGGGACTCTGGGGAGCTGTACAGAATACAGTTGCTCTCTTCAGGTACGCATCCAGAACTCAACTGTGTCCACCTAAAGATTATGTGACATCTTCAGATTGCACAGCGCTTAATGTAACACAAATATTAAATCCTCCAGCACCCTCAGAAAACTCTCACTCTATCCACAGTGCAAAAGCAATTCTGGAAAATAGAAACAAAAACATATTAATTTTTCATTAAACTAATGATCTCCTGTTGAGATGGAAACACAGCCCAAGGAAGGTGCTTGATCTTACATTTTTGGCTCCCCTTCAGCACCAAGGCAACACTGCAGGAGTTCCGCAGGGCAGCAGAGATGCCAGACCAAGGTGATGTGTTTTCTCTGCATGATGTGGGAATTGGTGGGCCCCTTTGTGGTTCATAATGACCATATCTGTAGCAAGTGTTGGTTGCTTGAGGAACTCCGGCTCATGGCTGATGAGCTGGTATCAGAACTTCAAAAACTTTGACACATCAGGGAGGGAGAGAATTTCCTTGATTCTGTGTTTCAGGAGACAGTCACACTCCATACATTAACTACCTCAAATTTGGTCAGTGGTCAGGGATAGGAGGATGTGACTATGAGAAAGACAGGTTGAGGGATCCAGGAGGTAATGCTGAAGGAGTCTTAGCCCTTGACCTTGTCTAACACATTTGAGATTCTTGCTATATGTGTGGATGAGAGTGGGGGCTGTAGGGAGGATGAGCAAACTGACCATAGCACCATGTTACAGGAGGGGCAAGAAAAGACAAATATAGTTGAAATTGAGCATAGTACATTCAGGGGAATAGACACTGTTCTCTGTAGCGAGAATCGAAATTCCCAAAGGTTGTGTTGCCTGCCTGGTATCCAGGCTCAGGATATCTCATCTGGGCTGCAGAGGAGTGGGAGGGGAAAGATCCAGTTGTTGTGGTCCATGATATTGGTAGAAAGAGGAAAGTGGTTCTGCTGAGGGAATATGAGCAGTTTGGGGCTAAATTAAAAAGCAAGACCAAACAGGTAATAATCTCCAGATTATTATATGAGCCACAAGCTGATTGGCACAGGGTCAACAAGATTAAAGAGGTAAATGTGTGGCTCCAAGATTGGTTTGAGAGAAATGGGATTGAATTCATGGGACAGTAGCACCAGTAATGGGGAAGGAGATAGCTGTTCCAATGAGACAGGCTTCACTTGAATCGTGCTGGGACCAGAGATTGCATAACTCAGGCTGTGGCTAGGGCTTTAAACTAAATAGTAGGTGGGGTGGGGACGATGTGGTTGTCGCCATTTTGGCAGGGGGTGTTCAATTGCATGGAAAACTATGGAAAAACTTAAAGGGGAGGAGGGCTCAGCAAAAGTTATTAATGTTACCAGAACAAATAATAGGACAGAGAGTGTTGAAATGGTGATGAATCTAACTTCAGGTACAGCAAAAAATGGGACAAATATGAGAAAGGGGCATTCAATGCTGGACTGAGGGTGTTATACTTAAATGCGTGCAGTATATGAAACAGGACAAATGAGTTGTAGCACAGATTGAAATTGGCAGGTACAATGTTGTGGGTATCACAGAGACATGTCTGCAAAGAGATCAGAGCTGAGAACTCGTTATCCAAGAATACACTTCCTATTGAAAGGACAGACAGATGGGCAGAGAGGGTAGGGCTGCCTTGTTAGCAAGAAATTAAGTTAAATCTGTAGCAAAAAGTGATACAGAGTCAGAATGTGCAGAATCTGTGTCAGTAGAGTTGAGGAACAGCAAAGGAAAAAAGACCCTGATGGGAGTTGTGTACAAGTCTCCAAGCAGTAGTCAGGACGTGGGGAAGAAAATAAATCAGGTGATAGAAAAGGTACTGTTACAATAATCAAAACAGCAAAAGAACTGTGGATGCTGGAAGTCAGAAACAAAAACAGAAATTTGAATTTTTGAACTGTTTTGAATTTTAGCCAATCCATTTGAACCAGGCCCTGAGCTACCAAAAACCAATTGAATTTAAAACTGTTTCAGAGATAGTAGGAACTGCAGATGCTGGAGAATCTGAGATAACAAGGTGTAGCGCTGGATGAACACAGCAGGCCAAGCAGCATCAGAGGAGCAGGAAGGCTGACGTGAAGAAGGGTCTCGGCCCGAAACATCAGCCTTCCTGCTCCTCTGCT
>NC_063334.1:108716143-108765124 GCF_021869965.1 Rhincodon typus
AAGGGTCTCGGCCCGAAACATCAGCCTTCCTGCTCCTCTGATGCTGCTTGGCCTGCTGTGTTCATCCAGCTGTACACCTTGTTATCTCTGAATTTAATGGTTTTCGTAAGCTGAAACCAATCATATTATAAGAAATTGATGTGTCATCGGGCGGTATATAAAGAGGGCATTTAGAAAATTGGAGTGAGCCAACTGTCATCTGAGAGGACAGCAAGCCCACCATCTGAGAAATACACCCGAGCTCTCACAGGAAATCACTAAGCTCTCTAAGAAAGCACCATCTTATTGATAAAAGGTACCACGGCATTTTTAGCTAAGAGTCTTCACTGAGAAAACATCCCTGACAGGAGTGAAAGAAAGTCATTTGTGGCATGAAATCAACAGAAGGCAGAGTGTTCCAGAAAACCTAATCTGTGTGAACTTGGAGAGGAAAATCTCATCGGGTCTGGCACCGTCTTTGAAAAGAAAGTAGAGTGAACATTTCAGGTCCAGTGACCCTTCCCCAGGAGGGGAATTAGGAGGGTCTAGCCAGTGATGCCCAATTTCCATGGACAGATAAAGTAACCTTGAAATGACAAGAACAAAAGCTTGAAAGTTGTGGGACATGGGCTCCTTAAGTATGTACATCAGGATATGATGACTCTATCGGGACCTCAGTCTGTTGATTCTTAAGGCCCAAAGCAGATTCTCCCTCAGACAAAACCTGCAAGTCTTATCGAGATACATCTGCGATTGAGGTGGGCTTTGGCGCTTTGTGGAAGCAAGTGAAAATCTCACTGAGCCTCAGCTCACCTTGCCCCTCTTGCTTCAATCCCTCCCCCAAGTTAAAACTGAGACCACTTGTTTTGAAAAATAAATTGGAAGGTGGACTTTCAGTGAAAATTAAGGCAAGCTGTTAATAATAAAGTACTTAATACAGCCACAGAATTAAAGTCAAACAAATGTCTGTATTTTTAAAACCGTTCCTTTATAAAATGAAATGGTTTTAGTGTTTAGTCAGTCTTTGCAACTAATTAATAATGCATTCACAATATTTGATCCTGAGCAGAAAATCGTTTATCAGCGACATTCGATGCCTTTAGCTCCTCCGCTATCCAAGATTATTTTAGCATTCAGCTCATCATCTGCTAAGATAAGAGGTAGGCATTGACGAGAAAAGTTTTAAGAGCACCATCGGTCAAATGAATTGGAAGAATAGATATGATCCGAAAGCCTTTTCTTTGTGGGATATAGTTATCAAACCTATTTCCTCCAAGATTTCCATTCACAGTATAGATGCTGTTCTTCAGTTTTCTGCCTGAAGGTAAATCTGATGCACAAGCACCGTGACCCACGACATGGGTAGATCAAGGAGACTGGACCGGAATTCACCCCATCTGGAATGGGGATCGAACCTCTGCTTTGGCACCAATCTGGCCCACACTGGCCATCCAGGTAGAATGTGGGTCTCTGCCTTCAGAATTATATAAATGTTACAACACAGCAAGGGTTCATTCAGCCATTCATATCTGTCCTGGGCCTTGGAAACCAATTGTATAGGTTCTGCATATTAAATCTGGACTGGGTGGGGAAGTCATACTGTCATAGAGATGTACAGCACAGAAACTGACCCTTTGGTCCAACTATTCCATGCCAACCAGATATCCTACATTAATCTAGTCCCATTTGCCAGAATTTGGCCCTATCCCTTGAAACCCTTTCTATTCATATATACCCATCCAGATGCCTTTTCGATCGTACCAGCCTCCACCACCTCTTCTGGTAGTTCATTCCACACACGCACCACCCTCTGTGAGTAAACGTTGTCCCTTTGGTGTCTTTTAAATCTTCCTCTCTGACTACCTGTGCCCCATGGTTTTTAACTCCCCTATCTTGAGGAAAAGACCTTGGCTATTCACCCTATCCATACCGCTTATGATTTTATGAACCCCTCTAAGGTCACCCCTCAGCCTTTGGTGCTCCAGGGAAAATAGCCTCAGCCTATTCTGCCTCTCCCGACAGCTTAAGCTGTTGAAGGATGCAGGAACTTCTTGATCTCACGGTATTTTCTGAGCTGAAATGTTTTTATGAAGGCAGCATCTACCACATACCAAGCCACAAACCATTTCTTACCCTTCATATTAAAATGTGTGAATGGGCATAATAAATGCATCCAAATACATTTGAAAAGCATGCCTCTGACTCCAATGAAATGCCTTTGCTCTCATCTCGTGATTCCTTACAAATTTCCGAGTCAATCAATGAGTAAGTGACTCATAATATATTCACCAATAGAAAAAAAACTGCAGTACTGGGGATGCTGGAAATGTGAAACAAACACAGGGAATGCTGGATAGACTGAGCAGGTGGGGCAGTGTTTGGGGAAACAGAGTTAATCTTACAAATCCAATATGACTATTCCTCAGACTGTTATGTTCTCCGCATTTGTGTCATCAATTATTCACCAATGCTTTGTCCTAGAATGAAGCTAGCATTGAGTCTGTCCAAATTTGAAAAGTACATGGGTTGATCATTTAGCTTCTCTGCATTGCCACCAGTGCTGTCTCTTCTCAGATGCTCTGCATCTGCAGGAATGAGAAGGTAATGTCAACTCTACTGAAGCTCTCCTTTGGCAATGGGTATGTTGATGATGATCCATTGAATGGTCAGTGAGGCATTTACTTTCCATATAGGAACTTTATAATAAAAACAGACAAAAGAGAAGGAATTGGATAAATAGTGGAAGAGGAAGAATTGCAGAGAGCTGGGGATTTCTGTTGTTTTTAAGTGGGGGAGAATGTAACAGTCGAGTGGATGGGAACTTGAGAGGCACCAGCACGCAGAATTTGATGAAAGAGCACTATCTTCTTCGGGACAAGAAAGTGGATGAGATAACCAAGTGGAAACAGCAGTGAGAATCAGAAAACAGCAACAAAAGCAACAGAATAAAAGAACAGCAGTAGCAGTGAGAGTGAGGACAGACTGTGTCCAGGTAAATTCAGAGAGTTGTGGCTAAGTTATTGGCTGATGAGTATTTTTCCACTTTACTCAACTTCAGACTGACAGATTAAAAATTCCAATTGCATGATTATAAAAAAGAAACTGAATAAACAAGAGCATATAAAAAACAAAGCAAGTCTAGACTGAAGAACATGACTTCTCCTAATCGCAAAATTATAAGATCCAATCACCCTAAAACCAGTCTTGATGGTGCAATATGAAGAACCAAGCCAAAATACAACATACAGAGATCTACAAATAGAAAGAGGTTAACCTCACCAAGCCAAAACGCTGGCTCATTAAGAGATTTGGAGTATCAGAAGTAATAGTGCAAGGTAACTGCCATTGCCTATAAGACCATAAGATGTAGGAGCAGAAATTAGGCCATTCGGCCCATTGAGTCTGCTTTGCCATTCAATTATGGCTGTTATGTTTTTCAACCGCAATCTCCCACTTTCTCTTCGCAACCCTTGATCACCTTGACAATCAAGAACCTATCTATCTTTGTCTTAAATATACTCAATGGCCTGGCCTCCATAGCCTTTTGTGGCAATGAAATCCATAGATTCACCGCACTCTGGCTGAAGAAGTTTCTCCTCATCTCGGTTCTAAAGAGGCTTCCCTTTACTCCAAAGCTATGCCCTCAGGCCCTAGTCTCTCCTACTAATGAAAATATCTTCCCAATGTCCACTCTGTCCTAGCCATTCAGTATTCTGTAAGTTTCAATTAAATTCCCCCTCAACCTTCTAAATTCCATTGAGTGTAGACCCAGGGTCCTCACACTGCCCTCATATTATAAGCCTTTCATTCCTGGGATCATTCTTGTGAACCTCTTCTGGACCTGCTCCAGGACTAATACATCCTTCCTGAGATATGGGGCCCAAAATTGCACACAATACTCCAAATGTGGTCTGACCAGAGCATTATAAAGCCTCAGAAGTATATCCCTACTTTTATATTCTAGCCCTCTTGAAATAAATGCCAACATTGTATTTGCCTTCCTAACTACTGACTCAACTTGAAAGTTTACCTGAAGAGAATGCTGGACCAGGACTCCCTTTGCACTTCAGATTTCTGAATTTTCTCCCCATTTAGAAAATAATCTATGCCTCTATTCTTCCTACCTAAGTGCATGACCTCACACTTTCCCACGTTGTACTCCATCTGCCACTTTTTTGCCCATTCTCCTAACCTGTCCAAATCCTGTTGCAGCCTCCCTGCCTCTTCAATACTACCTGTTCCTCCACCTATCTTTGTATCATCTGAAAACTTAGCCAGAATGCCTTTAGTTCTTTCAGCGAGATCATTAATGTGTGAAATGAAAAGTGGTGGTTCCAACGCTAGTAACCAGCTACCATCCTGAGAAGAACCATTTATCCCCACTTTCTGCTTTCAGCCAGACAGTCAATCTTCTTTCTATGCTAGTAGCTTGTCTGTAACACCATAAGACCTCATCTTACTCAGCAGCGTCATGTGTGGCAGCTTATCAAAGGCCTTCTGGAGGTCCAGGTGGATAAGATCCATTTGCTCTCCTTGGTCTAAACTGCTCGTTGCCTCCTTAAAGAATTCTAACAGATTTGCCAGGCATGACCTCAGCTTTACTCAGCTGTAATACCGTCAAATTGTGGAGTAAATTCTCCCATGTTATGGTCACTGTCTCCTAAGGGTTCCTTCAGCTTTAACTCCCTTATCAAGACTGCTTCATTGCACAACAATAAATCCAGAATTGCCTGTTCCACCACAAGCTGCTCCAAACATCTTGTACACATTCCACAAATTCCCTTTCCTGTGATCCACTACCAACCTGATTTTCCCAGTTTGTCTGCATATCAAAATCCCCATGATCACTGTAACCTTGCCTTTCTTACACACCTTTTCTATCTCCTGCTGTATTGTGTTCCCAAATCCTGACTACTGTTTGGAGGCCTGTAAATAACTCCCATTACGGTTTTGTTTTACCTTTGCAGTTCCTCAACTCTACCCACACAGATTCTACATCATCTGACCTACATTGTTTCTTGCTATTGATTTAATTTCATTTCTTACTAATAAGGCAACTCCACCCTCTCTGCCCACCTGCCCATCTTTTTGATAGGATGCATTTCCTTGGATATTTAGCCCCCAGTCCCGATCCCTTTGCAGCCACGTCTCCGTGATGCCTACCACATCATCCCTGCCAATTTCGAACTGCGCCATAAGCTCATTTACCGAATTTCACCTAATGCAATTTAAAGACTCAAAAAGGCATTATCCTAAACAAAGACACAGAAGGAGCATTCAAACATCTATCAATCCTGCAGCGATGTATCCCTCAGTGTGGGGAAGGGATTACATTGTTTTCTGTTACAGAAACGACAAAATGTCTGTCCTGTCCTGTCTAGACTAGGGCATGGTCTGAACATTACTAAACTAAAGATAAAAACAGTATTAAACTGTGGATGATTCAGCAGGATGAGAACACCAGATGCATTTGTAATATTGTGATATGAATCACCATAAAAGGAGGACAACACAGGGACACAGTTACTGCAGTGGGGAGAAGGAGGACAGAGGCTAGCTACCTCTACACTCAAGCCTGTGTACATTAGTCATTAAACTTTCAGACAAATTGCAGGGGCATTTGCACCGGGGTAAGTTGTAAAACAGTCAAATTGTAGAGGAGTTTGAACTGTGGTAATTCATAGAACTTTCAGTCAACCTTGCATTATGGTTTTTGTGTTGTAGGTTTTGTGTAAATTCTGGACAGGTTACAGGAAGATTTGCACTGAGAAAGGAATTTCGAGAACATAGAATGTAGAACAATACAGTGCAGGAACAAACCCTTTGACCCATGATGTTGTGCTAAATGTGACACCAAACTAAACAAATCCCTTCTGCCTGGGATTGATGCATATCCCTCAATTTCTTGCATTTTGTACCAGTCTTTCATGAGGGATCTTGAACTTCAGTAAAACCTTTGAAAAAAGGTGAAGACTGGTACAAAAGGTGAAGTCACATGGTATCAGGGGTGAGCTGGCAAGATGGATACAGAACTGGCTTAGTCATAGGAGATAGAACGTAACAGTGGATGAATGTTTTTTGGAATGGAGGGATGTGATTGGTGGTGTTCCACAGGGATCGGGGCTGGGACCTCTGCTGTTCATCATCTGCATAAATGATTAGGAGGCAAACTTGGCTGGTCTAATTCCTAGATAACAAAGCATGAGGCTAGGAACACAGCAGGCCAGGCAGCATCAGAGGAGCAGGAAACTTGACGTTTCGGGTCGGAATCTTTCTTCAGAATTTCCAGGTTTACCAGGATGTTGCCTGCTTTGGGTGATTTTAGCTATGAAGAAAGATCGGATGGACTGGGTTTGTTTTCACTGGAATGCAGGAGGTTGAAGGGCAACCTAATAGAAGTTTATAAGATTATGAATGACATGGATAGAGTGGAAAGTATGAGGCTTTCTCCCAGGGTGGAGGGGTCAATTACTAGGGGACACAGGTTCAAGGTGCGAGGCGGGGGAGTTTGAAAGAGATGTGCGAGGCAGGTTTTACACATAAAGGGTGGTGAGTGTCTGGAACGCATTGCCAGAGGAGGTGGTGGAAGCAGACACAACAGCAGCATTCAAGAAGCACCTGGATGAATACATGAATAGGAAGGGAATAGAGGGAACAGATCCATTGTTGAGTGACGTACCTAAACCTAATTATTTAAATAAAACAGAAAGAAAAGCACATACAGGTGATGCATTGCAGCTTGGTATAGGGATATATGTTGCTCACCTTTGTGATCCACAGCTGCCACATAACTGTCAACAATTTAAGGAAATTTGACTGAAAGTTCACGAGCAACCTTCAGACTCCGAGCTTCTGACACTACGATGCATTAGGGAGGGGTTCGTTGCCTGGACACTTTGTTCCAACAGGCAAGCACATTCCTTAGGGTAGGCTCTCTTTACTCTTTCACTGGATGTGGGTGTCATTAGCTAGGCCAACATTAGTTACCCATCCCTCACTGCCCCCAAGAGGAAGGCAGTGGTTTCAAGAAGAAGGTGCTAAACCACAATCTTGAAATACTGCAGTCCATGAGATGCAGGTTGACCCACAATGCTGTTAGGAATGGACCTCCAGAATTTTCACCCAGTCACAGTGATGGAACAACATTAAAGTTGGCACCTCAGGATGGTGAGCGGTTTGGAGGGAAATTTGCAGAGGCGCTGTTACCATATATCTGCTGTCCTTGCCCTTCTAGATGGTACAGGCTACAGGTTTTGAAGGTGCTAGTAAAGGAGCCTTGGTGAGCCTTGTAAATGGAACACACTGTACAGCTTCCACTGTACGTCCATGGTGCAGGGAGTGAATGTTGAAGGCGGTATATTCAGCGCCAATCAAACAGGCTGCTTTGAGTTGGATTTGAGCTTCTCGAGTGTTGTTGGAGCTGCACTCATCCAGGCAAGCAGGGAAAATTTCATCACAGTCCTGATTTATACCATATAGATGGTGGACTGGTTAGAAGCAGGTTCTAAGAGCTTTTACAAGAATATACAACGGCATAGAATAGCTAAAGCAAACAATGGTCTCTGGAAAACAGCATGAGGAACAATTATTGTGGTAAATTGAAGATATGACATGTATTTTGTGTGTGTCTTCACAGTAAAAGACAGAAGCTGCATTTTAGAAATGAAGAGTAATGCATGGGCCAAGAAGAGTGAGGAAATTAAAGTAATTAATATCAGCAGGGAAAATGTCTTGGAGAAATATAAGGGACGAGGAATCCCAGGACTTGAGAATCTATGTTTTAGAGTTCTGAAAGTGATAGCTGCAGAGATAATTGATGTTTTGGTTTTGACTTCTCAAATTTGGTAGATTCTGAAAATGTCCAGGCAGATTGAATGTTAGCAAATGTAACATCAGTACTCGAAAAAGGAAGGAGAAACAGAACAGGGGACTGTGGTCAATTAACCTGACAGGAGTTATTGGGAAAGTATCTGTTGTCTAGGATGTCCTAATAATGCACTTAAGGTACAATTAGAACAAGTGAACAGAGTTTTATGAAAGGAAAATCTTGTTTGAGAAACTACTTTGAATTTTTGAGTATGTAACAAGATTTAGGAGAGGCAGTGGTGTAATGCTAATATTAGTGGACTAGTAATCTTGAAATGCCAGGCAAATGTTCTGGTGATATGTGTTCAAGTCCAATCATGGCAATGGTGAAATTTAAATTCAACAAAAACCGGGAATTTAAAGGCTCGTCTAATTGTGGCCAAGTAGCCACTATTGATTGCTGTAAAAAACCCATCTAGTTCCCTAATGTCGCTTAGGGAAGGAAATCTGCCTTTATGACCTTTTCTGGATTTCATATAATTACGGTCTACATGAGAACAAGGGGAACAATTTCTGGATCACACAGCACTCATTTAGGACTGAGAGGTAGAGAAATTTTTTCACTCAAATGGTTGCAATCTTTGGAATTATCTCACCACAGGATGCACCATCATTAAAATGTTGAGATCTACAGACTTTTGGTCTCATAGAATCCAGGAATATGGGGTGTAGGAAGCAAAGTGGAGTTTAACACCAAGATCTGCCATGATTAAGCCGAGTGGTGGAGAAGGGTCCATGGGTTATAAGGTATTCCCCTACTCTTACTTATGTTCTCAGAACCTTGACCGCAGTAAACAGTGCTCAGACATTTCTAGTGTATTGCATTTAAAAAAAGTATTGTTGGCATGTGGACATCACTGGCAAGGCTATTATACAGCCAGGCCCTGAGAAAGTATTGTTTTGGCTTTCTTTTAGGTTTGAGCACAAGAGAGAATAAAAGAGAAGTACAGCAAAGGAACAGGCCCTTCGGCCCGCCAGGCCTGTGCCGATCATCATGCCCTGACTAAACTAAAAAACAAACCTTCTGCCCTTATTCGGTCCATATCCCTCTATTCCCTCCCTATTCATGTAACCATCCAGGTGCCTCTTAATTGCTGCCAACCTGCCTGCTTCCACCACATCTTCTGGCAGTGCGTTCCAGGCTCCGACCGCACTCTGTGTGGAAAAACCTCCCTCACACACCTCCCTTAAGCTTCCCACCTATCACCTGGAACCTGTGCCCCCTTGTAATTGAAACTTTCACCCTGGGAAAGAGTCTCTGACTATTCACCCTATCTATGCCTCTCATAATTTTGTTGAGCTCTATCAGGTCTCCTCTCAGCTGCTGTCTTTCCAGTGAAAACAATTCTAGTCTTTTTAACCTTTCTTCATAGTCAATGCCTTTGAGACTGGGCAACATCCTGGTGAAACTTCTCCGCACTCTCTCCAAAGCTTCCATGTCATTCTGGTAGCGTGGTGACCAAAACTGCACACAAAACTTCAAATGCGGCCTAAAAAGAGTTTAAGAAAGCTGCAACATGGGTTGCCAACTCTTGTAATCTATACCCTGGCCGATGAAGGCAAGCATGCCATATGCCTTCCTAATCACCTTGGCCACCTGTGTTGCCACTTTTAGGGAACTGTGGAACTGCACGCCCAGATACATCTGTATGTTAATGTTCCTAAGGGTTCTGCCATTTACAACGTAATTCACACCTAAATATGATCCTCCAAAACACATCACCTTGCATTTGTCTGAATACACTCCATCTGCCACTTCTGTGCCCAAGTCGCCAATCTATCTATATCCTTCCCTAAAGCACATGAACAAAACAGTTGGTTCATGTTTTTTTAATGATGCAAACATTTCATTATCGGATATTTTACCTGAATTCAATAGGCCGTAATAATTTATAGGCAGAGCTTCCAGCTCATTATGTGCTAAATCGAGTGCATGAGGCACCTTAGGCTGTTGCCAGTATTCTGCGTTCAATAGTATGATTGGATGCCTATTATCAGAGTGTGTCGCACAATTTAAATAGATGTTCAGAGCCATGTCTAAGAAATAGTGTTATGTGAACTTCACTTAATTGTATTTCTGGAGTATATGGTGCAGAAGAGCTCACATCTTATGAGACTGCATTTTGTACATAGAAATAAACTACTTGTGCAATCTCCATTCAAAGTAGGCCTTAAGGGACACAAGAATGATCTGTATCAATATTTCTCATTTCCAACAAATGGACTCCATTCTGGTGATTTCTAGTTGCTACACAAACATGGATAAGTTGTCTCTTGCTATTCAGTTTGTGTTTTAGCAGCAGTTGTAGGCCTAATTTTCACCATGTTGAGAGCTTCTGTTATTGGAGCGACTTCAGGCACAGGCAGTACCATAAATCTATCGCCGCACGCAGAACACCCAATGCAACTGGAGGTTCACAGAAGGTAAGAAGTTGCACCCAATCTGTGAGATTCATATTATTAACTTGCATGACCTCTCTTGGATTACAGATAGAAGGTTGTGGCAGTGAAAAAAGGAGGCAAGCGCCAAAAACCAGTTCTTGGATTGAGTACAAAATGTGAGATACAAACAAACAAGGTGCAAATGAATGATACATACAGTAGACTGAACAAATAGATGATGCGAAACCACTGGGATAATGATTGGCTTGAACTGTGACGGATCGTCCTTTATCAACAGCCAAACAGTCAGATGGTACTTTATCAATGTCATTTGCTAAAGCCAGATTGAAAGTGCACCAGTTATTTGCTTTTAAACTGTACAATAAAAACAGAAATGATACAACAAACCAGATGACTGGAATTTCAAGAAAGACAAAAAACATCAACTTCTTCTTTGTTCAAACAGTCTTTGGGTGATGGCTGTCCCCTCATTTGAGCATGATGTTTACTCAAGATTCTGCAGTGGGCCTTCATGGGATTGAAAAGGCTGACTCTTGAACCACAGAACTTAGGGCAGGGTGCCCCATCAGGCAGTGAGATCTGCCACCTTACATTTCCTGCCACCACTCTGCCTCATCTAATAGTAAATCAAATAGGAAGAAGAGGCATAACCAGGTTGATGACCACAGTGGGATTGCCAGTCTGAAGTGTCTTTATTTCAAGCATAGCAGGTAAAAAGTCAGATGAGCTTGGAGCTGGATTAATACATAGAACCATGAGGTTGTAGCCATTACTGAGAGAAGGGCAGGACTGGCAGCTCAAAGTTCCAGGATTTAGACATTTTAGCCAAGATAAAGAGAGATGTAAAAAGTGTAGGGGAGTTTCAATCCTGATTGACAAGAATGTCACAGTTGTACCAAGACAGGACACTTTGGAGGGTTCATCCAGCGAGGCTATGCGAGTGGAAGTCAGGAATAAGAAAGGGACGGTTACTATAATGGGGTAACACCACAGGCTTTCCAATAACTAGCAGGAGATAGAGGAATAGATGTGTAGGCAGATGATGGAAAAATATAAAAACAAAATGGTTGTTGTAGTGGTGATTTTAACTTCACCAATATTGACTGGACTCCCCTAGATGTCAGGGGCTTAGATGGAGCAGAATGCATTAGGTGCATCCAGGAGAGTTTCCTGAAATGTTATGCAGATAGTTCCTGATTCTAGTGGGGAAGGTGCCATACTGGAACTTGTGCTGGGGAGTTAGCCTAGTCAGGTGACTGAAGTTTCAGTGGGGAAGCATTTTCAAATCCGTGATCATTATTACGTATGTTTTTAGATCGTTAAGAAAAAGGATCAGACTGGTCCTTGGGTGCAAGTACTAAATTGGGGGAAGGCTATTTACAACAGCAGGAACTGGAGATATTAGATTATGGGTGGCTGTTTAAGGGTAAATCCACAGTTCAGGACCATAATGTTCCTGTGAGGGTGAAAGATAAGGATAGCAACATTCAGGAACCCTGGATGACAACAGATAAAGAAACATTGGTCAGTTTGAAAAAGGAAGTATACATAAAGTTTAGGAAACTGAAATCAGACAAGGCCCTTGAGGAATATAAAGGGAGCAAGAAAAGACTTGAATAAGGAATTATGAGGTCTAAAACGGGCCATGAAATGTCCTTGACAAAAGGGAATAAGGAGAAAACCAAGGCATTTTATAGTAAATTAGGAGCAAGAGGGTAGCAAGGGAAGAGTTGGTCCATACAAAGACAAAGAAGGGAATTTATGCCTGGAGCCTGAAGATGTGGGGTAAGGTCCTTAATGAGTACTTTGCATCAGTATTCACCAAAGAGAAGGACATAGATGATAGTAAGATTGGGGAGGGGTATGTTGCTATTCTAGGGATGTCAATATTAAGAGGGAGAAGGTATTGAGTGTCTTAAAAAAAATTCAGGTAGATAAGTCCCCAGACCTGTTGGGATCTATCTCAGGATAGAATGGGAGGCAAGAGAGGAGATTACTGGGGCCTTGACAGAGATTTTTCTATTCTTTTTAGCCACAGGCAAGATTCTAGAAGACTGGAGAATAGCCAATGTTGTTCCTTTGTTTACAGTCATAGAGTTGTACAGCACAGAAACTGACCCTTCAATCCAATTCTCCCATGCTGACCAGATATCCTAAATTAATCTAGTCCCATTTGCCACCATTTGGCCCAAATTTCTCTAGACCCTTCCTACTTATGTACCTATCCAGATGCTTTTTAAATGTTGTAATTGTACCAGCCTCTACCATTTTCCCACCACCGATGGAAGGCTCAGTGGCCCATAATTTCCTGGGTTATGTCAGTTGCCCTTATAGTTTGCAGATGTCACCAACATTGGTGATTTAATGGACTGGAAGAGGGTTATCGCAGAGTACAAAAGGACTGTGAGGTGTTGCTTTTTGGTAAGGCAAAACAGGGCAGGATTTATACACTTAAAGGTAAGGTCCTGGGGAGAGTTGCTGAATAAAGAGACCTTGGTGTACAGGTTCATAGTTCCTTAAAGGTGGAGTCACAGGCAGACAGGGCAGTGAAGAAGGCATTTGGTACACTTGTCTTTCTTAGTCAGCGCATTGAGTATAAGAATTGGGATGTCATGTTGCAGCTGCACAGGATATTGGTTACGCCAGGAATAATGCATTCAGTTCTGGTCTATCTGCTGGAGGAAAGACGTTGTGAAACTAGAAAGAGTGCAGAAAAGATTCACAAAGATGTTGCCTGGTTTGGAGAGTTTGAGCTGTAGGGAGAGGCTGAATAGCCTGGAGCTATTTTCCCTGGAGTGTCAGACGCTGAGGGGTGATGTTACAGAGGTTTATAAAATCTTGAGGGGCATGGATAAGGTGAATACCAAGGGTCTTTTTCCTCGGGTGGGGGAGTTCAGTACTAGGGGGCATATTTTTAAGCTCAGAAAAGAACGTTTTAAAAAGGACATGAGGGGAAACTTTTTTATACAGAGAGTGGTTCATGTGTGGAATGAGCTGCCAGAGGAAGTGATGGATGCAGGTACAGTTACAACATTTAAAAGACATTTGGAAAAATACATGAAGAGGAAAGGTTTGGAGTTATATGGGCCAAACTCAGGCAAGTGGGACTAGTTTAATTTGGGAATATGGTCAGCATGAACTAGTTGGACTGAAGGGTCTGTTGCCATGGTGTATGACTCTGTAAGTGTGAGGTGATGGGTTTTGGGAGGTCACATGCAACATAACAAAGAACAGAGAACAGTACAGCACAGTACAGGCCCTTCGCCCCATGATGTTGTGCTGAACTTTTACCCTAAACCTAAGGTCTATCTAACCTCCTCCCCTACCTTATACTATCATCCATATGCCTATTGAATAGCTGCTTAAATGCCCCTAATGAGGCCGACTCCACTACCCTCTCCGGCAATGCATTCCACTATGACAGTATATACTAAATGGCAGGACCATTAAAAGCATTGATATACATAAGGAACTTGGGGTCTCAGTCTTTAGCTCCCTAAAAGTGACAATACAAGTGGGTAAGGTGGTAAAGAAGGTGTGTGGCATGCTTGCCTTCACTGACAGAGCATTGAGTAAAAGTTGGGAAGTCGCATTGCAGCTGTACAAAACTTTAGTTAGGCCACATTTAGAGTGTTGTGTGCCATTCTGGTCATTATAGGAAGGATCTGGAGAAAGTGCAAATGAGGTTTGCCAAGATGTAACCTGGATTGGAGTCAAGTCACTTTAAGGAGATTTTGAATAAATTTGAATTGTTTTTGCTAGAATGTTGGAGGCTGATAGAAATATATAAATTTATGAGTGGTATGGATAGGGTGGATAGTTGGAGTCTTTTTCCCAGGTTGGAAATGTCAAAAGCAAGGGGGCATAGGTTTAAAATGAGATCGGGAAAGTTAAAGGAGTTGTGCGAGGTAAGTTTATTTTTACAGAGTTTGGAATTAGTTTGGAATGTGCTGCCAGGGGAGGTGGTTGAAGCAACATTTAAGAGGCAGTTAGGTAGACACATGAACAAGCAGGGAATTGAGGGAAATAGACTCAGAGATTGTAAGAACTGCCGATGCTGGAGTCTGAAATAACACAGTGTGGAGCTGGAGGAACACAGCGGGCCAGGCAGCATCAGAGGAGGAGGAAAGCAGGAAATGGACCATGTGCAAGCTGATAGGATTAGTTTGGAATAGATAGAATAGCACTGACTAGGTGGGCTGAGGGTCGTGTTCATGAGCTATACTGTTCTATGTTCTATGTGCATCACTAAGCCGTTGAGTCTGAAAGTGTAAGACAGATGATGGATAGGTTGTTGTCTTTAAAAGATCATAGCAAGCACCTCCCAGTCATTGATGTCAATGCTGTTGAGCTTCAATGTATGCATGTTCTTTACCTTCCCTGGAAAATCGGTCATTTGAGACTTGGGAAACAGGAGTTAAGACACAAGACAAAAAGATGAAAGAGAAGAATTAGGCCATTCAGCCCATTAAATCTTTTCAATTAATTCATACCTAATCTGATCATCCTTAACTCCAATTTCCTATTTTATCTGCATAACCTTGAATCTCCTACTGGGAGTTGGAGTGGACAGATTGCTTTATGGCCATGCAGGGACATTACTTTACTTTATCAAAGCCTCTTTTGCAAGGCTGCTTCTCATGCTGGCTTCAAGAAGGACACCAGCAATGTTTGAGTGAGCTAAAACAGATTGAATCCTAAGATGTAGTGTGAATGGTCCAGGCATGCCAAAGAGCCAGAAGTTTGTATTAGGAACCTAGATCAGGACCAGAATGATAGAGCATTGGCAGACATTGTATCTTGACAGCCCTAACTATACCCTGAAACCTCATACAGGATATGCCTAACTGTCAGTGCAACTCAAGAAGTGAACTAAGTTGGGAAGATTGTGAGATTTCACATGGTGCAACATTTCTGTGGGAGAGATATGGTTGCTTGGGGTTTTGATGAGTATCAGTTTTCTATTAACTGTTTACTTGAAGTGTAATTTGTCTGAAATACATGTTTAGTTTGCATTGGCTCTGACTCATGTTAAAGTTCCAAGAAGTGAAACCTTATTGGTAATCGAGATCGTGAGAAGTGCCGATGCTGGAGTCAGAGATAACATAGTGTGGAGCTGGAGGAGCACAGCAGGCCAGGCAGCATCAGAGGAGCAGGAAAGTTGATGTTTCGGTTCGGGACCCTTCTTCAGAAAATTGGTAATTACTTGAGTTAAAGGTAAAGTCCTTCACAGTAATCTCAGCCGATGTGGGAATTGAATCCACGTTATTGACTTCAGTCTGCATCACGAACCAACCATGCAGCTAACTGAGCTGGCAGACCATCCTAATTAACTAATTTGACAGTCATTTGATAAAATTGGTCATGATCATTTACCGTTCCCCGCACCTGGGATTTTAACACTTAACACCTAATTCCTGCTGGAAGCAGGATAATGCAGAACATTTTGAACCCAAATATCAGACAGCAACATGATTATACAAATATTCGTGTGACATAACAGGAAAATTGCATTTTGCGGTCCAACCTACCAGACAATTGTAAGTTAAAAAAAAGATTATGAATGCTTATGTATTCAGGAAGAAGGATATGAATAAACTCCACAACTTCTCTCTCCCCATGAGCTGGCTGACTGTAGTTAGCTTAGACAAAGTACAGCACTGGTCCCATCTGGAGTACTTTGCACAGTTTGTGTGCTGATATACATGTGTGACATTAGCAGACACGAGCCTAAGGCTAATACAGCCCAACTACTTGATTATAATACTTTATACTTCAAGTACAAACATACAGGATTTAAAGGAGCATAGGTAGGCCATACAGCTCAAGTCTACTGTACCATTTGATAAATTCATAGTTTATCTGATTATAGAAACACATTTGTTATATCATTTGATCACCTTGTTAGGCAAAAATATATGGAACTCAGCCTTTAATCTATTCAATGATCCCTCCCTTCATCACTCTCTGTGGCATAGAGTCATGGCCACAGAGAAGAAAAAAAAACTTCTCCTCACCTCCATCTCAAATGGGTGAGCCTTGCTTTTCTTTTCAATTTGTGTTTTCTTTTCAAACACATAATGGGGAACAGAAAGCAGGCAAGAAAGATTTTGTATTTACGTAGAATTTTTCACAACCTCTGGATATCACACGTTTTATTGCCAACAAAGTTTTTTTTGATATAGGAATTGTCGTAATGTAGGAAATGCAAAAGCCACTTTGCACAACACAATTCATCAAGTGCCTGGGTAATATTTAATAGGTTTTGGCTGTGGAACGAATATTAACCAAGACACCATGCCTGCTGTTGTTCAAAACATCCTGTTTGGCAGACCTGGTGAATGTTTCATCTGAATAATGGCATATCAAAGAGGGCAGCACACCCTCAGAATTGTTGTCAAGTTTAGTTGATATGTTTAAATCTTTAGAGTGGGACTTAAACACTTGACCTGATGAATCATAGCAAGAGGACCATAATTATTTTACAATAACTGTATGACTGTCAATGTTTCCAGGGATAAGAAATTAGGAAGAAAATAATTATTTGACATTTGGAAAAATATAAATTAAGAAGTGGAAGTCAACATGGATTTGTACGAGGAAAATGATGTGTAGTTAGTATGAGGCTTTGATGAATTAATGGGTAGATTGATGAGGGTTGCATTGTTGGTATTACATATATGACCATTCAAAATGCATCAACAAAACATCACATTGCACAGCTGTTAGCAAAATAAACGTCTGTGGAATTAATGAGACAGTGGTAGCTTGGATGCAAAAATTTGCTGAGGGATAGTGTAACAAACATTAGGCATGCCCAAAATATAGTCAGTGAACTGAATTAATATAGCTTGTTTAGCCCACTTTTTAATTTGTATTGATTGTATACAAATTAAAACAGACCATAACTGAGGCCTTTCTTTTAAACCAGATTGAAAGTTGGTTTTTTGCAAGCTATTGTTCAAGGCTCTTTAAAAATAACGAAATAAAGTTATTAACTAAAACTTACAGATACCCAACATTAAAGCAAGTACAGAGAAGACAAACAAATATTTATGAACAGAAAGCTCTAATAAATTTAGGGTGTCTGGTTAGAATTGCTTAGTTTTGAAGTCAAGAAGTAAACATTTGAAGTCAGACCCAACAACTGTGATGGCTTTTGTATGTGAATAGATAGCTTTCTTATGCAGCTGGGCTCTGCAGGAGAGCAGATTTCTAGACAGGGAAAATATTCCTCGTTCTTTATTAGTTCTGTGGTTTCAGCACTTTCACATTGCTTGTCATTTTTTCAGCAGATTGTCATTTGTTTTTTGATTGGTCTCTTTTCTCTGTCTGCTCCCTCAGTCCAAACTTCCCTCAAAGTCTTTTTCTTGGAGTTCTGTACACTGGGTACTCACAGCCAGAATTTTTATACAGTTCAAAGCTCACCATAATAGTAGATTAATTTTGACTAATTAAGGGATCTCAAAGCAAAGTCAATATGTTGAAACCCTTTGAAGTTCTTCCTACAATCTGCTGTTCTTCTCCAAATCTTGAATTCTCCCTCCATCATTGTTAGAAAATTCCTGCTATATCAAGAGTCTTTACATGTCTGGACATATCTCTTTGTAACCCATTTAGAACTTGGTTCTGTATAGTCGGGTGAATTCTTTTTTATTGGCTTCTCGCATCCAGTTTGAGTCAGATTATAAATTTTGGTAAAAAATATCTAACTTCATAACTGAGTTGTTTATGACAGACAGAAAGCAGAGTGTAGTGGTGAATGGCTCTTTTTCTTACCAGACAGAGGTTTATCGTGGCGTTTTTCAATGGTCAGTGCAATGGGACAATTTTTAATCTAATCTTATCCATCAGTATCAAACCACTTTATTAATGATTCACAGTAGCAAATATTCCATTAAAATAATGTTGCAAGCTGGCAACCTAAACCTTAAGTCTTAATTCTGCGTGGTGTTTTATTGCTCTTGACCTCAGTATCACTAGCTAGCTGTGATATGATAAGAATCAAGTTTTAAATGTACATGTTGTCTATGTTCAGTTAGAGTCCTGAATTTGAATATCATTTTTCAGTGAGTCACCGGAATAGAATACTGCCATTGTACTATTTGGTTAAATAATTCCAGTTGAGCTCCCTAAATCCTATTCACTGGGCTAGTAAAATCCACCAGACAAACTTTGGTTACTGCCTATTCTCCATTCTTGTAATGCTACAACAGGGACCATATTTCAAAGCTGCTGCACTAGCTGGGAAATTCCTCACTTGGGGATGCCCTGAAGTTATCAAAGATGCAATAAAAAAGATGCAAGTACTTCTATTCTCATCCCAATTTTTCTCCTGTTCCACACACTGTTTCAATTCAACATCTGTGCCTTCCCAATCCTGATGCTGCTCTGACTTCAGTTCAGAAAGAGACTATTCATCTGGGGGAAGTCTCATACCCGGGGTTTCAGCACGGAGACACTTGTTGACAAATTTTAAATTTCACCACAGTCCTCGTAGATCGCTCTATTTCACTACATCTCAGGTGAGGGGTGAGGTGGAGAAGGCAGAACCTTAATAATGACCTCAGCTGGGCCAGGAATTAAACCCATGCAATTGGGGTCACGTTGCATTGCAAACCAGCTGGCCAGTCAACTCAGCTCACCAACTAGATTAATATAATTGACTTATAGGAGATCTGTCATTACTCCAGAATGAGGGAGAAAAAAATAAGAAAGGCTTGCATTTGCAGCCACTGAAGTATTGTAAGTACATAGGTAATAGTCCAGAGATAATAGGAACTGCCGATGCTGGAGAACCTGAGATAACAAGGTGTAGAACTAGATGAACACAGCAGGCCAAACAGTATCAGAGGAGCAGGAAAGCTGACGTTTCAGACCCGAACTGTTGGCCTCAAAATTCTTCAATTTTCATGCACCTTGTACGAGTTTTAGCAGTGAATTTAGCAGGAAAGTCGAGTGAGTCTTTTTTGCTATTTTTCTTTTCTCCTTGTAATTCAGGATCACTGGCAAACAGCCTGGGACATCTATTTCCAGCTGAATTCAGGACCATGGCCAACAACCAGTCGCTGCGACATTCTCGGTTCAGCAGTTCCAAAGACCTGGCATGGATTTCAAACCGCTCCTCAAAGAATTCAGGTCCAGTGACACTTCTTCAGAGCTTATTGTAGTTCGGTAGTGTATGAAGATGGGGTTGGGGGCAGAGGTGAGAAGTAAATGATATCTGGCGATGGTGCCGAGAGAGGAGAGCACAGCTGTTAGGCAGACAAAGGAATGGGTAAAGGTCATCCTGGGAGAATCAATAATAACCAATGAGTTGGTTACAGTGGCAACCCATGTGATGACAGGGCCTGGTGTTGTGGGGGTTGGGGTAAGGACATGGGAGAAGGTGCTCAGGCCCTAAAATTATTGAACGCAGTAGCGAGTCCTGAAGGCCACAGGGTTCCCAAGCAGAAAATGAGGTGCTGTTCTCCCAGCTTTCACTGAGATTCGCTAGAGCAATACTACAAGCCCAAGACAGAGAAGTTGCCCAGAGCCTTCCATTGGTGTGTTGAAGTGGCAGGCAACAGGAAATTCGGAGACATTTTTGCACACAGAGTGCAGGTGTTCTGCAAAGCAGTCACCCAGACTGTGTTTCATCTCCCCACTGGACAGGAGACCCCATTGTGAGCAGTGAATACAATAGACCAGATTGAGTGAAGTGCAGGTAAATTGCTGCTTCATCTGGAAGGTGTGTCTGGGACCTTGGGTGGTGAGAAGGGATGAAATAAATGGGCAAATGTTGCAACTTCTGCATGGGAAGGTGCCAGGGGGTGTGGGGAGGTGTTGGGAGTGGAGGAGGAGTGGGCCACGGTGTCCCAGAGGGAATGGTTCCTATAGAATACTGACAAGGGAGG
Organism: Rhincodon typus; assembly: GCF_021869965.1. Classification (NCBI taxonomy): domain Eukaryota; kingdom Metazoa; phylum Chordata; class Chondrichthyes; order Orectolobiformes; family Rhincodontidae; genus Rhincodon; species Rhincodon typus. The sequence goes on from NC_063334.1 coordinate 108,736,288, forward strand.
GGAGGGGAATGTGTGTCTGGAGGTGGTGGAAATGGCTTCTGATGATCTTCTGGATGTGGCTGCTGGTGGGATGGTAGGTAAGAACAAGGGGAGCCCTATCGCTGCTGTGGGAGGGAAGAGAAGGGGTGAGGGTGGAAGTGTGGGAAATGGGTCAGACCCGGTTGAGGGCTCTGTAGACAATGGTGCTGGGGAATCCTCGGTTGAGGAAGAAGGTGGACATTGTGGAGGCTCCCTTGACAAAGCTGGCATCATCCGAACATATGCGATGGTTACGTAGGAACTGAGAGAATGGGATGGAGTCTTTACAGGGAGCAGGGTGTGAGGATGCATAGTCCAGGTAACTGTGGAGTCAGTGGGTTTAAAGTAGTTATTAGTTGCCAGTCTATCCCCAGAAATTGAAACAAAGATGTCAAGGAAGGGAAGGGAGGAGTCAGAGATGGACCAGGTGAAGGTGAGAGCAGGATGGGAATTGAAAGTGAACTTGATTAATTTTTCCAATTCCAGACAAGAGAAGGAAGCAGCACCAATGATATCATTGATTTACCAGAGAAGCAGTTGTGGGTGAGGGCCAGTGTAGGACTAGAACAATGAATGTTCCATGTACCGCACAATGGGGCATGAACACTTGGGGCCCATGCGGGTACACATGGCCATACCTTTGACCTGAAGAAAGTGATAGGAGTTAAAAAAGAAGTTGTTCAAAGAGAGGGCAAACTCGGCCAGGTGGAGGAGGTTGGTGGTGGATGGGAGGGTTCTTGCCATTTTTCCAGGAAGAAGCAGAGAGCCCTGAGACCATCCTGATGGGGATTGGACGTGTAAAGGGAGCTAGAGCTTGTGAACTGCAAATTCCAAAACTGATGTAAGGTGTCAGAAGAATTGCAATGTAAGTGGCAAGGGACTGGATAAAGGGAGAATAGAATCAACTTGAGTTAGGAAGAGATGAGTTCTGTGGGATAGGCGCAGGCAAAACAATGGGGGTCTTCCCAGACAGTCCTGTTTGTGGATTTTGGGAAGGAGATAGAAGCAGGCAATGTGGGGTTTGGGGACTATGAAATTGGAGGAAATGGTGAGGAGATCACCAGATGAAATGACATTAGTGACTGTTGTGGATACAATAGCCTGGTATTCAATGGCCGCAGACACACCTTCCAGGTGAAGCAGCAATTTACCTACACTTCACTCAATCTAGTTTTCTGTTTTTATTGCTCACAATGTGGTCTCTTCTACATTGGAAGACAAAATGCAATCTGGGTGACCGTTTTGCAGAACCTATATTCTGTCCACAAAAATGACCCTGAGCTTCCTGTTGCCTGCCACTTCAATATATCACCATGGTCCATGGACAACTTCTCTGTCTCAGGCTTGCTACAGTGCTCCAGTGAAGCTCAGCATAAGCTGGAAGAACAGCACCTTAATTTCTGCTTGGGAACTCGGGACTCAACAATTTTGGATATTGAACACCTCCCATGTCCTTATCGCAACCCTCACACACCAGGCCTTGTAATAATGTGGGCTACTACCATAACCAACCTATTGTTAGCTACTAATGGTCCCAATTAGAAGTTATTGATTTCCCGAGGCTGAATTTCCCCATTTCTTTGTCTGTCCAGCACTTCCTCTTTCTCCCCGGGCTTCATCTCTACCTGAGGTTCACTCCTCACCCCTCCCCCAACCCCATCTTCAGCATCTATACCAACCTTTTCCGAGCTACAATCAGTTTTGAAGAAGGCACTGGACCTAAAACATTAACTCTGCTTTCTCTCCACAGATGCTGCCAGACCTACTGAGTTTTCCCAGCAATTTCTGTTTTAGTATCTGCCTTCCAGCATCCAGAGTTCTTTAGTTTTTCTTGAAAAGAATTACTCATGTAAAAGTCAACACCCCCTACTCGGTGATGTACAAGACAAAGGTGAAGAGTGAGCTGTTGAACACAAGAGAATTTCCTCCAGCTTAATCCTTTCTATCCTGTAGCACAGAATTCCATAGGGAAATTTTCCTCTTAATATTGGGGTCTTGTCACTCTCAAACACAAACAAGGATTGGTATGGAAACAATGTAAAATGCCTTAACATGTTTTGTTTTCTTTTTAAAGGGGAACATGATGAGTACTCTAATTAATTTTCCAATGATTCCAAAATAGAAACACTGTATAAAAACCAATCCAAAGTAGTCGCAGTGTTCATTTGATGCCTGAATAAACTGCACTTAAGGCAAGTCTATTCAACTGAATAATGGACAGATATTTATAATTTAAAGGCAAAGTCAACTATAAATTCAGCACCTTTGATAATTTTCAATTCTGTGGGGAGACAGCATTTATTGTACGGTTTATTTGTCGAGCACAAAAGACATATATTTTAAACAATTGAAATCTAAGCATTACTATTCCCCGGACACAGGCATGAGAATCCTTGTGATGTGTACCTTGCGTTTGTATTGATTGGGTGCATTGCTAGTTTCTGTGCAAAACGGTTAGAAGTAATTGTTATACCATTTTTAATTAAGTTCCTAGAATGTAAGGTAAAACACGATTCCGAATTGATTGAATAAAAGAGCTACAAGGAACTCATCAGTGGTTGGTGGAGTGCCACTTAGGGGTAGCTGATGTCTACACAAAATCTATGTCAGTAATTGCTCAAAACTAACTCAGGCCAGGGCTAAACCCGACATTCGATCTGTTGGTCTCAAAACATACAGGCTTCTTACATGAGGAGTTGACTGTTTGATATAAGCTCTACCCATCCATAGGATGATGAAAAGTTTTAGCCATCATTAAGTGCTTCTTGTCAAATGTTGACATTGATAAAGTTGCAAGAAACTTCTTGCTGTCTGCAGATTGATTCACTCTTTCTGATGCTGTCTTTACTTGAAATCAGACAATGACAGCAACCAAGCAGCTGCATTGTTTGTTGGCTGGTCTTTAGATCTAGACAGTAGCAAGGTCTGTTGATTATATGAGCCTGTCCACAAATGTGACTTTGCATACCTCTTCATAACGGCATTCAGACAAGGAGCAGGTACTGTCAAAACTTTGTCATTTATGGCCTTACATTTGTGTTGCCTCTGTCACTCAGATTTGCCTTCTCTTTGGAGTTGATGAAAGAAATCGGGCTTTCTTGCTTCTTTCACTCTACTTTCCTATCTCTGTATTTGGTTTCTAGACCTTTTCTTGTGCATCACTCTCACTGCAGGTTTTCTTGTTAAGTCTGTGTTCTCAGCCATTGATCTGAATCTGAGAGTTTCCATCCATTTGCATCAGTAATATCAGTGCACGCTGGGTAAAACTGGGCAAATTAACACAATGAAGTGGGAATTTTAAATGTGAGTTGTGCCTCAAAAAAAAAGCTTATGTTTGAGTTTTCTGATGTCCCTTCGAAAGATTCAAAATTTAATTCAACTGAATTAGATCCACCCATAAAATTAGCTAAAACCCCAAGTCAAAATTTTGACTGATTACAATGGTTTGAGACAATGTTTCAAACTGGGCTTATTTTAAGAAGTGCACAGGCAATAGTTTTAAAACACTTCTCTGTATCAAAAAACACTTGAGACTGGATGGAATGGTGTGTACCAATAAAGCTATTAAAACATTTAGTACAGTTCCTTAAAATAATTTTCAGTGAATTTGAATCATAAGTAGAAAACTGGACATTATAGAGTCACAGAGTCACACAGAATGGGAACAGACCCTTCAGTCCAACTCATCCACACTTATCATGTTCCCATATTCCATTGGGCCCATATCCTTCCAAACCTTTTCTATTCATGTAGTTATTCAAATGTCTTTTAACTGTTGAAACTGTACCCGCATCCATCACTTCCTCTGGCAGTTCATTCACACACTAAGCACTCTGTGTAAAAAAGTTGCCCCTCATGTCCTTTTCAAATCTTTCTCCTCTTGCTGCCTCCTTGTTTTGAACTCCCACACCTCCGGGAAAAGACCATTGCTATTCACCTTATCTGTGCTCCTCATGATTTTGTAAACTGCTGTAAGGTCATCCCTCAACCTCCTTTGCTCCAGTGAAAAAAGTCCCAGCCTAATTCAAACCCTTCATTCCTGGCAACACTGGTAATTTTTTTCTGAACCCTCTCCACTTTAATAGTATCCTACCTGGAACAAGGCAGCCAGAACTGTACACAGTACTCCAGAAGAGGCCTCATCAACTTCCTTGTCAGCCTCAACATGATATTCCAATTCCCATACTCAAAGGTCTGAGTAATGAAGGCAAGCGTGTGAAAACGCTTTCTTAACCACCCTAAATAAAACCGAAAGAACTGTGGATGCTGTAAATCAGGAACAAAAACAAAGTTGCTGAAAAGCTCAGCAGGTCTGGCAGCATCTGTGAAGGAAAAGAACAGACTTAACGTTTCGGGTCCAGTGACCTTTCCACAGAACGTTTCCGAGGAAGGATCACCGGACCCGAAACGCTAACTCTGTTTTTACTTTCACAGATGCTGCCAGACCTGCTGAGCTTTTCCAGCAACTTTGTTTTTGTTCTTAACCACCCTGTCCACCTATGATGCAAATTTTGCATAGGGTCGAGAAGGGTCAATACATGACTGAGTGCAGTAAGCTCCACATGTCACTGGGAATCTGTCATGGTTAAGAAGGAATTTGCAGGATACAGTGCGGGGGCGGGTGAACTCCTCACAGCCTCAGACCTAATGTAGGTCATGTTCATGTGATCTGCAACTTGTTACAGTCATGCAAATAAACTTCACATTGTTTACTGAGCAAGACTCTTCAGAAAACTGGATACCGTAATCCATACTCAATCACGTTGATTTGAAACTGGTGGTAACGGTGGTAGCAATGCTGGATCCTTGCCATGACATAGCAAGCAGTGGTGAACAGCCTTATTTCTAAATGGTGCCAACTAAGAAAAAACAGAATTTAAGCCTTCGAGACATCCCAGTTATGCCAGACTTTTTGTGTGATATGCGGAATAATCTTTATTCCACTTTTACATGGGCTCTCTGTCACACCTCTTTCTCCATTACATTGATGACATCGATGACTGCAGTGGTGCTGCTTCCTGCTTACATCCAGAATTGGAAAAAATCATCTAATTTGTTTCTACTTTCCATTCTACTCTAACCTCCACTGAGTCTATCTCTGACTTCCTTCCTCAACTTCCCTGTTTCCATTTCTGTCGATGAGGCGTTCATGAATACCAAGGATACAATCCAATTGACTCTTTCAATTAGCTTGACTACTTTTCCTCAAATACTTCCTGCTGTATGGACTCCAGTCCAGTCTCTCAGTTTCTCTGTCTTACCTGTTCCAATAACTCAACCTTCCACAGAGGTGCTTCCAAAATGTCTTCCTTTTCCCTGATCCGAGAGGTCGCCATCTCCAAAGGTTGAAAGGGCCTTCACTCGAGTCCAACCAATGTGAAGCATTTCCATTCCTCTCCTTCCCCGAAGAACAAAAGGGTTGCCTTTGTTCTCACATTCCATCCTAACAACCTCTGCGTTCAAAAACGATCATCCTCTGCCAGATTTGCCACCGAGAGCAGGATTCCACCATCAAACATATCTTCCCCCGCTGCTCCCTACCCTTTCTCTGTCAGTATTCTGCAGGAATCATTCCCCCCAAGTACACAACTCCAACATTCAAAGCATCTCTTCAACCCCGACGGCACCTTTCCATACAATCACAGAAAGTGTAACACTTGCCCCTTAACCCCCTCCCTTTTCACTGTCCAAGGACCCTAATACACCTTCCATGTGAAGGAGAAATTTACTTGTGCTTCTTCCAACCTAGTCTATCGCATTTGCTTTTTACAGTGTGGTAGTTATATCAAGCAACTGTTAAATTCTGATAAAAGGAATGAAAGGTACTTCAATTTCCAGCACCAGGTGGCACCAATACTGACTGAGCTGGTAGAATCTTAAATAACATTACTGTTGGACTGAGTCTGAAGTAGATTGTCAGGGAACTAACAAAAGAGAAAAGGTACTCAACCTGCTGGTCGCTGATCCAACAGTTGCAGATGCATCTGTCTTGACAGAGGTGACCATTGTACGGTCATGATGGAGATAGAGTCCTGTCTTCACATTGAGGAAACTCACCATCATATGGGTTTCCCACCTAAATGGGGCAGACTTCAAACAGATCAAACCACTCAAAACTTGCATCATGCTTTGGGACATGAGCAGCAGAATTCTAGTCAACCAAATCTGTAATGATATGGCCTGATGTATCCCCCATTCTACCATTTGTGATTATGCAGCAACATTTTTATCAGAACATTAAAGTTTAAAATAACCAGTCCAACTTTCTATTAGCTTTAAGAGTCTGTTTCTCAAATTAACGTTGCAATGGAAAATCTACCCTTTAGCTTTACATTGTTTTCTCTCTTTTTATGATAACATGCTAACAACTTGCCTCCTTCTGTACAAGTAAGAACCCAGATTGGTGTAAAATCAATGGACATGTGGCAGCATTCAACAGCTCAACCTGCTTCACCGTGCATGAGTTACTGATAAAATTGACCAGATCATTGTTCCTAATCACTGCAATAATTTCTGCTGTACAGAAACTCTGTGGAAGACTGGGAAGGTTGAACAGCCTTTTGACATTATTCAGCTGATTTTACATGAGTCTGTCTGTTGTTGGTTTTGAAAGATTGAAACTGTCTATTAGATCCTGTCATGACTCACTGCATTAGGAAAGCACAGGATTATAGGTTGAGAAAATCTAAAAGAAAAAGGCATGCATTATTGATTGGCAAGAAAACGCTGTGCTGATTCCCCTCATCTATTTAATGGCATCTTCTGTGGAAATATTAGGCTTTAAATTTCTATTAACTACATCTTAATATCAGCTCGTAAAAAAACCCCTCAAATTATCGATTGTTGGGGACATGATCTACACTAGGGCACTTACCCATACCAGGTTAGTTAAATTGTTTCTTGTCGGCAGTGTTATGAACCATGTTGGCTGATAAATTATCAGTGACAACAAGAGATAATTAAACTGCACAGGATGTCAGCTGGGTAGATTAAGCTGACACTTTGCTTTAATTCTGATCCTGCTTTTGGTTCCGATTGCTGTCCCCTCCTCTCCTCAGCAGCATATGTTACTAATCACGACATTGCAAACAATATCAAAGAAAAAGACTTCATCATAAAGAGTGATTGTACCAGGAAGCAGGTATAAAGCCTATTAAGTCCCGAAACTTTCAAAAGGGAAGTGACAGTATCAAATTATGAACCAACCACAAACAGATTTGCAATCAATAAGTTAACTTGTAAATCCATTGCCGTTTCTTTGCCTCATAACGCAAGCTGTTAAATATGAGAGCTGCAGTTTTATGAATGAGGTGTAAAACCAAAGCCTAATCAGTCCTGCCAAAGCCATTATTTCAAAGAGCAGGGAAGTTCCACCCAGTATCCTGGCCAACATTCATGTCTTTGTTACGGACCAGACCAAACCTCAGTCCCCTCAAATATATTCAGCAAATAGTCTAGACCCTAACATTTTCTTATTTGGAAGGTAAATGTAAGTTATTACATTCCAGATGCAATTCAATTGGTGAGACTACTCAATATTAAGCAAAACATACTTTATTCATACACTACAGTCAAAATACAATAAAAGAAAGAAGAAATTGGAAATTGGAATAACATACCTCTACTGGAAAACTTACCAGAATAATAGATTATTTTACTATGAAACAGTAACAGTTAGTTACTGAAACAGTAACTAACATCTCTAAAACACGAAGCAAAAATTGAAAAATAAAACTGCAGATGCTGTAAATCAGAAACAGCAGGAGTTGCTGGAAAAGCTTAGCACGTCTGACAGCGTCTGTGGAGAGAAATTAGATTTAACAGTTTGGGTCGAGTGACCTTTCCTCAGAACTGGGAGATTCTGAGGAAGGGTCACTTAACCCAAAACGTTAACTCTGATTTCTCTCCACAGATGCTGCCAGACCTGAGATTTTCCAGAAATTTCTGTTTTTGTCCCCTCAACAAAATTCAGAAAAATAGATTGTCTCGCAGGCAACTCTCCAGTCCAAGAAGAGAACATCAAGAGAAATCTCTGAGACAGAAAGTAGCGGGGAGAGATGTACTACAGCTTCCACCCAGCTTCAAGACCCCAGCAGTAACTTCTACTGAAAAATAAAGCTAAAAACCCTGGTTCTGTGGGAGCTTGACCCCACCCATTCAGGCTGCTTCTATTGTTCCAAATTTAAATAAAAAGTCCAAGGCTTCACAAGCTGTTTACTTTATTGGATCCAAATAGACAGCTCAGTACGATTGTCTCAAAACCTCTCTTCAAAAAAATCAGGACAAACTACACCTCTTAAAGCCATCATATTTTCACACTTTTATAAAGAGTGCACATCCCTTTCTTGAGATAGGCACCATTTGCTTTAAAGACAAATCTAACAGAGATGCAAACTAAGAAATTAATGTTGCTCATCTTAATATATGATTGCAAAGCACACCTGCATCACTTTCCCTATTTTAACATCGGCATTAAGCCAATTAAATAATAAAAGGTCAACATGAGTTAAAACACTGACAGAGAATATCATGTGAATGCGCTAAGCATTCATCCTTGTCCTTAATATTACCAATGGTAATTTCTCGACTGTATTAATAATGGAAATACCATGAGGATAATTCCTCTCAGGCCATGCTCTGATTCCTAGTGGTAAAGCAAGTGTAAAAAAAATGTTTGGGCAATCTTAAACTGCCATTTTATTAAAATTTCAAGCTTAATTTGTTTCTCTGAGTTCTTAATCCAGACTAGACTGCACAAAATAATATTGGTTCAGATGCAGAAACCACATCAAAGCACTTGCTGCTATTTGTCTACAGTACTTTACACTTGCCCTCCTGTGGTGCGTTTCCTCTGCTTTTCACTTATTTCACTTCTCCTTGAGATTATTTTTACTCACCGTTCCCATTTTTCTTCTCTTTGGGGCTCTGTAGATTTACATTATTTCCAAATGAGGATAACCATACTCAGGTTGCTGAGAAGTATGTATTTGGGTGTGGGGAGGTGATGTTAATACTTTCCTTTCCCTCCTTGTATTTAGGGTGGCTCAGTAGTTAGTGCTGCTGCCTCACAGCAGTGGGGACCCAGGTTCCACCCCTGGGTGACTGTCTGTGGTGGACTGGCCATGCTACATTGCCCGTAGTGTCCAGGTTAGGTGGATTTGTCATGGAAAATGCAGGATTTGAGAAATAGGGGTGGTGTCTGGGTGAGACACCTGCTTCCACACTGTGGGGATTCTATACTGCCCCCTTAATGCTTGAATACTGTTGTCCATCATTACAAATGCTCACTTTAATTTGGTGACTGAGGTGGCCTCCTAAACAGGCTCATCATAGATCATAGAATGCCTACAGTGTGGAAACAGGCCCTTCGGCCCAACAAGTCCACATCAACAGTCAGAGCACCCACCCAAACCCATCCCCCTATAACCCACCTAACCTACACATCCCTGAACACTACGGGCAATTTAGTATGGCCAATCCAATTTAGTATGCACATCTTTGTACTGTGGGAGCAAACCCACTCAGACACAGGGAGAACGTGCAAACTCCACACAGACAGTTGCCCGAGGCTGGAACTGAACCCAGGACCTTGGCACTGTGAGGCAGCAGTGCTAACCACTGTGCCACCGTGCCACCCTAAAGTTACTCGGTTCCAGATTGCATTTTAACTTGGGTCTTGACGGAGAAGCTAACATCAGGATAAGGCACTTTGGCAGCTCTCAAGACGACAAACTACCCGGAAATCTTTGCTTCGTGGGTCCAGGAGCAGCGAGTGCAGAAGTGAGGTCTGAAAATTAAGTTACTCTGGGCCACAGACTTTGGTCTGAAAGCGTGTGCCAATCAGAGGCCGGCAGCCTCAGGGTGCTGAAGAATTTATAAGGGTTTAAAAGAGGCAAAGGACTTTACTTTTGGGTTTCTTGCAATGGGAGTCCTCAGGAAAGGGGTTTGGGTATTGGAGGCACTGTCCACTCCCTTGCCCCTTCCACCCATGTGCCCATTGGCTCCAGAGTGGGACAAATCTATTGCCCCATTCCTGCCTCCACCAAACACAGTAGGCATATTGCCTAGATTTATACTTCTCTCAAGTCTATTGACAAATTAAGGTCCATAAGTGATATGCCCAAATATAGCAAGACCTGGACAATATCCAGGCTTGGGCTGAAAAGTGGCAGGTAACAGTTGTGCCCCACAAATGCCAGGCAATGATAATCTCCACTAAGTGAGAATGTAATCACGTTCATTGACATTCAGTGGTGTTACCATCACTAAATCCGCAATGACCTACATTCTGTGGGTTACCACTGACCGGAAACTGAGCTGGCTTAACCGTACAAACACAATGGCTACAAAAGCAAATCAGAGATTGGGAATACTGCAGTGAGTCACTCACCACCTGACTCCCCAAAGCCAGTCCAGTGTCTACAAGGCAGAAGTGAGGGGTAAGCTTGAATACTCCTCACTTGCCTGGATGGGTACAGCTCCAATAACACTCAAGCAGCTTGACACCATGCAGGACAAAACAGCCCGCTTGATTGGCACCACATCCACAAATATTCAGTCACTGGCGTTCAGTAAGAGTAGTGTGTACCATCCACAAGATGCACTGCAGAAATTCACCAAAGATCCTTAAAACAGCACCTTCTAAATGCTCAACTACTACCATCTAGAAGGATGTGGGAAGCAGATACCTGGGATCACCACCATCTGCAAGTTCCACTCCAAGGAACTCAGCATCCTGGCTTGGAAAATATCATTGCTCCTTCACTGTTGTTAAGTCAAAACTTCTTGAATTCTTTCTCTAATTTCATTATGTGTTTACCTACAGCACATGGACTGCGGTGGTTCAAGAAGGCAACTCACCAGACCCGTAACATTAACTGTGATTTTTCTTCACCGATGCTGCCAGACCTGCTGAGCTTTTCCAGCAACGTCTGTTTTTGTTTCTGATTTACAGCATCCAAAGCCCTTTCGATTTTTATACACCATCACCTTCCCAAGGGCAGCTGGGAATGGGCAAATAAATGCTGGCCCAGCACATCCCAGGATTAGGTAAAAAATCATTTTAAAAACACAGCCCTTGAGTGCCTTAATCAATGGTGAGTTGTAAAGGACTCCGCTGATCTTCTCACTGACTATTTAAATTCTGTAGTTACGAAAAAGGTGTGAGGACCTCTAAAGGGCCAACTCATCCAATTATTTGGCCCTTTTCACTCTTTCCTTCACCACGTCCAGTGAGGGCACAATTGTGCATTAATTTCCAATTTGATGTTTCGTTTCACTGATTCAACTCATTGCCTTTCCACAATTTTGTTCCCTTGTTGCCTTCTCAGTTCCTCACCATCCTCTTGATGATCTATCTCAAAGTTGAAATTCCATGGGGTGTGATTGCCTTCTGTTACAATGCCACAGGGGTCAGAATATATGTGTGAGTCTTTGTAGAGAATTTCAGAAGGATATCAAACTTAGTCATTCCAGTGGCAGACTTGTTTGGAGGAAAACCAAGGGATTGAGGTTACAGCCTGGATTAAAGCTTGTGGAAGCAGCACAACATATAATCAAAGAACTCAACATTATGACCCAAGGGATTGTATTAGTGAATAGATAACTGGCACAATCTAACATTTCAGAGGTAATAAGATCCCAGAAGTACAGGCAGCTGGAAAACCAGAGACAATGCCCAGATAAAAGATACAGGTCTCAGAGATATGGTAGTGTCTCGTACAATGAACCTCAATAAAGTGGATGGCCATGTGAGACTTAAGGAGCATACTTACAAGATGGTGAGCTGGTTATGTAGAGCAAAAGCAATATTCGGTGAAGGACTGTAAAAAGGATACTAAAGTGAAAAATAGAGATGCTGCTGTTGTTAACCATGCAGGGGTACATGATGCAGAATTGGATTTTCAATGAGCCACAGGGTTAGGACCTGGTGTGATTGAGATTTGAAAGTGGCAATTCTTGTGGTCATCTTAGGAACCAAGTGTCTCTGGAATGATCTCAAATTTCAAATTTTCTAAGGGTTGGTGTGGGTAAAGAAATTGAGAAACACACATGGCATGAATTCAACATTCTGTTAACCTCCTGAAGGAGTTGTGAGGGATGTATTTTGGTTGTGTTGAAAAGCATGTGAGGGTACTCTGGGCCAACTAAAATTCATTTGTTCTGATGAAAAGTCACCAGATCTGAAATGTTAACTCTGCTTTCTTCCTGTAGATGCTGCCAGACCTGCTGAGCTTCGTCAACAATTTCAGTTTTCGTTTCTGATCTCCAGCATCTGCAGTTCCTTGCTTTAGTAAATTTTACCCGTCTTTTCTTTTCCTTGTTTGTTCTGGGACAACTTGCTCCGGTGGGAATGCAGGATTTCCATTTTTCCCTCATGACTCCTTCCAATCCCTTGGTCACTGCTGGTCCTGTAGGGTGCTGACCACTCTTCTCTGCAAGATGCTGTTAGCCCTCCAATACAAACACTGCCTGCCTTTGACCCTGTCACTAGGCAGGCAGTTCCCAATTCCTGGAGGCACTCATAGAAACTTAAATAATGGAAGCTGGTAGGCCATTCTTCTCTTCAAGCATGCTCTGCCATTCATTATGATCATGGCAGCTTATTCCTACTCTTCCCCCACATCTTTTGATTCCTTTAGCCTCAGTTTATTTCCAACTCCTTCATGCAATCATACAATGTTTTGATCTTGAATGCTTCCTGTACTCTTGAATCCTTCAGGCTCACCACTCTCTGGGCGGGGGGGGGGGAGCGAAATCTCCCCTCATCTCAGTCCCAGTTGGTTTCTCCCTTATCCTTGGACTGTGACCCCTGACTCTGGACTCCCCTGCTATCAGGAATATCCTTCCTGCATCTACCTTGTCTAGTCCTGTGGGAATTTTATAGGTTTCTATGAGATTCCCCTTATTTCTCTGAACTCCAGTGAATATAATTCTAATCGCTTCAACCTTCTCTCATTTGTTGGTCTTGCCATCCCAGGAATCAGTCTGGTAAACTTTTGCCGCACTTCCTCAACAGGGAAAACATCTCCCCCCAGCTAAGGAGACCAAAACGGCACATAACATTTCAGGTGTAGTTCCACTTCGCATCAATAATTGGACAGCAAACTCATCTTCTGGCTATTTAAGCAATTTGAATTAAGAAACAGAGTTCCAATTCCGTTTTGATGAGTCCCTTGCCCCTCTCCCTACCTCCCCCTCACCTTTGATGGTCTGCATTGCCCATAATGGGCTTTGTACATAAATTAATTAATGGGTAAATAAGGGTGATTAACTGGTGTGGTTAATAGAGTAAAAAAATACTGGAGGTGATTTGGCGATGGGAAAAGGAATGTTCAGTTGTGAGTAAGAGCACTTCTGGGTAAAAGAAAGAAAATGAATTAAACAAAATACTGTGAAAATCTAATCCAAAGAAGGAGAATCAATACAGTAACCATAAATACCTCTATGCATGAGGAATGTTTTAAATCCTCATTGTTAAAGGGTGCAAGGTAATGTTCTCTACAAAGTTGCAGTATTTCGGCAACAGGGACAATTCACCAAGAAAACTTGAGCAGGTAATCAATTGCCACGAGTTTCAAGTAATCTGATACAAAAAGTCCTGGTGCAGGAGAGATAGGCTGGATTTACATGAAAAGGTTGGCATCCTTATCTGCCCTGGCCGATGTGTGTTTTCAGCCCCACAGCAATATGGTTACCTCCTAAAATGACAGAGCAAACCATTCAGTTGTAACAGTTGTCAGAAGAAGACAAATAGGAAATGAAACCAGATGGACAACCTGACAGTGACCTGTGCACTGGAAATGACAATGGCAAAACCCAGTCCTTTCAACCCTGCAAAGTGTGAGGGGGGTGGCTCGTGCCAAAACTGGGGGAGCGGTCTCACAATCTAGACAAAGTCATACTCAAGGAATCATACCTTACAGACTATGCCCTACACACAACCATCACCAACCTCAGACATATCCTACCCCACCAACAGGACAGAGCCAGCAGCATGGTGGTAAACAGTGGAGAGTGACCATCGCACAGTTGTTGTGGTGACAAAGTCTTGCCTTTATGTCGATAATACCTTACATCTTGTTGTGTGGCCCTGTCATTATGCTAAATGGGACAGACTTTGCACAGATCTCACAACTCAAGACTGAACATCTATGAGGCACTGTAGGCCATAAGCAGCAGTGAAATTGGACGCAAAAACAATCTGCACACTCATGGCCTGGCATAAATGACTCTACCATTACCATCAAGCCAGGAGATCAACCCTGGTCCAATGGAGAGTACAGGAGGGCATGCCAGGAGTGGCACCAGGCATACATAAAAATGAGGTGTCAACCTAATAAAGCTATCAAACAGGACGACTTGCACGCCAAACGGTGTAAGCGGCAAGCAATAGACAGAGCTAAATGATTCCAAACCAATGGAACAGACCTGAGCTCTGCAGCCCTGTCACATCCAGTCATGAATGGTAGTGGACATGCAAACAACTCACTGGCGGAAGAGGCTGCACAAATATCCCCATCCGCAAAGATGGCAGAGCCCAATGCACCACTGCAAAAGATAAGGCATTTGCAGCAACCTTCAGCCAGAAGTACCAATTGGAAGATTCACCTCAGCCTCCTCTATTGGTTCCCATCATCATAGGTGTCAGTCTCCAGCCAACTTGATTCATTCCATGTGGTATCAAGAAATGCATGCCTTGACAACATTCTGACAATAGAATGGAATACACAGTTACAACACTGGCATTTACCCGACAATGATGAATATTGCCCAGGCATGTCTTGTACACAAAAACCAGGATAAATCCAACCCGGCCAATTACTGCCTCCTCTCAATCACCAGGAAAAGGATGGAAGGTATCATCAACAGTGATTTCAAGCAGCACCTTCTCAGCAATAACCTGCTCAAAGACGCCCAGCTTGGGTTCCACCAGGGCCGCTCAGCTCCTGACGTCTTTACAGCCTTGGTTCAAACATACAAAAGAGCTGAATTCCAGAGGTGAGGTCAGAGTGGCAGCCCTTGACATCAAGACTGCAGTTGACTGATTGAAGTATTAAGGAGCCCTAGCAAAAAAATTGAGTCAATGGGAATCAAGGGGGTAACTCTCTGCTAGTGAAGCTGCTGGTGCAGCATGTTTTGGAGCACAAGTTTTCCATCCTACTCTTGGCACAGTGGCTCAGTGGTTAGCACCGCTGCCTCACAGTGGCAGGAATCTGGGTTCGATTCCATCCTTGGGTGACTGTCTGTGTAGAGTTTGCACATTCTCCCCGTGTCTGCGTGGGGTTCCTCTAGGTGCTCCAGTTTCCTCCCACTGTCCAAAGATGTGCGGGCTAAGTGGATTGGCTATGGTAAATTGCCCGTAGTGTTCGGGGTGTGTAGATTAGGTGGGTTACAGGGAGATGAATCTGGGTGGGATGTTTTGAGGGTCAGTGTGGACTTGTTGGGCCGAAGGGCCTGTTTCCACACTGTAGGGATTCTATGATCTATGACCTATGATCTATGATCTAGTTGGAGATATACTTGGCACGTAGGAAGATGGTTGTGGTTGTTGGAGCTCAGTCATCTCAGCTCCAGGACATCCCTGCAGGAGATCCTCAGGGTGGTGTCTTAGGCCCAACCATCTTCAGCTGCTTCATCAAAGACATTCCCTCCACCATAAGGTCAGAAGTAGGGATGTTCGCTCATGACTGCACAATGTTCAGCATCATTCATGACTCCTCAGATACTGAAGCAGTTCTTGTCCAAATACAATAAGATTTGCACAACATCCAGGCTTGGCGTGAAGTATGCACCATGCAAATGCCAGGCAATGAACATCTCTAAAAACAGAGATTCCCATCATCATCCTCGATATTCAATGCTGTTACCATCACTGAATCCTCTGCGATCAACATCCTGAGGTTTACCATTCATCAGAAATTGTAATGGTCTCATCACATAAACACAGTGGCTACAACAGCAGGTCAGATTGCAGTGAGTAACCAAACACCTGGCTGTCCAAAGCTTGTCCACCATCCACAATGCGCAAGTTAGGAATGTGATGGAAAGCAGCCTGCTTGATTGGCACCATATTCACAAACATTCATTCCCTCCACCAACGATGCTCAGTTGCTGCAGTGTGTACTATCTACAAGATGCCCTGCAGAAATTCACCAAGGACCCTTAGACAGCACCTTCTGAACCCATGACCACTTCCAACTAGAGCAACAACGGCATCAGATACATGGGAACATATCAAACTGCAAGCTCCCATTTAAAGGGCTCACCATCCTGACTTGGAGCAATAGTTATCTCTGTTCAGCTAACACAACGTAAGTTTCTTCAGAAATGAACTAGATTTAGCTGTTTCACAGTGCAAGTACAAATGTAGGACAGGTAAACAAATAAGACAATTGTATTTGGTTATGGGAATAACATGAAAGCAGATTATCTTGATTGACACATCTGAATTCTAAATTGTAGGACAAAATCATTTTCGCGGACACGTTTATTTCTATTTATACTTTTCTGTTTCTATTCATACATTCGTTCAATTATCTGGAGACAGAATTAAAAAAGGCATCTTCAAGTAATTTCAGTAATTTATAATGCAATTATGCCTTTCTGAAAACATTCTAACCACTTTTATAACCACAATGCACCACCCAGGAATTGGCAAACAGCTGAAATCTCCAAGCTAATTTTTTGCTTTGAGATATATGTCATTGGGCGAAAAGAAATGGCCTTGCTCTATAAGTTTTCATTATATTGCAATGCTGTTTCTGAAGACCATTCTATTGACTGAAAGTTTTGTTTGCAAACCTGCATTCCCATGACAGCATCAAATTATGCCATGCAACAAAATCAGTGTTGCCCCATTGTGATTTGGAAGAGTGAGTCTTGTTGCCTTTGCCAAATCAAGGCAAAGGCTTTTTGAACTGTCACAAAATGTTTTCCATGTAACATTTATTCACCATCTTTAATATTAGTGTGTTAATTGCCATAGGACAGCTTGAGCTGTTCCACGTCATTACCACAATGACAATGTTTCCCTGCAGGGATGGTTTTAATGCTTTTTAAATGCTGGAAGTTAAATTTGCTGTAAGAACATGATTTTTTGGAGGAAAAAAAGCCTTGTTTTTAGGCTTTTATAGAGTCTGAATTATTTATAGAAACACAGATGAACCAGATGTTGACATTAAGAAGTAGCCACAGATTCATTTGGAAACACAATTCAAAAACCTAGCAACTCCAAAAATGTTTTCTGTGAAGCTTTTGTTGTTTTATTTTTAACTGTTGCACCGTAGAAACAAAATGAAACTCATGGATTATGTTTGTGTCTTTATGTGCATCTTTAGTTTTCCTCAGTCACCAACTCAATGGAATTGAGAAATCAAATTCTGCAGATGCTGGATATCTGTCCTTGAAACAAAAATACTGGAGGGTTTGAACGTGTGTGGCAGGGACAATGAAGCTTTACAGAGGAGTTACTAAGTGTGTAGAGGCCTAGGAGAGAATAACAGCAGCAGGAATTGAGAAATATTAAGGCATTCGGAGTGTGAAGTGGTGAGTGAAGTGAGGGAATTGAATCAGATGATGAAAGGGTTAATATTCATGCTCAATTGGCTTCACCCAATCTGCTTACGTTACACACAGCCTGCATGTAAAAGTAAGGAGCTCTCCAGTTTTCAGAGGGCCTAGGTTCTGAGCAATTATGTTTGACCAAACGTCATTTTATTTTTTTTTCTATTCATTTTGTGGGATGAGGGCATTGCTGCTGGCCAGCATTTCTTGCCCATCCCTAGCTGCCCTTGAGAAGGTGGTGGTGAGTTGCCTTCTTGAACCGTTGCATTCCTCCTGCTGTGGGTTGACCCATGATGCTTTTAGGGAGGGAATTCCAGGATTTTGACCCAGCAACAGTGAAGGAACGGTAATATATTTCCAAGTCAGGATGGTGAGTGGCTTGGAGGGGAACTTGGAGGTGGTGGTGTTCCCATATATCTGCTGCCCTTGTCCTTCTGGATGGAATTGGTCATGGGTTTGGAAGGTGCTGTCTGAGGATCTTTGGTGAATTTCTGCTGCGCATCTTGCAGATAGTACACACTGCTGCTACTGAGCGTCGGTAGTGGAGGGAGTGAATGTTTGTGGATGTAGTGCCAATCAAGTGGGCTGCTTTGTCTTGGATGGTGTCAAGCCTCTTGAGTGTTGTTGGGGCTGCACTCATCCAGGCAAGTGGGGAATATTCCATCACACTCCTGACTTGTGCCTTGTAGATGGTGGACAGGCTTTGAGGAGTCAGGAGTTATTTATTGCTGGCAGGCAATAATCTTTGTTAACAAAGAAAAGTGACTCTCTGTAGATACTCCATTATGGTGTATTCTCAACTACTAACCACTAGGCATGCCATGATAAAGCAAAGACAAAGATGGATTGGCATCAGCAATCTTTCTCCAGTACCCCTTACCAAGTGCCAATATTACACATTGATGGAGACGGCAAATACTGAAAGATACCAAGAGTTGATATCAGGGAAAATAGCACAATCACTTGTGCCACAAAGTCTACAGATTAGATAAATTCCATCGTGGTGAGAGAAGCCAAATGGATGACTAGGAATTTACCTGGATGACAATGTTCTTAATCAAGCCATAAAAAGGGATCTCTCCCACTCCAACATTGGAAGAGATCAGACCAGCATTGACAGGGTCAAGAAAGGAAACAGGAAGACAGGAAGCATTGATCTTAAATTCTGTTGCAGCATGAGAAATTAAGGGACGATGGTTGATGCGTCAAAATCTATTTGGTTTGAATTAGAGAACAAAGAAGAGTTAATTCTTTCGTGGGTGTTTGTTACAGTTCATCAAACATCAGGAAGGAGACGGAGGAGTATATTTGCAGACAAAGTGCTAAAACATGCAAATAGCTTTACATTGATATCTGGGGAATTCAATTATCTCAAATAGACTGGGAAAATAATAGTGCAAATAGCAAAGAGGCGGATGGAGTCTTGAAATGTGTATCAGTATCTTGAAATCAGTATCTCTCCAGCTCAATGAGGAAGGAGGCAGAGCCGGATCTCATGCTGGACAATAATGTGGCACAAGGGGACCATGTTTCAGTTGAAGAACAGTTCAGAAACATTTATCGCAATATGAACAGGATGAGGCTAATGTCAGTGAGCTGGAAAGGTCCAGGTGGATTAGAATCAAAGATTGATAGAGAAAGCAGCAAATGAGTGATGGGATGCCTTCAAAGGTAAGACAGATTGGGCTGGAAACATTTCCATGATGTAAGGAAGGGCATCAAAGCTTCCCTGGGTGATTAATGTGATACAGATGAGAATGAACCAGAAAAAGAAGCATATGATAAATGTCAGGTTCATAATTCAACACAGAAGCAAGCTGAACACAAAATGTACAGGATAGGGAATAAGGAAATAGGAACAGTTAAGAAAGTGTGAGAACATATCAGATAGCGAGATTATAGGCAAACCAAAAGACTTTTATTGCATATATAGATAGTGAAAGGAAGCAGGAGGTTGTTTGAAGATCACAAATAAGATTATCTTATGGAGGCGAGGGCATGGTTGAGGTATAAAATGAATATTCCGCATTTGTCTTCACGAATTCATGTTGACAATGTCACAGTAAAGAAAGAGGCAGTGTGATATTAAGTTGGAGAAACATAGATTAAAGATGAGTGCGTAAAATGTTGTCAGCAGTGCTCAATGTAGAATGTAGTGGTGTTACATGATCTCCACCCATTCTGATGAAATCACACACCATCCAATGATGGAACACTTATCATCTTTGCCTCAGTTAGTAATAGTTAATATGCCTAAGGGATAAGCTAGCCTGTATATAGTCACTGAAATATAATAAAGTACATTGTTATGATTGCAGCTGATGTTATGACTTGAGAAGTCAGATCTTCAGATGAAATCTGGCTTGATACATTACATTTGTTTTTATCAATTTAACATGGTAGTCTTTGACTGAAACATAAACACACAAAGCTGCAGGTTTGGCTTTAATATGAAATAAAAGCTTGTTGCACCAAAGAAATGGAAATAAAATAAACAAAGCAGTCTAAGCATAATATATTTTGAAAGATTTAAAAACATATGGCAAAACAAAATCCTATCTACTCTCAAGCATTACCACTTTATAGTCACTCAAAAAACAGCTAAATTTTCCTTCCCTATCAAGGCTGTAGATTTGACTCACAGCTTCTTTTCAGTTCTAGTCCGGTGAGATATGCAAACCTTTCCGCAAAGATTCACACAATTGAGATCTTAGACTTTCTCGGCTTTGAATAACCATTGCAAATTTCTAACCAAACACTCCTGGTCTGGAATTTCAGAACATACACTCTCTCATGAAGGTAACTACTCTGTTAACAGTTCTCAGCTACCTCCTTTCCAGGAGAAACAAAATTTGCATCTGAACTTAGCCAGGTCTCCTTCAAACTGCCTAAAAACTTTTCTAGTTTGTGTTTTTTTTTGGAAGTTAATATTAATCCTTCATTATTTTAAATAGAAAAAAAATGAGCCAACGTCTTTTCAGTGTTTTCTCTCTCCTGTCGTTATTCCCCAGAATATAAACAAGCTTGCATTATCACTCCAGGAGGCATGTACTAGTTTAAAATCATGGTGCTGGAAAGATTAACTTTGCTAACCTTTCAACTCCTTCACAAAACTAAACTGACATCCACATGCTACTAGTTTAAAATCCAAATTAAACATGCATATATTTCTCTTTTCCTGAGACATCTTTGTGTCCCATCTTCCATTACAGACCACTGAACAGTCACGTCCATTAGTATAGGAAAGAGAACTCCTTGCAGTACGGTACCCTAACCTCAAGCCTCTAGTGGTTGGTACCCAGGCATCACATCATGTGATAAAAAAAATTCATTTGATCCAGATGGGAACGAACCCAACGTTTTTGAAAAGAGTAAGGATGGAAATTTTGGAAGGTACTTGTACAATCTCCTAATGCAAAGAATAATTGAAGAAAAGTAAAGCATTATCGTCAAAAAACGTAAATTTAAAATAGATATTGTTCAAGCAACAATCACAGCATTCACTGTAAGTGAATAAAAACGGCCCTTTGAATTTACACTGTAATACAATAAGATCAAGGCTGATCTTCAATTTCAATTAACCCTTTCTGCTTTATGCCATATCATTTAATTTCCGCAGAACTGAAAATCTACCAAATCTCTTGAGTAAAGTCAAGGACCAAGCATCCAAGCACTCTGATGTGGAGAATTCCAAAGATTCACAACCCTTTGATTGAAGATATATTCCCTCATTTCAGTCCCAAATCGTTGATCTCTTGTAGTGAGACTAATCATGCGTTCTAGACTCCTCAACTAGGGAAGTATTCTCCTAAGCTTTTACACTGTCAAGCCCTTAAAGAATATTTTTCATATGTTTTAATGTGGTCACCTGTTATCCTTCTGAACTCTGGGAATAGAGGGCTTTTAGCCTCTCCTCATTGTACAGACCTATCATCCCAGGAAACAGTGCAGTGAACTTGCATTGCATTTCTTCTAAGACTAAAATGTCATTCTTGAGGAAGAAGAAAATTGAAATAGATAAAATGCACATGTAAATATTTCAGACATCCTCATCTACTTCCTTTACTTTGCTATGTCAATGTACCTTATTGATAAATTAACATGCATACTTTCTGGTAGCTTGATTAATATTTTGCACTCACTTCAGTCACATCTTAATCAGACCTAGTTAATATATGTGATCTATAATGAAACAGGAGTTGAAATTTGTACCAGTTAAGGCATTCATTACATTTATATTTTACACTTACAAAAGTACATGGATGTAATAGTGGCAGCACAAATGTACTTACAGCAGCATCCACATACTGGAAGCAAAATGGTTTCAGCACCCATTCAACAGTTAGCGATGCAAACTAATGTTTCAAAATGTTATGGTTTCTGCAAATGTGTTACCGAATATTAGACTAATGCACTGTAGTAAAAGCAGTCATAGAGCCATAAAGTCACAGAGTCATACAGCATGGAAACAGACCCTTCCGTCCACCCAGAACACGCCATCCATATTCCCAAACTAAACTATTTCCTCCTGCCTGCAGTTGACCCATATCCCTCCAAACCTTTCCTATTCATGAACTTATCTAAATATCCTTTAAACATTGTAACTGTACCTGTATCCATCACTTTCTCTGGCTGTTCATTCCGCACACAAACCACTCTCTATGTAAAAAATTTGCCCCTCATGTCCTCTTTAAATCTTTCTCCTCTCACCTTAAAAATATGACCCTATATTTTTTGGGGTTTTGAGCTTCCTGACCTGGGGATAAGACTCGTGTCATTCACCTTACGTATGCCCCTCATGATTTTACGAATCTCAGTAAGGTTACCCCTCAACCTTCTTAGCTTCAGTGGAACATGTCCCAGCCTTTCCAGTCTATTTTTATATCTCAAACCTTCCATTTCCAGCAATATCCCGGTCAATCTTTTCTGAACCCTCTCCAGTTGAACAATATCCCTCCTATAATGACCAGGGCGACCAGAACTGGACTCAGTACTCTAGAAGAGGCCTCACAAAAGTCCTGTACAACCTCAACATGATGTTTCAACTCCTACACTCAAAGGTCTGAGCAATGAAGGCAAGCGTGGTAAGCATCTTTTTAACCACCCTGTCTGTACGTAATGTGAATTTCAAAGAATTATGTACCTTTACCCCTAAGTCTTTCTGTTCTACAACACTACCTGGGATCCTACCATTAACTGTATAAGTCCTGTCCTTGCTTGTTTTGCCAAAATGCACTACCTCATATTTATCCAAAGTAAACTCCATCAGCTACTCCTCAGCCCAATGGATCGAGATTCCTTTGTAATCTTAGATAACCTTCTTCACTGTCCATTCTACCATCAATTTTGGTGTCATGGCCTAACTTACTAATCATGCCTCTTATATTCTCATCCAAATCATTTAAATAAATGACAAACAAAAGTGGACCCAACCCCGATCCCTTTGGAACACCAATGGTCACAGGTTTCCTTCTGAAATACAGCCGTCCATCACCACCCTCTGCCTCCTGAGGTTATCCACTATTTACATACATGGACTGTGAAGCCAAATAAAATAGCACATACGGAAAGCTTTTGGTGCTTTAAGCAGCCAGGCCAACCAGTCACAAGTCTTTCAACAAAACATTAAACGTCGAAATTGAAAACTGAACTATGCAGAAATTGTATCCATATGCCAAAATCCTTTTCTTGCATTGAAAAATCAACAATTCAATTGGAGGTTGGGTCAGCTCATTGACTTCAATCAATGATTGTTTTGTGAAAAGCCTAATTCTTGACTCACTGAGCAACAGATAAAATATCGGAAATGCCAAGTAACAAATCAAAGAGGAGGTTATCGTGTAGTCTGCAATCACCATTTAGGTTGTACTACAAAGAGATTGAAATAATACGTTTCAGCATACTGGAATTGTTGTCAAAGATCCAAAAACAAAGTTCATTTTCCCTGTTGAGTGCTGAATAAGTGATGCATTAGGGAAACGGTTCCAGCTGGCAAAAGAGAAGCTGGGCAAATAAGGTCCAGAGAGCAACGCTTTTTAATATTAACTATATCTCACATAATCTTTGGAATTTGATTTCCCACAAGAGGTGACAGCTCTTGCATGTTCTTTGATTTCCAAAGTGCTTATCTCACACTTCAGATGGTTCCTAAGAGAATGGCTACATGAAAAGAGCCCTTGGAGGTATATGCACCTAGGCTCCTCTTGAAAATAGAGGGGTCTTTTCACTGAAGAGCAGCGCAACATATCTTCGAATGTAATTGTTGACAGAGACAATCGTTCACCTGTGACAAGACTTTTGACCAGCAATATGGAAGAAATTTGCTCATCTCTGCGAGGTGATGGGTGCATTTTTCATCGCAGGTTTTTAATTTTTTTATCACTAAGTCAGTATCACCAGTAATTCTGACCAATCATCGTGGATTGCTAGTTTCCCCAAGAAATGGTGGTGAGCCTTTTTCCTGAACTGCTCTTGTTGGGATTTGATTCTGTTGCACAGCTTGTTCGTCCAAATCAGCAGATTTGTCAGTAAACATCAATGCTACTGGTCTGAACCAACGGGATTATCATGACAATTCAATAAGTTGTTGACATCAGATGTTTTTAGACTGAAGTCCAATTCTCAAAATGTCAGTGGTTGAACGAATTATATCTGGACTATCTGTTTAGGCCTCAGGATTAGAAACATAGTGACTGTGGCACCAACATGGCACTCATATCACCATGACCAAAAAGTCATAGAGTTTTCAACAGCACAGAAAAAGACCCTTTTTCCCACTGTGTCCATGCCAGCCATCAAGCATCTATGCATGCTAACTCCATTTTCCAGCACTAGGTCCATAGCCTTGTATGGAATGGCATACCTCACATTCAGTTGAATACTTCTTAAATATCTTAAAGGTTTCCTTGAGTTTTTCTTGTATGACTTGTGCGTTGCTGACAAGCTACATTTGTCTGTCATTCCTAATTGCCCTGGAACAAAATAACTTGTCAGGGCCTTTTGGAGGGCACTTAGTATTGGTCTAGAGTCACATTTAGATCAGGCCAGACAAAGTTGGCAGATTTCCTTCCTTAAAGGACATTAAGTGAGGCAGATTGGCTTTCATTACAATGGATGACAGTGATATTGATCACAAAATTGAGGCTAATTTTCAATTCAAGATTTTTTTTATTATTTCCATTTAATTTGCACCATCTGACATGCTGAAGTCTCTGGTTTATTAGTGGTACCACACTGAGTTGTGAGTGGTTTGCGAATAATCAGTCATGGAATTTCTACAAATCTCCCCATCTTCATTGCTGAGGGAGCCTGGCAGATCAATCCAAAAGATAAGGCTGATGCACCTGGAATCTCTTTCAACTAAAAATGCTGAGTTGATGATTTGTTTTGGTCACCTACTGAGATTACAAGCATCACAAATGCCAAGTTTCAGCCAATTCATTTCACACCAGATGATATTAGGTATTGGGTAAGACATAGGAGCAGAATGAGGCCATTCATTTCATCGAGTCAATTGATCTTGGCTGATACGTTTCTTAACCCCATTCTCCTGCCTTGGACCCGTAACTCTTGATCCCCTTACCAATCAAGGGCTCACTATCTCTGTCTTAAATGCACTCAATGACTTGGCCTCCAGAACCCTCTCAGAATAAGTGGCACAGATTCGCCACCCTCTAACTGAAGAAATACCTCATTTAAGTTCTAAAGTATCACCCTTCACTCTCAGGACATGCCTCAGGTCCTAGTCTCTCCTACTAGTGGAAAGAGTTCCACATCCACTCTATCCAGACCTCTCAATATTCTGTATGTTTCAGTGAGATTCCCCTCATTCTTCTAAACACCATTTAGTACAGACCCAGAGCCCTCAACGTGACAAGCCTTTCATCCTTGGGATCATTCTTGCAAATCCCCTCCTAAGCCTTTCGAATGCCGGCAGAGCCTTCTGTAGATATGGAGGTCCAACACTGCTCACATCATTCCAAATGTGGTCCGGACAGAGCCTTATACAGCCTCATATTGCGAAGGCCCACTGACAATATTCTGCCAATAGTACAGTGGTCTTGTGCTCCAAAACTAACTGCATTCCAGGACTAGCTGTGCCAGTAAAACCTTAACACTGAAATCTACCTAGAACTGTGAAACGTTGCCCAGCTATGTCCTGTCCATTAAAAGTAGGACAAATCTAACCCAAACATATCTACCTCATCAAACTATTCTCAGTCATGAGCAAAGTAATAGAAGGGGTTGTCAACCGTGCCATCAAGCGACACTTTTTGATGAACAACCTGCTCACTAATACTCATTTGGACCACTCAGCTCCCGAACGCTTGTTCCAAATATGGACAAGAAAAGCTAAAGTCCAGAACAAATGTGAGAGTGACTATGCCACATGGAGTGAGTGAGTAGACTGCTCACCACCATCTTCTGAAGGATAATCAGGAATGGACAACATAAGCTGGCTTAGGCAGTAATACCCAAATTCCATGAATGAATAAAAACTAGTCTTGTAGCCTACTTCTTCATTGAGCTCAGCAACATCAATGTATTCTTACATATATCCTTTCAATGTGGAGTTGCCATTGGCTTTTTTTTAGAACTGTCCTTCTCAGTGATTGATGTTGTGAGTTTGGAAGGAAGAATTAATGCATCAATTGAATTTGCAAATGCTCCGGATGTAAAACAATCTTTGGTCAATAAATTTTGATAATCTTGAATTGAAATTGTGCAAAGACAAATCAAATTGCTTCTCTTTTGTTTGTGAAACTGCAATTTCATGTCTTGCTATTGAAAGTAGCTTCAAAGAAGTTCTTGAGGCAGCTGGGTTCCTGAAAGCAGTGAAGCCAAAGGTCATACAGCTGATTGCCAGCAGGCCATTTGCAACAGAACCCATCAGCCAGTAAAATGGCCCCCTCAAAATATGTCAAAGAGATAACCTAGACCCTTACATTTTATTTTATTTAAAGGCAAGTGTAAGTGTGTAAGGTGCTATGTTCTACATGTAATTTGATTTGTCCACTACTAGGCTTTAAGCAAACCACACTTTATTTTTACAACACAGTTAAAATATGAACAAAAAGAAGAATCAGCATAACTTTAATTCTATCGAAATACTTACTATTATTTACTTACTACTCATCAACTGTTCCAATATCACAGCATCCCATAAACACACCCTTGGCAAAGGCAAATTCAGCAAAACAGATTGTCCTCACATGCTATCTCCCTTCCAGTCCAGAAGCAAGGAATACCGAAGGAAACAATTGAGCAGCATAGAGAGAACTCAAGCTTTTTTGCTGCAGTAGAGAGACAGAGTTGTATCTATCTGCTTCAATAGCCAACTCCAAATCCCAAATGAAAGCAAAACTAAAACCCTGGGTCTGTGTGAGCCTGACTCCACCCATGCATGCTTCTTTTGTCTAATTCAAAAAAAACACTCAGAGAGCTCAAAACTGTTTATCCCTTCCTTCTGAAGGTGACATTCCGGCATCACTGTGACAAAACTTCCCTGTAAGAGAAACAGCACAGAACACATCTCTCTTAAAGGCACAGTACCTTCAGATGAGTTTCTTATTAGCCACAGCAGTAAAACTCCTCTCAATTTACCCGCTTTGCACCCAATCATACAGTTGTGCATCGGTGTCAACCTTCAACATTTCATTCTTGTGTTAAATGACAAAGAAATATTCAAAGAGCAAGGAGTGAGCTTGGCATTTGTGAATGGCCAATAGAAGAGAGTACTGAGTGCGGCAATCTAGTAGACATTAACACACCAATGGAAAGCTAAACAAAAAGAAGCAGAACATCCGATTCTGTAGGGCCATGGTAGATTGCCACATCTTATTGTCAGACGATCTGAGGAAAGCAGAACTGAAAAATCATATGGTGGAAAATTAACAGATTAACAATAAAAAGACTAAGAAATTAGTTTTAAATGCAATGGGAATAGAATATAAAAAAGGCTGTATGAAACAGAGGCCTTTTTGTCTCTTTAAATTTACTTGTATGAAAAATTAGTTTAAAACCAATAAATTTTGAATTAATTCATCACAATTAACCTACACCTTGATTGATGTTCAGAATATGGGTTATAATTTATTGAGGTGAATAGTAATTAATCTAATTTTCTATTGGACTGCAATATTTAAGATCATTTTATTAGAGGAGTTATGAATAAAGTTAATTTATTTCCAAGAAAGAATAATCACACTGAGCAATGACAGAAATAATTTGCATGATCAGAAAGTGACCCTAAGGGCTTCAACCTGATACCTTGTAGCTAAGGGACAGATAGTCGAGTTCTGGTGTGAATGCATCCTGAGCTACCTTGGTAACAATGAAAAGTTTTGTGTATGTGCAATTTTTCACCTTTGCAACAAACCTGCTCAAATGTAGATTCATCCCCTCAATAGCTTTATTCTTTATTTCTCTATTTTTGTACCTAATCTATTTTCGTACCTAAGATTTGTAACAAGGTACTTTGTACCTGAGTCGGCAACATTGTGGACTTTTCACTGTAGTCCGGTACTTTTGTTTTTGAGTACACGTGACAACAAAACCTAATGCTAATTCTAATTAAATAAATGCTTACTGCTACAAATCTATGACTTTGGCTTGTCGTACCCTTCTAATCTTTTTCCCTTGATTCTTGAGTCCACAAATATTGATCTTTGTCGTAAAACGCTGATGTTGACTAATGTCGATCTACTTTCTAGTGCAAGTGCTGACAGGATTTTATGGACAACCAGCTTGCTCTTCATTCTCAGGGTATCCCAAGTCTTACACCGTACAGCTGAGCTGCCTGCATCAGCCAGCAACGCTTCTTTTAAAACCACTTGCAAGGTTTGTTTATACCTTTCTCTGCCACTCCCAGAAGTGCAGCTGGAGATTGAATAGGGAGTCTTTAACTGACTTTGCATGGACCAGCAACCTTGGGGAAACCAGAAAGAGCTGACTACAAATCAATTATTTGGAAATTTCTGCCGGCATTTAAAACCAAGAAACAAACGAGAAATGAATGTTGCCCTTAAAACAAAGTGCAATTTATGACATGAAGTCTGCGCCAAAACAGATTGTGCAGTCAAGTGATCTAATTCCATTTCTAGACAACAAGGTGCAAGGCTGGATGAACACAGCAGGCCAAGCAGCATCATAGGAGCAGAGAGGCTGACGTTTCGGGCCTAGACCCTTCATCAGAAAAGGGGGAGGGGAAGGGGGTTTTGAAATAAATAGGGAGAGAGTGGGAGGCGGATAGAAG
>NC_063334.1:108785124-108849275 GCF_021869965.1 Rhincodon typus
CACACATGCACCCTCTCTCTCTCTCACACACCCTCTCTCTCTCTCACTCACACACAAACCCCCTCTTCTCTCTCTCTCTCTCACACACACCCTCTTCTCTCTCTCTCACACACACACCCCCTCTTCTCTCTCTCTCACACACACACCCCCTCTTCTCACTCTCACACACACACCCCCCCTCTTCTCACTCTCACACACACACACACCCTCATCTCTCTCTCACACACACACACCCCCTCTTCTCTCTCTCTCACACACACATACCCTCATCTCTCTCTCTCACACACACACACCCTCATCTCTCTCTCACACACACACACCCTCTTCTGTCTCTCTCTCACACACACACACACAGTACCTGCTGAATAGTATTGTAATTCCCCCTCCCCCAATTAAATACCTTCCCATTCCATCTGCTCCTTTCCCTCTCCATTACTATTGTAAAGGTCAGGAAGTTGTGATCACTATCACCGGAATGCTCTCCCACTGAGAGATCTAACACTTGGCCTGGTTCGTTGCCAAGCACAAAATCCAATATGGCCCCCCCTCTAGTCGGCCTATCTACGTATTGAGTCAGAAATCCTTCCTGGACACACCTGATAAAATCTGCTCCATCCAAACTATTTGCACTTAGGAGATTTGAGTCTGTATTAGGGAAGTTGAAGTCACCCATAACAACAACCCTATTACTTCTGCACCTTTCCAAAATCTGCCTCTCAATCTGTGCCTCAGTGTCTCTGTTGCTATTGGGGGGTCTATAGAAAACTCCCAATAATGTGACTGCTCCTTTCCTGTTTCTGACTTACACCTATACGGACTCAGTAGACAAACCCTCCTCAACAACCTCCCTTTCTGCAGCTGTGATACCATCCCTGATTAGCAATGCCACTCCCCCACCTCTTTCACCTCCCTCCCTATTTCTTTTGCAAAATCTGTACCCCGGAACATCCAATAACCATTCCTGCCCCTGTGTTATCCAAGTCTCCGTAATGGCCACAACATCGTAGCTCCAAGTACTGATCCATGCTCTAAGTTTTTCACCCTTATTCCTGACACTTCTTGCGTTAAAATAGACACACTTCAACCTGTCGCACTGACTGCCACATTCAACTGTCTATCCTTCCACACAGACTCTCTGCATGCTGTATCTGCCTGTACACCAGCTCCCCCATCCTCTGATCCGTAGCTCCGGTTCCCAACCCGCTGCCAAACTCATTTAAACCTTCCCAAAGAGCTCTAGCAAACGTCCCCCCAAGGATACTAGTGCCCCTCCAGCACAGGTGCCACCCGTCCTTCTTGTACAGGTCCCACCTTCCCCAGAAGATACCCCAATGATCCATATATCTGAAGCCCTCCCTCCTACACCAGCTCTGTCGCCACGTGTTCAGCTGCACTCTCTCTGTTTCTGGCCTCGCTAGCCCGTGGCACCGGTAGTAATCCTGAGATTACTACTCTGCTTGTCCTGGCTTTTAGCTTCCAACCTAACTCCATATACTCACTTTTCAGGTCCTCATCCCTTTTCCTAGCTGTGTCATTAGTACCGAAGTGAACGAGGACTTCTGGCTGCTCACTCTTCCCCCTTAAGAATCCTGTAGACTCGACCCAAGACATCCCTGATTTTGGCACCCGAGAGGCAACATACCATCCGGGAGTCTCGCTCGGTACCACAGAATCTCCTGTCTGTTCCCCTAACCAGTGAATCTCCTATCACTATCACTCTCTTATTCTCCCCCGCTTCCCTTCTGAGCCACAGAGCCAGGCTCAGTGCCAGACACCTGGCTGCTATGGCTTTCCCCTGGTAGGTCGTTCCCCCAAACAGTATCCAAAGCAGTATACATATTATTGATGAATGGCCACAGGGGATCCCTGTACTGTCTGCCTATTCCCTTTCCCTCCCCTGACAGTTACCCAGCTACCTTTATCCTGTAACTTGGGTGTGACAACCTCCCTATAACTCCTATCTATCACCCCCTCAGCCTCCTGAATGATCTAGTGTTCATCCAGCTCCAGTTCCCTAATGCGGTCTGTGAGGAGCTGGAGTTGGGTGCACTTCTCGCAGGTGAAGTCAGAAGGGACACTAGTAGTGACCCTGACCTCCCACATCCTACAAGAGGAGCATGCAACTGCCCTAGCTTCCAATCCCTCTACTCTAGATTGCCAAAGAAATACCAACCCTCCACACGGAGTCTTTTTTATTGGTTAGAGGAGGAGGATGGGTGGGAGACACTACATGTGTAGTGTTTGGGGTTTAGCCACTGCCTGAATATATTAGTTCACTTACCCAGCAGTCCCTGTGTCCGCTCCTGCTCAGCCTTCGCCTACCTTCCCGGCTGTCCCCTGGCTCGCGCTCTCACCACTCTCACCGCTGAAAAACCTGAGATGTCATTTCTTGTATGCACTGATAAAACCTTTAGTTGTCTTGGGGAAATGACTTGAAACAACTTGTGGGGTTTGCATTTTAATTAAGAGAAACCTGTGTCTCCTTTCTAACTGAGTAAACATCGAACAGGAGGTGGTCAGCCAGCTATTTTTAGGGTGTTACCTTTCTGCTTATAAATTCTGTGTCAGTGTAGCTCCTCTTCCAAACTACACCAGAGGAAGGAGCAGAGCTCAAAAAGCTAGTGTTTTCAAATAACCCTGTTGGACCACAACCTGGCGTCGTGTGATGTTTGTGCTTGAGCCCCTGCAGTCCATGTACTGTAGGCAGACCCACGATGCTGTTAGGGAGGGATTTTGACTCAGTGACACTGAAGGAACTAAAAGGGATGACTTCATGTTCTGGTTTGGTTTTTGCTCATTGCAGCATGTTCCATTGTTTTCTAAGTCTCAGAAATAAACCAAAAGGCATCTTCATGTGGAAACTTGTCAACTTGTTCATGTTCCATTCATTCAAAAGTTTCTGGTATTCACATCAATGCCTTCACCATAAAGAGTAAACTGTTTCACTGAAACCTACTCGGCAATATGGTCAGTTCCACAACAAAATGAACTAACGTTTTATAATGTTTTACTGTCCTTTTGAAATGTGAAACCAAACAGAGCAGTCAAAGTACAGAAAAAGAATGCTGTGTTTTGTAAACAAAAATGATCTGAACTGATCAACCTTTAAGGCGTTTTTCGCTAGTCAGATTGCCCAAGGTCTCCGCTGCCAATCCATATTTGCACAATTTAACATTTGTACTTTAATATTCTGTATCGGTCCTCCAATTGATTTTTAACTGGATGTGCAGTTTACCTCATGCCACGCCAAACTCGGTTGGTGATATTGATTGAGAGTTATTAAACGTTCTGTGGTAACTGCTTGGCCAATTGCGAAGCACAATGAACCAGTGGGTGAAAATTTAAAATCAATGGACCCCCTTCTGGTCATTAAATGACAACTCAACCCCAATAGTAAATGCAGTTATTTTTGGAGTTAGCTTTCATTTATGGCCAGCTGTGCGAAGCTGCAGGTTCCCCAAACTGCCTGCAAGTACTTCCTTTACTGGGATGAGCGAACCAAAACGGTTTAATCTTTTAACCTTTCCACTTGTATTGTAATCGCCTTAGACACTCGTATATTTATCCCCCCACTGCCGTGTCCCTGTGGCATCCCAATTTAAACAGGAAGATAGTGCGAGTTGCAGCTCTTGTGCTTCCATGATGGTCACTGATGCTGCTTTTCAATTAAAGTTTTAGTCCATTCGCGGTTTAGAAACTCCCAGCTGCACTACAATGCTGTTATCTAACACTGACAGGCAAGATGTTCGTATCACGTCAGTATAAGCAGCCGATGAAACTGTTGTAGATTTTAAGTTTAGATTTCATGAACTGACAGAGACACGATGGATTTGATCTCTGTGAATGGAGATGTCCTCTGAAATGGAAGCCAAGTGATGATAGCGCAGTTATGGTAAAACTTCGATTTTAATGTTAAGGCCTAGTGAAATCAGGATGGCATGGTGGCTCGGTGGTTAGCACTGCAGCCTTACAGCACCAGGGACCCGGGTTCGATTCCACCTTCAGGCAACTTTCTGTGTGGAATTTGCACATTTTCCTCGTGTCTGTGTGGGTTTCCTCCGGGTGCTCCAGTTTCCTCCCACAATCTAAAGATGTGCAGGCGAGGTAGAGTGGCCAGGCTAAATTGCCTGTAGTGTTTAGGTTAGGTGGGTTAAAGGGGGATGGGTCTGAATGGGATGCTCCAAGGGTTGGTATGGATTTGTTGGGCCAAAGGGCCTGTTTCCACACTGTAGGGATTCTATTAAAAAAAAAATTATATGCTATAAAAAACAGAAGACCAATTCTTATCTGTTGAAGTGTAAACTTCCTGGTGACCAGGCATCTTTCACAAAATAGTGAGTAGCACTAATATGGAAACAGCAGCACATCATTCAGTCCCTCGGGTATTAATCCTCTCCTCAGTTCAAGACTTCACACTGAACTCTATTTGCTGCCCTTATGTGGGTAGCAACCTGCAAGCTAACAAACATTTGTCAAACTCACCCTTGAAAGCTTCAATCGTCCCAGCAATCGCAGTCTTTTTGGATCGGAATATTCCGAGTTTACAGCCTCTATGGGCGAAGTGATTCCTGACTTCTCTCCTCGATGCCCAATTTTTAATTGCAAGATTATATCTCCTCAGGCAAAACCCTGTTGGAGGTCTGAGTAATATGGGATGTGGCGATTTTTGTGAAAGGATCATGCAAGAGTTTCAGCAAGGCCTATCTTCAAGGTGGGTACATCTCACTGCATCTTTTATGCTTTTGCCGAACGCTTCTCGCTGGGAAGCAGCAAACTGCCAATTAATCGGGCTTGTAGCTTGTTTTGTGTCTTACTAACAGCTCAATGACCCTCATTAATCTTCAGTTTCCCATCTTACCAAACACACTAAAACTGGTAGATATTGAGAAAACCCAACCTGACAAGGATCTGGTGAATTCAGCTCATTGCCCTTCCAAGGGATCTCCATGTCGGACATTGGTCACCGTCATCCCAGGGCCTGCTCCAGGGGCACCTGCCACTTACTCCAGAGACATTGGCATTGAACATGTGCCAGCACCTGCACTATACACCTCCAAACCACTCACAGGACATTTCTGCAATGCAATGCTGCATTGACAAGAATTATTGCAATGCAGCTGCAAGGATACTGTATGTTCAGGGATATGGATTGCATCAAACGATATCTCTGAGTCTACCTGAATGCTCACAGCGTCCCTGCCTTGCCTTGCCTTTGTGTGCTATGTCCCCTCAGCCAGAGATACCAGGCTCATATTCTGTCTTGTCTTTCAGTTAGCACATGGCTGTCACTCCAGTGAAGGGAGATAGGCTTCAGTCAGGGGGTCCCAGCACAACAAGTCAAAGGTGGCATGTGATACCAGTCCAGAGGCTTGGACATGGTCAGTCAGCAATGTGGGGTGGTCAGAGCCAGGATGCTGTCCAGATACGGGGTGAAGTGCCAAATAGCAGGCAGCTCACCAACAGCCTTGAACTTTTTCTGCCCTGTTGCTGCATTTTCCCTCTCAGAGAGAAACAGAGGGCCAGGTCTTATAGGAGATGGAAGTGGATGGCACTTTCAGTGCAGATGGAGAGGTGTCCGGAGTGAGTGAGAGGTCATGCAGGGTTAGCTTTGTCGGGATTGAGGTGGGTGACAATGAGTGAAGGAACAAGTTGCAGACCAATAGCGAGAGTGGAGGAGCAGGAGCCATGCTGGGAGGTGAGTATCAGAAAGAAGATGGTGGCAGTTATACTTGTGGAGTGCAAAAGGAGATTAATCTTCTTCCTACAAGTGTGTGCAGTTTTGGGCCCCATATCTCAGGAAAGATGCAATGGTCCTGGAGCAGGTTCAGAGGATGTTCACGAGAATGGTCCCAGGAATGAAAGGCTTAACATATGAGGAACGTTTGAGGGCTCTGGGACTATACTCATTGGAGTCTAGAAGGATGAGAGGGGGGATCTAATTGAAACTTACAGAATACTGAATGGCCTGGACAGAGTGGATGTTGGGAAGATGCTTCCATTAGTAGGAGAGACTAGGACCCAAGGGCACAGCCTTAGAGTAAAGGGAAGACCTTTTAGAACGGAGATAAGGAGAAACATCTTCAGCCAGAGAGTTGTGAATCTGTGGAATTCACTGCCACAGAAGGCTGCGGAGGCCAGGTCATTGAGTATACTTAAGACTGAGATAGGTTCTTGATTATCAAGGGTATCAAGGGTTATGGGGAGAAAGTGGGAGAATGGGGTTGAGGAACTTATCAGCCATGATTGAATAGCGGAGCAGACTCGATGGGCTGAATGGCCTAATTTCTGCTCCTATGTCTTATTGTCTTATGGTCTTAAAGTGTTGGGTATTCCTCAAAGAGAGCTGAAACTGTTCTAACTGGAATGGGAATTTCAGACCAGGCTTTCACGGTACACCGTTTACTATGGTAAGTGGCATGTCCATTTACCTTATCTGCCACGATCAAAGTAACTGTTAGAAACGGTACAGGGCAGCTCCAGACTGACTGAGCCTGTCTGGGTGTACGTCAGGCTAAAAGCTGGTGCAGGCGAAAGGGATCCTGGGAATGCTAAGTTGTTCCGGAAACTGCATGTGGTACGGTATGGCTAGAACCGCTTGTGAAGGATGCCATTGGAGAGGGGGTGAGGGAGGTAGTTAATGAGGCGAGTTTGATAAGATATGGAGAAAAGCCTGCTAGGCCTCACAGCGAAAATTCCTCCTAAAATCTTGCCACAACTCATACTTAGCCAAAAATACATTTAAGATCCAGACCATCATAATTGCTTAATCCCCCAGAGGGGGAAATATTTGTGTTTTATCCAATCTATCAAATTTTTTTAACATCTTAAAATAGCTCAAGTAGATCCTCTCTCACCTTTCTACCTTCAGGGGAGTGCAAGCAAGGCCTAGCTGCATAGTCTACCTCTTCACACACTGGTATCATGAATGTGGGCTATGCTCAATCCAGGAGCTGTGTAACTTTCCTGAGGCAGAACTCAATATAATCTTTTCAATGAGATTGGACAACGACACCGTACAACAAGCATCAATTTGTTCCCTTTGTATTCCAACCATCATTGAAAAAAAACAAATATTCCATTCCGATTTTTCTTTCAGACATGTCAGTGCTACATACAGTACAGTGACAACACTGATATCTACCCTGGTGTATCTTGGCCACAGAAAACAAAACAAAGCCAATTTGTGACTCAAAATGTAGACAGACTCAAAGGTTTGCAACACGAGATATCCTTCCACAGGAATGGTCAGAGAAACATGGAGTCCTTTGAGTCTGCTGCCCCATTCATTATGATCATGGCTGATCATCCAACTCACTATCCTGTTCCCCTTTCTCCTCATACCTTTTGAACCCTTTAGCCCTGAGAACTATCTAACTCCTTCTTGAAAATATTAAGTGCTTCGGCGCTAATTACTTCCTGTGGCAAAGAATTCCACAGGCTCACCACTCTCTGGGTGAAGAAGTTTCTCCTCATCTCAGTTCTAAATGGTCCAACCCGCATCCTTAAACTCTGATCTCTGATTCTGGACTCCCCTATCATCAGGAATATCCTTCCTGCATTTAATTTGCTAACTTCTGTTGGAATTTTATAAGCTGCTGGGAGATCCTCACTAATTCTTCTAAACTCTGCTGAGTATAGTCCTAACTAATCTAGTGTCTCTTCAGGAGTCAGCCCTGCAATTCCAGAAAATCAGTCTGGGAAACGTTTGTTGCATTTCATCCATACACCAGAAGATCCTTCCTCGGATAAGGAGACCAAAACTACGCACAATACTCCAGCTCTGCTCTACCCAAGGTTTTATCTTTTGCAGCCTAATAACAGCGTGAGTGAGATGAGGAATCAATGCTTCAATGATACTGTCTCCCAGTTGCTATCAGTCTCCTGCCTCAGTGGGGAGCAGGTCTAATGTTGAATAAGCCCAGTGCCTTCAAATCCATGTTGCTTTGTGGGTCATGAATTGACCTCAATTGACAGAAGATAGTTGCTATTACTTGGGGCTCAACTGCGGCTGCATCATAACAGATTTGTTTGCTTTAAACTTTTATTTAACATATTTTTATGAGCACAAAACAGAAAGAAGACAGCTCTTCCTTCCTGAGGGGTTGTATAAATCCCAGTAGCTGAATATTCAAGGGTCTATTCCATCAGATAACAACAATCTTGCGAAGGCGACATACTGCCATTAATCCTGAAGATGTAACAGTGACCAATTTTCACTTGCCCTCTCACAGAATCATATAGCACGGGATCGATAATTTCAGCCTACATGCCTCTTTGAAAGAGCCAGAAAATCAACCTCACTCCCTCACTCTTTCCCCACAGGTCTGCAATCTTTCACACCTTTATCCAAATCTCTGTTTTTATTGCG
The DNA here is from genome assembly GCF_021869965.1 of Rhincodon typus. Taxonomy (NCBI): domain Eukaryota; kingdom Metazoa; phylum Chordata; class Chondrichthyes; order Orectolobiformes; family Rhincodontidae; genus Rhincodon; species Rhincodon typus. The sequence continues at coordinate 108,793,493 of NC_063334.1, forward strand.
TTCATTTGAAAATCATTCTCTCCTTTCATAAAACATTGCTGAGTGTACATGAAATAACTCCGGACAGCTTTTGCATCCCACAAAAGGCATGAGTGGAAATCTCATCCAGCAGGAGTCAACTCAACCCAGAACCAGGGGAGTGGGGACGGAGAGGATTGCTCCTCCATCAATGGGCTGCTTAGTCACAAATGTGCTTTTAAAAGATTTGCGAACATCGACTGACTTTAGGCATGGCTACTGTGGGTCAATAGACGACCGTATTTGTTGAAACCATTTTTCTTATTTTCTCGGATCAGACTTTTTTTTTTGATTTGCAAACTTAATTATAACTTGGGTAATTAGAGATTCAAAATGTGTGAAATATTAATTGGACTCATTCTGTCTCATTGACAGACATACAACAAGGCGGCTCTCAGATCTTTTGTTTACAGGAGATTCAACGAACCCTCCAAACAGCAGGCCATCTATTGAAGAACTGGATTTTTTTGGAACCAAATTACGAGTTTCCTCCTGTGAATTTATTTGGATGTCACTTCAGGAAAAGGTCAACAGTTTTGAAGAGAGAGACAGGAAAGACCTGAGCGCGGTGCTCTCTAATAATCCAGATCTAACATGGGGTGAATCGTTCTCTTGATTCATAATTCATAAAGAGAAAAAAAATCAAGTCTTAAGCTCCACAGCCACAAAAGTTGCCTCATATGCAAGAAAAAAGAAATCAATGGCAATATCCCATGTCATTATTTAAACAGGCAAATACAGGCATGATGGATTGTTTTATCTGTTCAGAATTCAATAGTTGTCGTGCATGTTAGAAATTTAAAAATATTTCACCAGCATTGTTAAATTGCTGCACAACATAATTAATAAAATGTCAAATACACCACTCCTAGGAAATTTATACACATGACACACTACGGGACAAATGTAACTTTGAGTGATGCTAAGTAACAGGCCATCGCTTTATGTCAATTTTGAAATTTCGCTTTTAAGGTCTCATGCGATGGGACAGACCGTTGGGCAGTCTACCTGAACGTACACAGCATTCGCAACAAGCTAGTTTCTCAAAAGGCACAAACAGAGGTAAATGTTTATGCTCCAGTTGCCATTACAGAAACATGGCTGCATGGTGTTCGGGCCTGGAAACTGAATGTTCAAGGATATTTAACTTTTAGGAAGGACAGACAAGAAGGCAAAGAAGGTGGGATTGTGCTGATAAAAAGGGATCAGATCAGTCCATTTGTAAAAGAAGCTTTTAGATCAGAAGAACAATGTATGGAGTTTATTTGGGCAGAATTACGAAATGACATGGGGCAACAGACATTGATTAGAGTTATTTATAGGCCACCAAATAGTAACTGGTAGTGTGGGGCATGGTATTAATTAGGAGATGAGAAAAAAATGTAACATGGGCTACACAGTTATCATGGGTGACTGCAATCTGCATATAGACTGGGCAAACTGATTGAACAATAAAGCAGTGGAGGGCAGGTTTCTGGAGTGTGTTAGGGATGTTTTCTGGATCAGTATATTGAGGACCCAACTGGAATACACAACATTTTAAATCTAGTGTCATGTAAAGAGAATCTTCAGGGCTGAGTGGCCACAACATGGTAGAAATTTACGTTACGTTTAAAAGGGAGGTCGTTCATACTGAAGTGAGGGTGTTAAATGTGAATAAGGTAAATCAGGAACGCACGAGTCACAGATTGACTGAGGTGTATTGAGAAAATACATTAAAATGCATGACTGTATGTAGGAAATGGATAATTTTTAAGTGACTATTTCATGATTTACAGCAGCTATATATTCCTTCATGGTGCAAAAACTCAAAAACGATCAGTCAACCATGACTGACAAAGGAAGTTAATGATTGTATAAAATTAAAAACTCCCCAAAACCATCAACAAGGGGCAGTCAGGAGTGTGATGGAATAATTGCCATATGCCTGAACGAGTGCAGCTCCACAACACTCAAGAAGCTTGACACTATCCATTCACACCTTCCTCCATCAACGTTCAGAAGCAGTAATATGTACTTTCCATAAGATTCGTTGTAGACATTCACCAAAGCTTCTTAGACACATCTTCCAAAACTAGGAACACCACTACTTCCAACTTCCTCTCCATCATTCACCATCCTGATTTGGAAATATATTACCTCCCCTTCAGTGTTGTTGGGTCAAAATCCTCATACACCCTCCCTGACAGAATTGTGGGCCTTCCGACAGCAGTTCAAGAAAGCAGCTTATCATCACCAACTGAAGGGCAACTGGAACAGGCAATCAATGCAGACCAAGCCAACAATGCCCACACGGTGGCTCAGTGGTTAGCACTGCTGCCTTACAGGGCTAGAGACCCGGGTTCAATTCCACCCTCGGGTGACTATCTGTATGGAGTTTGCACATTCTTCCCGTGTCTGTGCGGGTTTCCTCCGGGTGCTCCGGTTTCCTTCCGCAGTCTAAAGATGTGCAGGCTAGGTGATTTGGCCATGCTAAATTGCCCGTAGTGTTCAGGGATGTGGAGATTAGGTGAGTTATAGGGGGAATGTGTCAGGGTGGGATGCTCTGAGGTTCGACGTGGACTTGTTGGGCCGAATGGCCTGTTTCCACACTGTAGGTATTCTATTCTAAAGTGCCAGATATAGCAGCAATTCTGAGGGCTGGGAGATTTATAGTATGCAAACACAGAGGTTCAAGAAACTGGTGGTGAAAGGGTGAAGTAAATATGAAAACAATTGAGCAAAAAATGTGAAATAGAATGCAGAAGCTTCATCGGGTATGTAAAAAGGAAATATTTTGCTATAACAAATGTGTATCCATTATAGGCTGAATCAGCAGAATTTATAATGAGGAACAGAGAAATGGCAGAGAAGCTCAATTGTTACTTTCTGTTCATTTTTCACTGTAGAGGATACCAGAAATCTCCAGAACTACAGATCCAAGTAACGAGGGAGAATGAGGAATTAAAGGAAACTAGCATTAGTGAGAAGATTGTACTGGAGAAACTAATGGGACTGGAAGTCAATTCATCCTCAGGACCTGATGGTCTTCATCCCAGAGGGTTGAAGGAGATAGCTGTAAGGAGGAATCCATTCATTCCTTTGATCTTGCTCTCCCATTCAGTATGATAATGGCTAATCATCCAACTCAATACCCACTTCCTGCTTTGTCCCTATATCCACCTTTTTTTCCCCTTTAGCCCGAAGAATTTTATCAATTTTTTTCAAAGTCATGTCCTCAATTGCATTCTGTGGCAGAGAATTCTAGAGGCTCACCTCTCTCTGTGTGAAGAAATTTCCCCTCATCTCAGTTCGCAATGGCCGACTGGTTCTGAACTCTCTGGTCATTGGGAACATCCTTCCTGTGCTTAACCTGTCTATTTCCCTAATAGAATCATAGGATCCCTACAGTGTGGAAGCAGGCCATTTGGCCCATGGAGTCCACACCAACCCTCTGAAGAGCATCCCACCCAGATCTGCCCCACTACCCTATCCCTGTAACCCTGCATCTCCCATGGCAAATCCACTTAACCTACACATCTTTGGACCGTGGGAGGAAACCGGCACACTCGGAAGAAACCCACGCAGACACGGACAGAATGTGCAAACTCCACACACACACTCACCTGAAGTGGAATCAAACCCAGATCTCTGGTGTTGTGAGGCAGCAATGCTAACCACTGAGCCAACGTGCTAGCCTAACAGCACCTGGTTGGGAATCAGGCTTTAATCCACATTTGTTGTAGCAAAATATTTCCTTTTAACATGCCGGATGAAGCTTTTACAGTCCGTTTTCATGCTTTTATGCTCCATTGCTTTCATATTCACTTTACCCTTTCATTTGTTTCTATGAATTTTGCCCCCTCCTTCTTCTAAACTTCAGTGAATATAGTCCTAGCCAATCCAATTTCTCTTCATATGTCAGTCCTGCCATTGCAGGAATCAGACTGGTAAGAATTTGTTGCATTCCATCCATAACCAGAACATCCTTCCTCAAATTAGTAGACCAAACATGAACACAAAACTCTAGTTATAGTTTCACCAAGGTCTTGTTACAGCAGCAGTAAGACATCCTTGCTCCTGTACACACATCCTCTCACAATGAAGGCCAGTAATATACAACTTATTTTCTTCTTTGCCAGTTGAACCTGCATGCTTACTTTCAGTGACTGATGTACAAGGACACCCAGGTCTCGTTTTGCCCCTCTCTTGCCCAATCTATTGCCGTTCAGACGATAACCTAACTTCCTGCTTTTGCTAATGAAGTTAATAAGCTTGATTCACATTACACTTCATCTACCATGCAAAAAAAATGACCACTAACTCAACATGCTCAAATCACACGGAAGTGTCGACATCCTCCTCACAGTTCACCATCCCAACCAAACTTGTGCCATCTGCAAACTTGGAGAAAGTAATGATTCAGATGAGGGAAATTATTGTACTATATAAAAACTGAAAGAACTGCGGATGCTGTAAATCAGGAACAAAAACAGAAGTTGCTGGAAAAGCTCAGCAGGTCTGGCAGCATCTGTGAAGAAAAAAATCAGAATTAATGTTTCGGGGCTGGTGAGGAAGGGTCACCGGACCCGAAACGTTAAACTCCGATTTTTTTCTTCATAGATGCTGCCAGACCTGCCGAGCTCTTCCAGCAACTTCTGTTTTTGTTATTGTACTATATGTTGTGAATCACAGGGGTCCAAACACAGATCCCTGTGTACACCGTAGTCACCAGCTACTGCTCAGAAAAGAGAACTGTTTGTTCCTATTCTTTGTTTCGTACCCATCAACCGTTCTCTACCAATGTCAGTGCGCTATCCCCAACCAAATATGCCTTAATTTTACATGCTAATCTCCTATGTGGGACCTTATGAAAGCTTTCTGACAGTCCAAATAAAGTGAATCCACTGGGTGCCTCTTATTAATTGTACAAGTTACATCCGCAAAAAACTTCAGTAGATTTCTCCAGCATCATTTCCCTCCTGTAAAGCTGTGCAGATTCTCTCCTGTCCTGTCACTGTTTTCTGTGTGATCTTCAACACTGGACTCCAGCATTTTTCTAACCACTGATGTCAGGTGACCTGATCTACAATTCCCTGTTTTCTCTCTATCTCCTTTTTCAAATAATGGAGATACATAGGTACTGTCCAATCATAGGAACGTTTCTAGAGTTGACAGAATTTTGAAAGATCTCAGGCAAGATATCGTTGCCATAGATGAACTGCAACAGAGGTTCACCAGACTTGCTCCTTGGAGGTGTGATTGTCTAATGGAGAGAGACTGGGCAAACTGGGCCAGTATTCTCTCGAGTTTCAAAGAATAAGAGATGATCTTATTGAAACCTGCAAAATAATGAAATGACAGGTTAGAGAGAGGGAGTCTAGAATCAGGGGCTATGATTTAAAAATGAAAAGGGGATGCCACTTAAGATTGAGATGAGGGGAATCTTTTTTACCCCAGAGGGTGATAAAGCTTTGAAGTTCTCTATCACAGAGGATTGTGGAAGCTCAGTCTTTGAGCGTGTTTAAAGTAGAGATTGATAACAGGGGTTATGGGGATGGTGTGGATGAAAGATATTGAAATAATTGATCATATTGAATGGGATATGGAGCCAGGCTCAATGGGCTGAACAGTGCACTCAATGTCCCTCTGCTTCTATGATTGGCAAGTATGGGATTACACAAAGCTCTTGGACAGACAACGAAAACAGATTGTTGAAATTGAGCTCCATCTTGAATATAAATATATATGCTCATGTTGTCAGTTGTAGCTTAGTGGTACTATTATTTCCTCTGAGTCAGAAAGATTCAGACTCGGGCTCCACTCCAGAGAGTTGAGAACACATCTAGGCTCATCCTTCACTGCAGCACTGAGAGAGTGGCACATTGCTGAAGGTGTCATATTTTGGATGAGATTTTAAACCAAGGCCAAGCCTTCCCTCTGGGATGGGCATAAAAGAAATCCCACGGGACCATTTTAAAGAGGAGCAGCGGCCGGGACTCATTCTGGTCTATTAACCGGTATTAGCTCCTCAACCAACATGCCAGAAAAAAAAACTTGTCATTATCACAATGCTGATTATTGGTGCTTGCTGTGTGCAGACTGGTTGCTACCTTCCAACAGTGATTGTGCTACGTTGACCTGAAATCATGATAAACATTATATAAATGCCAGTCTTTCTTTCTGAAAAGACGATAATTCGGAAATATCTGAAATTCAACTGCAATCAATTCATGTTCTACCCTATTTACAGAAAATTGCTCCAATTAGTACTTGTGATGTATTTTCTTGATTTTGTCCATTCTGTGTGCGAGCTTTGTCACTTTTATAGTAATAAATAAATACTTCCATATTTCGCTGTGGAACCCTTGCTATTGTGATTACAGCTGACAGACAGGCAGGTATGTTTTAGCCATGAGTATTTTTCTTTTATCTAACACTCTCTAGTGCTTCAGCCAAGAGATTATAACTCGTGTTACTTAGGGGCAACATGTATGCCACTCCTTTGACTACAATTGCACCTCAAGGTTTAGAAAACTTCTACTTTTAACAGTTTAAACTTCCATTAAAATAACAGGTGATCATTAAATGTTTACACATTAATACAGTCAGCATTAGACCAGTAGGAAGAAGTTGCTGTTTTGCCTCCTTAAGCCTGCTCGACCAATCAATATGTTTATGGATTGTCTGACTGTGATTTAATTCCACTTTTCTGCCTGTACCCATTCCCTCCCAGCATCACTGCTAATTCGTGGGTAGCTGTTTTTGATCAATACTGTCTTCCTGCTAATTAATAGAGTGAGAAAAGTTCTTGCTTGTTTAATTGATCTAGCATTATTTCTAATTTAATTAACTAAGTTTTGCAATCTGCTTAAATTTAATTTGGGCTGATTTACAGGAATCAAACAGGCAAACATTCCAATGTTTCTCTGGATTACCCTCTCACCATCATGACAAATATTAGTCTCTTTGTTAACGTCTTTTATACAGCACTCTTCACAATCACTGGACACTTTAAAACACTTCACAGTCAAAGAAGTTTGAAGAGCAGTCACTGTTAGAATGCAGGAAATATATCAGCCATCATGCTTTCAGTAAATGTCCAGAAACAGGATTATGATAATGATCAGATAATCTGCTTTTTGTGATTTTTTTTGGTTAATCATTCATGAGATGTGAGCATCACTTATTGGGCCAGTCTTTACTGCCTGTTCCTAGATGCCCTTCAGATGATAGTGATGACCTCTCTTCTTGAACAGTTAGAACATAGAACATAGAACAGTACAGCACAGTACAGGCCCTTCGGCCCACGATGTTGTGCCGAACTTTTACCCAAAAACTAAGGTCTATCTAACCTCCACCGCTACCTTATACTATCATCCATTTGCCTATCTAATAGCCGCTTAAATGCCCCTAATGAGGCCAACTCCACTACCTTCTCTGGCAATGCATTCCACGCCCCTACCACTCTCTGAGTAAAGAACCTACCTCTGACGTCTCCCTGATATCTACCTCCATTCACTTTAAAACTATGTCCCCTCATAAAAGCTACCTCCACCCTAGGAAAAAGTCCCTGGCTGTCTACTCTATCTATACCTCTGATCATTTTGTACACCTCTATCAAGTCACCTCTCATCCTTCGTTGTTCTGAAGAGAAAAGCCCTAGCTCTCTCAACCTTTCCTCGTAAGACCTTCCCTCCATTCCAGGCAACATCCTGGTAAATCTCCTCTGCACCTTTTCCAATGCTTCCACATCTTTCCTGTAATGAGATGACCAGAACTGGACACAATATTCCAGATGTGGCTGAACCAGGCTTTTGTATAGCTGGAGCATAACTTCACGGTTCTTGAATTCAATCCCTGTATTAATGAAAGCTAACACACCATACGCCTTCTTAACAACTCTATCCACCTGGGTGGCAGCTTTCAGGGAACTGTGAACGTGAACCCCAAGATCCCTCTGCTCCTCCACACTGCCAAGAATCTTTCCGTTAACCCTGTATTCTGCTTTCAAGTTTGTCCTTCCAAAAATAATCACCTCATACTTTTCAGTGTTAAACTCCATCTGCCACTTCTCAGCCCAGCTCTGCATCCTATCAATGTCCCTTTGTAACCTAGAACAGCCCTCCGCACTGTCCACAACGTGACCCATCTTCGTATCGTCCGTGAACTTGCTAATCCACCCTTCCACTCCTTCATCCAAATCATTTACAAAAATCACAAATAGAAGAGGACCAAGAACAGAAACTTGTGGTACACCACTCATAACTGAGCACCATGTTGAATATTTTCCATCCACTATCACCCTTTGTCTTCTAAGGGTTAGCCAATTCTGAATCCAATCTGCCACATTTTCCCCTATCCCATGCCTCCTTACCTTCTGCATGAGCCTACTATGGGGAACCTTATCAAACACCTTACTTAAATCCACTGCTCTACCTTCATCCACGTGTTTGGTCACCTCTTCAAAGACCTCAATAAGGTTTGTGAGGCATGATCTACCCCTCACAAATCCATGCTGACTATCACGAATCAAACCGTGCCTTTCCAAGTGATCATAAATCCTATCTCTCAGAGCTCTTTCCAATAATTTGCCCACCACTGACGTAAGACTAACTGGCCTGTAATTTCCGGAGTTATCCCTGTTCCCTTTTTTGAACAAGGGAATGACGTTTGCCTCTTTCCAATCTTCCGGCACTATACCTGTGGACAGTGAGGATGAAAAGATCATCTCCAAAGGCCCTGCGATCTCATCCCTCGCTTCCCATAGAATCCTTGGATAAATCCCATCAGGCCCGGGGGACTTATCTATCTTCAACTTCCTCAGAATTCCTAGCACATCTTCTTTACTACCATCAACCTCCTCTAGCCTACCAGCCTGTTTCACACGGTCCTCCTCTACAACTAGGTCCCTCTCAGTTGTGAATACTGAAGAAAAGTATTCATTAAGGACCTCTCCTATCTCTTTGGGCTCTGTGCACAAATTCCCTTTACAATCCTTGATTGGCCCTACCCTTTCTCTGGTCATTCTCTTGTTCTGCGCATATGTGTAAAAAGCCTTGGAGTTTCCTTGATCCTATCCACCAAGGTTTTCTCATGCCCCCTTATAGCTCTCCTAAGCCCGTTCTACAGCTCCTTCCTGGCTAACTTGTATCCCTCTAAAGCCTTTTCCGTTCCTCTTTTCCTAAACCTTACATAAGCCTCCTTCTTCCTCTTAACCAGTCGTTCGACCTCTCTCGAGAACCATGGCTCCCTCACTCGACTGCATCTTCTCTGCCTGCTAGGGACAAACATATCGAGCACACGCAGTATGCATTCCTTAAACAATCTCCACATTTCTGTGGTGCTCTTCCTTGACAGCATCTGTTCCCAATTTATGTTACCCAGTTCTTGCCTAACTGAATTGTAATTACCCTTTCCCCAATTATAAACTTTACCTTGCCGTATGTCCCTATCCTTATCCATGACGATCGTGAAAGAAACAGGGTTATGATCACAGTCTACAGTTGCAGTCTGTCTCGTGACGGTAAATCTACAATGCCATTGGGAGGGGGTGGTTTTTGAGGATTGTGACCCAGCGACAGTGAAGGAATGGTGACATGTTTCCAAATCAGGATGGTGAGGGGCTTGCATAGGAAGCTGCATGTGGTTGTGTTCCCATGTATCTGCTGCCTTAGTCCTTCTGGATGGTAGTGGTTGTGAGTTTGTTAGGTACTATCAAAAGAGTTGTGGTGAATTTCTGCAGTAAATCTTGCAGGAAGTACACACTACTGCCACTAGTCGCTGTGGTGGGACAGAGTAGATATTTGTGGATGCAATGTCAATCAAATGGGCTGCTTCGTCCTGCATCATGTCAAGCTTCTTGAGTATTGTTCGAGCTACATTCATCCAGGCAAGTGGGGAGCATTCCATCATTCCCCTGACTTGTGCCTTGGAGATAGTGGACAGGCTTTGGGGAGTCAGGCGGTGAGTTACTCACTGCTGTAGTTCTAGACTCTGACCCATGCGTAGCCACAGTATTCATACGGCTAGTCCAGTTCAGTTTCTGGTCAACAGGCAATATTCACTTGAAGATAACACAGTGTGGAGCTGGAGGAACAGAGCAGGCCAGGCAGCATCAGAGGAGCAGGAAAGCTGACGTTGCAGGTTGGGACCCTTCTTCAGAAAATTTCAGAAGATTTCTGAAGATGGGTCCTGACCAGAAACATCAGCTTTCCTGCTCTGTTCCTCCAGCTCCACACTGTATCCCAGCCTCCAGCATCGGCAGTTCTTACTGTCCCTGAACATTTACCCTAAGCTGTGCAGCTGAGCATGTAGCTGCTCCAAAAGTGCCCACACATGATATTCACAGCAATTTTTTTCAGTTTCCTAAGTCAGAAAAAATATTATTGGCAACATTGTCCTCAGCATGTTGATTCTGGGGATTCCAGGAAACGTAATGCCATTGTCAAGGGGCAATGGTTAAATTCTCACTTGTTGGAGATGGTCATTGCCTGGCACTTGTGTGGCGTGAATGTTGTTTGAGAGATAAATATTGGCTAGAATAGAACTTTCCTACTGTTCACTGAAAGAACACCTTGAAACAATAATAATCCATGGGATTTTTTATGCTGACCTGTACACATAGGTCAGATGTGTGTAGCAGGTGATGGCCTAGTGGTATTATCACTGGACTGTGAGTCTTGACATCCAGATAATGTTCTGGGGACCCAGGTTTGAATGCCAACACAACAGGTGGTGGAATTTGAATTCAATGAATATCTGGAATTAAGAGTCTAATGATGACCGTGAATCTATTGCTCATTGTCAGGAAAAAAAACCATCTGCTTCACTAATGTCCTTTAGGGAAGGAAACTGCCATCCTTACCTGGTCTGGCCTACATCTGACTGCAGACCCACAGCAATGTAATTGTCTCTTAACTGCCCTCTGGACAATGAGGGATGGGCAATAAATGTTGCCTCGCCAGCGACACCCTCATCCCGTGAATGAATAAAGAAAATAAATGTAGAGTTGCAGGAAGTTACGGTGATAGAAACAGGTAAGGCTGAGAATAGATTTTCAAAGCAATGAGGAGAATTTTAACCCCTTGATGAGTGAAGACTGGTGCAGCGTGATAATGGAACTGAGTGAGAGTACAGGTTATAGCCAGCACAGTTTTGTTTACACTCTCATAAACGGAGGATGGAAGATGGGGTGCTGCACAAGTCAGCCTTGGAATAGCTGAGTCTGAAGATGGGGGAAAAAATGGACAAAGATAACAGAAATTGATTAATTGAGATGGAGGCACTAAATGCTACAAGAAGGTGAAAGTTGGCAATGGCAGTTGTGGATAGGGCAAGCTTATCCTGTGTTGGAATGGTGAACCCACAAGCAGTGTGGTTCAACTTGAGAAACAGCACTGAAATGGGATCAGTGACATGCTCACAGAGTTTGTGCTGAGGTGCCAAAGACAATGGCTTCACTATGACAAGCATTTTTTCCACTGGGAACAAAGTAGCTCATCCAAGATAGAAGGTTGGATCGGCAATCTGTCAACACAGATCAGTAGAGAAATCAACATTTGTGGTGGAGAGATACAGCTGGCCGTCATAGACATACAAGAAGCTAACTTTGTGTCTTCACATGCTACAATGAAGGGGCAGAAGCTGGATGAGTAAAATGAGGGGAGTTATGATGTTGGGGGTGGGGTTCATGAAGGGAGATCATTGAGGAAAATGCTCTTGTGGCAGATAAGAATAGAACAAAGTGGGGGCACTTACACTGAGACTAACTGAGGAGGAGAGCCTTCGAGGGCAGATAACATGACAACTGTGTCAAAGGTTCGACAGAAGGATGAGGAATAAAAAGTTCATAAAGAATGCTGCCTGCATTTGAAAGCTGACGTAGGAAGTTCAAACTTGTTTGGAGAAATAAATCCAAACATGGAATTTTAGGAAAGCTGGATACAGATTTCTGAGGTGACAACCCACTCAGAGACTTAGGGGAGGAAATGTCGGTTGGAGATGCAGTAGTAGTTTACTCCAAACGGATTGAGGGTGATTTTCTACAGTGGGTTGATGACAGGAACTTTGAAAGTGGGGGTAACTCTTAGAGGTGCAGGAAACAATGGGACTATGAATAAAAACTGGATGATCAACAGTTAGTGGGGCTGGAGCTAAAGTAGTAGGAGGTTGAAAAATGGACGAGATCAGGCCAGAGATTATTTGCAATCCAGAGGTGAAGTTAGAAAAGGTCACAGTGTCAAGGCTAGGGCAATGCGGAGTCTGGATTCAAGGAAGGACAGTAACAGTTGGTTGCAATTTTATTGACAAAAAATTCCATGAGGTTCTTTGCTTGTCATAGGAGGTGATAGTACAGGGAGCAGGGGAGAAGGCTATTTGGATATGGTCAGTCATCACAGAATCTCTGAATTGTTACAATGCAGATGGAGGCCATTCAGCCCATTATGCTAGCACCAATTCTGCAAAGGAACATCAATACGTAGTGCCAATCTCTTGCTTTTCCCCCATAGCTTTGCACATTATTTCTATATAATCCAATGCCCTCTTGAGTGCATCTGTTGAACCTGCCTCCACCACATAAGGTTGTGAATGGCATGGATAGAGTGGAGAGTATGAGGCTTTTTCCCAGGATGGAGGGGGTCAATTACTTGGGGACACAGGTTCAAGATGTGGGGTGGGGGCTAAGTTTAAAAGAGATGTATGAGGCAAGTTTTTCACACAAAGGGTGCTGAATGCCTTCCATACCCTAACTACGGACTACGTGAAAATGTTTTTCTCATATCACCCTTATTTCTTTTGCAAATCAATTTAAATCTATGCCCTCTCATTGCTGTTACTTTTACAAGCAGGAGGACCTGCTCACTATACTCTATCTGGCTCACTTATCGTATCTCAACTTTCTTCTCTCCAAGGAGAACAGTCCCAACATCTTCAATCTATCATCACCACTGAAGTTTGTCACTACTAGAACCATTCTTGTAAATCGCTTCTGTACTCTTTCCGATACATTCTCACCTTTCCTAAAATGTGGTGCCCATATGTGTACACAATAATCCAGATGAGCTCTTACAAGTGTCTCACACAAATTCAACATCACTTCTTTTCTTTTGTTCTCCATACTCCATTAATAAATTTGAGGACAATGTATGCTTCACTAACTACTCTCTCTACCTGTCATGCTACTTTCAATAATCAGTGCACATCTCCACCCAGGTCTCTCTGTTCCTGTATCCTGTTTAGAATTGTATCCCTTATTTTAGATTGTCTTTCAAAGTTCTTCCCACCAAAGTGCATCACCTCAGAACATCTGTGTACTGATCGTCATCTGCCACCAATCCACACTACCAAGGTGTCATGTCATTTTCGAGTTCCACATTGTCCTCCAAACAGTTTACAAATCTTCCAAGTTTCATGTTGTCTCTAAAGGAAACAAAAACCCAACAGCTATCATTAATCTCTAGGATGATTTTGGAGTATTGGGCAGTTATTGCATAAGACCATGAGGCCTGATAATACTTGACGTGGTTTGCCCACAACTTGTGATGAACCCCAAAGACTTGATGCACTCAAGTCTTTGCTGATTGAATCTGAGGGAGAAAAGAGGAATGCCAAATTTGGAGGTGCGGATGTCACTGAGGTTCAATAATGTTTGTATTAACAATTCAAAGAACAAAAGAGCACAGGAACTGGCCCTTTGGCTTTCCAAGCCTGCACTGACATAGTTTGCCTTTCCTTGCCAGAACTGTTCACTGACAGGATCCATAACCCTCTATTCCATGCCTATTCGTGTATTCATCCAGGTGCTTCTTGAATGCTGCTATTATGCCTGCTTCCACCATTTCCTCTGGCAGCGTAATCCAGGCACTCACCACCCTTTGTGTGAAAAACTTGCCTCGCACATTTCTTGTAAACTCCGCTATCCCCTCCACTCACACCTAGTAATTGACCCCTCCAGCCTGGGAAAAAGCCTCATACTTTCTACTCTCAATTATGCCACTCACAATCTTATAAACTTCTATCAGGTCGCCCCCTCAACCTCCTGCATTCCAGTGAAGACAAACACAGTCTATCCAAACTTGCTTCATTGCTGAAATCGCCCATACCAGCAACAGCCTGGTAAACCTTTTCTGTACCCTCTCCAAAGCATCGCCATCCTTCTGGTAGTGTGGTTAACAATATCTGTATGCAATATTCCAAGTATGGCCAAACTGAAATTCTATAAAGCTGCAGCGTAACTTGTCTATCCCTGTACTCAATGTCCCTTCCAATGAAGGTAAACATGCCACTAGCCATTTTCACAACCTTATCTACCTGCGCTGCCACCTTCAGTGATTTGTGAACCTGCACACCCAGATCCCTCTGCATATCAATACTCCTAAAGGTTCTGCCATTCACTGCATAATTTCCACCTGTACTTGACCTTCCCAAATGCATTACCTCATATTTATTCATATTAAACTCCATCTGCCATTTTTCTGCCGATGCCTCCAACTGGTCTGTACCCTGTTGTATCCTCCGGAAATCCACCTCACTATCCGCAACCCCACCAATCTTTGCATGACAGAAGGCACACAATTTTTCTGATCAATAGCAGTAGAGAGTGAATGCCAGGAGCACCAGCAGAAGGTCCAGTGGTATCATTTCCACATTAAGAGCCATCAAGCAATCACATACTGTGACAATCCTGCAACATATGTTTCAAAGTGCTTGTAACCATTCCAAATTCCGAGGAGTGAGCCCTTTGCAGAATCATGAAAGGATCCTGTGTAGCCAATGTGCATTTTACCTTTGGCACAGTGAGTGGTAATAAAACTCATCTTGACTAAACTAGCCCATCTGTAGCAGCATTCTGAGCACAACATTCAGCCTGGCATTGAACATACTGGCCCATCATTTTCCAATTCAGGCATAAGCCACTGGAGGTACATGTGTCTGAACTGAGTGGTTAGGTGGATAATCCATTGCGTGGGCTGCACACTATCTCATGGAGTTGAGACTTTTTTTTCTTGGACTTAACCTCTATTATGTAAAACTTGTTATAATGACTGGCACTGCTGTTATGATATTTTTTGATCTCTGGCTGTCGATTACTGCCCTCGGTTGTGCGTGACTCATCATGTTTTGAAATTTCATATTTATTTTCTTCCTCCATAAATTAATCACCTTGAAATTATTTAGGAGATATTCAGAACACCATAATTTTAAAAAAAATTTCGCTGCCTCTGGGACATTTGGATCATACCAAATGCCCCTATCCTTCATCGACATAAGCCCCTGTCAATGGAAAACAAACTAGAGGAACCTCATCAGGTAAAAGATTTGGTTCTCTCTGGTTACAAAGTTAAATGTGAAATTCATTTGTTTCTTTTCTCTCAGAATGAGCGCATAGTTCCACACTGAGTTAGCAACCTCAATCATAAAGGTTGGAAAGCGAAGTGGAAAACATTCCTTTTTTGGAAACTATTCTTTGAGACTGAAGGATTCAATTTTTTTTCGGGCAGAGAGCAGAGGCAGTGCAGTTCAACATCTGGTTGTGATACTGCTGTTCGAAATGAATGCTGAAACTCACCATAGAAGGAGAAACATGAATGACCCTCTCCACTGTGCCAGCATAAAATCATAGAATCATTCAGTACGGAAGAAGCCGTTTGGCCCATTGAGTCTGTACTGCCATACTTAACAAGAATGATGACAAAATGCACCCTCAAATTTCCCGATTGGGTCACTCAATTTTTGTAAGGTTCCACCCAGGAGCCTTATCAACATTTGCAACTCTGCACACACCAAAAGGTTTGTAAGGCACAGTTTCACAGACCTTTTTGCTGCTGAAGCTTTGATCTATTCCCGCTAGGCGACCTGTTGTCCAGGTACACCATGGTTTGTGTCATCCACTGCAACTCATTTTCAACCACTCTGAGACATCCACCATCCAACGACCTTGCGAGCCCCCTCTTCTGCTGCCTCCACTTTGGCCTCCAGAAGAGATCTCTGCAGAATATTCTGACCTGAGCAAGTCACTGAAATACTGACATTTTTTGGGTCTGGATGTCAACTTTTAAGAGTCTTGCTTTGCACTTGCAAGCTCATATACCTCTTGCCCTCGACAAAGCCTAAATTCTTATCAGATAGAGTTGGGTGCTGTATCTAGGAAACTGTTAAAGTGGGGATCGATGAATTGGGAGGCATCAAACATCCATAGAGGCTTACATTGGCCAAAGTGGCGATGCCAACATCACATGAAGGGTTAAAGAATAATTCAACAGCATGAGTAGTGCCATAAGGATCAGGCTTGGAACCGCAGTTATTTCCCATCTGCATTAATGGAGTACTGTGCACAGTTCTAGGCAGTGTATTTATTAAAGGACGTACTGGCATTGGAGGCAGTTCAAAATAGATTCACTAGATTGATTCCTGGGATGAAGAGGTTGACTTATCAAGGACAATGAAACATTAGAGTTAAGAAGAATGAGGGGTAATCTTATTGAAAATTCTAGGATTCTGGAGGGGAGGGGACTTGACAGGGTAGATATTGAGAAATATCAGAAGTTGAGGGTAATGATAAGCTGGCAGAAAAGAGGAGCAGAAGCCTGGGTCAGGACATACATTATCTGGTTAAATGGTAAGACATTTTTGAAGGGCTGAATGGCCTAGAATCATAGAATCCCTGTAGTGTGGAAGCAGGCTAATCTATCCATCAAGTCCACACTGACCCTCTAAAGGGCAGCCCACCCAGACCCACCCTCAACCCCATCCCATGGCCAATCCACCTAACCTGCACATCTTTGGACTGTGGGAGGAAACTGGAATACCCGGAGGAAACCTTCACAGACACGGGAAGAATGTGCAAATTCCACAGATAGTCGCCTGAGGCTGGAATCAAACCTGGGCCCCTAGCGCTGTGAGGCAGCAGTGCCAACCAAGGAGCAATCGTACTGCTCCTATTTCTTAAGTTTTCTTGTTCTTGAGACAAGAAATAATCTGGACACTATTGTAAGTGTCAAAAGAAAAACTATCTTTACCAATCAGGGAACAGATACAGTATCTCAGTTTGGTCAGCGATTAGAATTCCTGGTGAATCATCAGTGTACCTCTTCTACTGTATCTCTTGCTTTGTACTGATCAGAAATGAGGCACTTCTTGAATGATTACATTGGGTTTACAATGTTGCCTTTACATGTGCATTGCATGTACTTACATCAAAGCTTATTGGCTGAATCTTACTTCTTCTGACTAAGACCAAGTTGTGTCAAGTTGTTTGGAGGCTGTGATGCCCTGCAAGTTCTCTTTCTGTGTGTTACCAAATGTGTTTCATTAATTATCTACCATGCCCCCCACCCCCATGAGGCGTCGCTGACATCCAATTCTTGCTCCATTTTACCATGCACTGTGCTTGGAACAACTCAGAGGATTTCAAGGGATTCACCAGCATCTCCTACATCTGTGCCATCATTGAAAGAAGATTGTGAACATAAGCGAGCAGTCAGTCTGGAGCTGCCTTGTGTGGTTCCTGTTGTTTATCCTGGACTGTAGACAGCATCAGTGCCCTGCTTTGCAGGCTGGGTGCTTGAGGTCCTGTTGGACAGGTTGGTGCAAATGCAGGATTTCCTTTTTCCCCAGGACCAGTAGTGCAGGCCATGACACCAGACCAAGGCAGCCTGGATGAGGTAGCTCCCTGGGTTAGAGCATTTGAACAGTTACTCAGACTAATAAATAATTGGCCCATCTCCTATCTTTTCCAGACAGTAAGGATACATAAGCACCAACTAGCCACCAAGAGACACAACCGATTCTCACTGGTCTCAATACACACAGGCAAAGAAGGACACAAATTCGATTGGGACAACTCATCCATAACTGCACAAGCTAAACAGGGACATGCCAGGGGAGGCCCGGCATTCCGACCGGAATTCCATCAACAAACACATTGAACTGGACCCGATATACAAACCACTTAAAAATAGAACCAGAAGTAATAGCAACCACCCCAGCAAACTAAGGCATATAAATGACAAGCAGGACAGAACACCAACGCTTCACCGGAGGCGCACTGACGTTAGCATCTGCAAACAACACCTAGCAGGGTGGCAAAGCATCTGCAGTCAAACACACCAGCTCGGCGAGCAAGTCTACAACCTTTTCTTTTCCTGAGTAACTGACTCTTCTGATATCTCCACTTTATTTTTTTGGAGTGTTCTAGGTGTAGTGGGAATGCACAGCGGAATCTTCAATTTTCTGGGCAGTGCAACTGGAATCTGCTCCAATGGAGATTCCACAGTGTCCCTGTGTGCAACTCCCATCTATACCTGCTGAGAATAACTGGAAATTCAGGACCAATGTCCCTTGATAACTTGGAGATAGCAAGAACTGCAAATGCTGGAGTCCTGATGAAGGGTCTAAGCCCGAAACTTTGACCCTCCTGCTCCTCTGATGCTGCCTGACCTGTTGTGGTTCTCCAGCTCCACACTGTATTGATTCCCTTGATAACTGTTTGGAAGTTAAATGTTGCTTTCACACTTAGATCTTTCACAGATCAACACAATATATCTCAGATGTTGTTTCATAACTGGACAAAGGTTCAATGTTGTGCTGTGGATTTTGGAAAAATGCAAGAATAAGAGAAAAGACGAGAAATACTCCATGTCAGGTGGCTTCTATAGAGAGAGGGGTATGAATTTTCTTGGCCCCAGGGTGGGGCTAGAGGGTTACCAGGAAGATAGTGGTGATGCCACATCAAGATGCTCAACAGAGACACGGGGGCAATAGGAGGTATCAAGTGATCAATTTTGCACTTGCCAGCCTTTTGCTAGCAATAGAGAGTGACTTCTCAGTGATTGCAGAGGCTTCAGTAGATTGCTGAAGGCAATCTTTGCATAGTAAGATGGAGGCCTTTAGAACCTGCACTCTATTCTGCAATGGCAGGAAAGGCTTCCCCAACATGGGACAGCTTTCCCCTGTTTGCATGGCCCCTCTGAAATATTTAATTATTTGTTTAGAGGCTCCCTCTTGATTGCTTATCTGCCTCATCAGTGCTCACCTCTACTGGTGGGATTACCAAGGCTCCAGAGCGGTCTACTCTTTGAACGGACTATGCACAAGAAACTGGTCAATTAGGAGGCCACCATCAGGAATATGCCTCTTTTCATCTGGCCCCAAGCAAGGGGAGAACCACCTGATGCAGGAAGTTCTAGTTATAGAGACCTATATTTGATCTTCCCACTGCCAAATGAGGCCTTTAATTGGCCAACCTAAGGACCAGAAACAACTGCTGGGTGTCGCCCAATACACCATTCATCATAGCTGCCAGCCCAAAGCATCTTGTCATCTCAGGGTAGTGTCCCTTGAACAAAGTTAATCAGTGCTTGATAGAGAGACTGGACATTGGGTAAGCCCATGCTTCTATAACTCCTATCCCTATCCTGTGATCTTGGGACTCTGGGGATGCTCTCCTGGTGGCAGCCATACCGTGCTCCATTGGTTGCAAGAATCTGAAAGACTGGCAGCTCTTCTGTTACTCCAAGACCCCATCGGGTCTTAATTCCAGGAACTTTCTGGCAGGTAGCCACAAAACTGCCTGATTTGCATGACTATTCTTCAACTACCTCAACAAGATTCCTCTCCAAAAGTGGGCTGGTGATGCTCGGTTTGTCCAGATCCCAGCTCCTGGAGTCCATGGAATCATTGAGCCTGACATTTCAGGTTTAAAGCCTTTCATCAGACCTGGCCTGAATCATTAACTCTGTTTCTCATGACACAAAAAATGCCAGATCTCCTGAGCACTTCCAGCATTTCCTGTTTTTATTTCTTGTAATATCTGTTTCATTCTCGGTGAGAACACCAACACTTTCTGCACTCTGTGAAGTAATACTGGATGTAACTGCAAACACTTGACTAACAGTACTACAATAAACAACAGCTGCGTGGTTACATTCACTCTAACACAATCTGCAATTAATATTATTTAACAGATTTGGTTTTGAAAGGCAAGCACAAACAAAAACAACAAAAGAATATGCATAGAGACTGATGAGATAAAGTCAGCATGCAGCTCAGATTCTTATTCCCTGCTCTATGCTCACACGTCAGTCTGGAGAAAGTCAATAGCAACAGTACTCTGTTGTTTCCTCATCTTCCATTTTACCCCTATTAATCTCACATCCTATGCCCCATTCACACCCACAAACTTTCTGTCCATTGCATACAAAAAATTGTTTTATATATATCATCTCAATAGAAACTTCTTATGCAAGTCTTTTTTCCTTCTTTAGTAATGAAACCCAAGTAAATACATCAACAGTAACATTTGCTTTTCTAATTAGCACTCATCAGTGTGAGTGGACCGAATTTATGAAATGTATTTAGGCGCCACTAACAAGGAATAAGTAGCTTCTCCACATCATCCCTGAATGCCTAGCTGCAAATGAGCCACAATGATAAAATGCACGAAGATTTGGCAGTCAAAGAGGACAGCACAGCGCTATTTATGTCTAATTCTTTAAGCTGTTTCATGATAGACATCATGTCCATTGAGTACACAGTGCAGAAAAGGTCCTTTGGCCCACTGAGTCTGCAACGACAATAACTACCACTAAAGGTGTGCTAATCCCAACTTCCTGCATTTGTCCCACATCCTTGAATGTTATGATATTTCAAGAGTTCATCAAATATCTTTAAAAATTGCAATTTTCCAGCCTCCACTACCTTCCCAGGTAGTGCATTCCAGATTTCTATCACCCTCTGAGTGAATACGTTTTTCTCAAATCCCCTCCAAATCTCCTGCCTCTTACCTAAAACTATACCCTCTTGTGCCATCCTATCCATACTCCTCATAACCTTATACACCTCAATATGCACCCCCTCATCCTCCTCTGCTCTAAATAAACCAATCCAAGCCTATCTGGCCTCTCCTTGTAACTTAATTGCTCCATTCCACAACATCTTGGTGAATATCCTCTGTACCCCCTCCAACGTTATCGCATCCTTCCTGTAGTAAGGTGACCAGAATGGCACACTGTACTCCAGCTGTGGCCTGACCAATATTGTGTCCAACTCCAACATTACCTCCTTGCACTTATATTCTTTGCCATGACTGATGAAAACAAGTGTCCCATTTGTCAAGGTAAAATACCATCTGCCACTGTTCTGCCCATCTGACCAACCCATCTATATTTTCCTGTTATCTAGCAACCATCTTCTTCACTATTAACCACTCTACCAATCTTGGTATTGTCTGCAAATTTGTTTAATACTCCCCCCACATTTTCGTTGATCTCATTTATGTACATAACAAACAATAAGTGTCCCAGTACTGATCCTTGTGGCACACCGCTGGGCAGTGGCCTCCAGACATTTGAATAGCCACTACCACTACCCTTTGTATCCTATTACTAAGCCAGTTTCTGATCCATCTCACCAAGATTCCCTGAATTCCAAATGCTTTAAACTTCTACACGAGTCTCCCATGTGGTACCTTTATGCAACTTTATCATTATGAATTTAACATGCATGAGTTCAGGAGCCATTCTCCTCACTTCCTGGCTATAGTACCATTGGAAATCATTCTTCATAGAAATGGAGAGATCAAACAACAGTGGAATAAGCCATTTTTCTAGCCTTTATTGTTGGGGATCAGGGAGGTGGAGGAAAGTTTGGCCAATTTTTGAGCTTTAATGAATTTGTTGTCAAAATCCTGCCGAAAGGGTAATAAATAATTTCTCCTGAAGCCCTTGCCAACATGTCTCCTTTAACACCCAACACCAAAAATGGATTGATTACTCGTTCTTTCAGCTCACTGCAGTTTAACATCCTGTTCTGTACAAAAGGGCTATATTTCCACCATATTGCTAAACCTCAAAATAACGTGCAATTTCTCTCAGAAGCTAGTGACTGGATTTGCACCGATGTAAATTTCCTTGGTGTGCTTTTGTGAAATATGGCAAAGAACTCAATAAATGCAACCTTTGGGTAAAATTACAGGCGTGCATCTTCCAAATCCTGAACAAAGTAGGCATTGGTGAGAAAGTTGGAATAATCACATGAAATCGGCTGTGAAAATCTTCACACCATCAAAAGTGAAAGGTCCCATTTTCTGACCAAGTGTTGAATGGTGACGTGGATTCTCGCTGGGGAGTGGAGAAAGGCCTATTTGCACCAATTAGCAATGGATTAACATCTTCATTATTGCATCGTTTCACCACATTTAAATACAGTCTCCCATTCTCTCACCCACCAGACGGTAACAATTCCCAACATGAAAATCGCAGCAGTAACCTGGCAACCCCAGCTTAAGGCTTGCTTGTCTGGCCCTCCATTGTCAACAACAGCTTAGGGCATGTTCCATGGGCAGTAATCTCATGCACCCCTGTTCAGCAGAACTTCCAGGTCCCTGCTGGCAAAGGGGGTGCCATTTATCATCACTCCAACATGTCTGCGGCAAATAAAAGGAGCCATGAGGGAACTGCCCTTGCTTGATGGGTGCCAAGCTGACCATTAAGTATGATGCCTGCGTCAGGAATCTTGGGAGATCTTGGCAGTGGCCAGCAGTAGCCAGTGAGAGACTAGGATAAGGGAGCTCCATAAGAGAGTGATACATAATTAATGAGGTGAGTTCAAGAAGATAAAGTGAGAAAACTTGCTAAGGTTTATGGAGAGAAACCTTCATGAAACCTGCCAAAAATTGCAGATATTTCTGGTAAGTTTCAGTCCAAAATCTCAGTTTTGTCCCATATGTTCTTGCTTTTTACTAAATTGAAGTTCTTATCAGAACCTCTGTCACGCTCCCTTCCTTCATTAGTTCTGCTTTCAGCAGTTGTTCTCAAGTCTGATCAGCCTGGCTTCACTTTGCAAACTCTGTACTCGGTTCTCATACCTGCTCATTTCTCGATTGAACCAGTCAACAAAGATGATGAGAGAACTGGTGAGATTGTAGTCATCGTCCCAATTCCTGAGTTAGTATGTGCCCAAGCCTTTTAAAAATAACAGGCGATTCTTGATTACAAGATTTCCGAACCATTTCTGATACCCACCAAGCCCTCTTCAGAGTGCTGGCTGGTTCAGCTTGCAAGCTCACACCTGGCACTCCCTACTTGACTGGCTCCATTGCAGAGATAGGCATTGCCTATTCCTTCGCAACTTTCCTGGAACTGGCTCAATTTTTAAAGTATCTCAGTAATGTTGTAAACCAGAATCTGCAGGAGATAACCTTGAGGACGGCAAATTCAAAGGATCCTCCTATTGATCTTATGTCAAGCCAAGTCCCTGAACACACCATCTCTAATGCCAAGGCATGCCCTTCCATCCACCTAGTGGAGCCCATCACAATCTCAAGCCACTGTTTTAGGATCCCCTTTGAAGATGGGTTAGGATTAGAGTCATTGTTTCATGGAAGGAAGCCATTCAGCCCGTTAAGTCAATGCGAACTCTCTTCAAAGCAAGAAGGCATTCCCATTCCCCTGTTCTGTATATTGCTTTAGACCTTCAGTGACCTTCAGAAGCCACACTGATTTTCAGCCTTTTAAAATGTAACCTTCAGAATACAGCTTTAAAGATTTATAATATTGTCATGCCAGTACTTGGCGTGACATCTGCACCTTAACGGCAAGATAAAATAATAGAGCTGGGGCACACTTGGGCAAAGGTGTGATAAAATTTAATTTGACAACTACAGGACAAAATCTTTCATCTTTCTCAAGTGGATAGCAAGTGCATCTCAGTGTGGGCTGACCATAATACACATGGAAGAATTCTGTGATTGAAAACACCGTTGCCTTCGTTTCGTATTGCAGATGCTAGAAATGTTCAAGTGCTACAGCACTGACACAGCTATATTTCCTGGCACAAGCTGCAAGTTCAACCATTCCATTACTTATTGTCTTCAAGTCAATTATTCTATTTGATATCGTGCATCAGTTGAACCTCCGCAATGCACTGCAACCTAATTATAACAGAAAGGGGGTAATTAGAGATAAAGTATGCTGCTTTGGCCTAAATGTGTGAACTTAATTCAATAACAAGTCAGGCACCTCAAGTAGATGAACGAGCTGATTGAAGATATGAATGGTAATACAAACAACATCAACAAGAGTAAATGGGCAAGCCGGAGCAAAGTATTGCAGATGCTGAAATCTGTACTGAAAAAAAGTGCTGGAAATCACAGTGGATCAGGCAGCATCCATGGAGAGAGAGAAAGCTAACGTTTCGAGTCTAGATGATGCTTCCTCAGAGTTGACGTGACGTGCAGAGGGAGCAGCATTTATTGAATAGTATGGGGGTGGAGTGCTGGGGGAGAAAGGGTGTTGATGGAACAGATTAATAAGCAGTTGTGTTTGGCTTAACTTTGAACAATCCCATATTTATTATTGTTGTCAGCCCTCGGTAATGGGACAGTGGATCCAGGATTTAAGTGCAAAATCTCGATGGTGTAAATGAGCTTTATGCCACTCACACTGTACAATGATAAATACTTTCAAAATTCCATCAAGCATGAAATATTGCATGATTATCCTTTTTGTTACACTCAAACAACAATAATTTTCAGCTCAATCGCAACTCATAATGAAAGGCAGCAAGGGCAATTTGAAACCAGTGAACTCATTGGGGAGCTGACAGGGTTTGGGGGTGGGAGGGGTGTATTGTTATTGCATCCTGCCCCAGCTATAAAACTGTATTTCGTCCCATCCTGTGTGTTTCCTGTCCAGCTACACTAAAGTTAGCTCAAGTGAATCTGAAAACATTTTGCTCGTACCCCGAAATTAACAAAGATCTATCATCTGGAATTCAATGGTTTTTTGATACAAGGGAAGAAATTACTCCTGTAGGCCAAAGATTTGAACTGTATCCTTTCAGGGTTGGGAGGTGATTTTTTTGATTTTTTACATATTCATAGTTCAGTGGGAGAATTTCTCCTGAGGATAATCTGCAGCAAAATTTTAAATCTGGGGATAAATCAGAGGTTTATGATTCAGCTACACTACTGCACAGAGGAAATCTTTCTTGGAAGTGATTTTATTAATCATGGAAACCTCTGTTGTTAAACATCTGATCAAATGGCAACTCTACCATTTTTCTGAATGATTGAAATGCTAGTTGCAATGAATGTAGGGCAGAATAACTTAGAAAATGACAAGCATCAAATGGCAACTGATAGAAACCTTCAGCCAATCAATGTAGTTCATAACAGAACCAGTTTCATTTGTGGTTCAGCTGGTATTTATTTGAATGGTTTGTAGGTTTATGACTTGTTCCATAGAGTTGAATGTAAAATTCTAAGGTTTCACTCCAACTACTGTATCCATGGAATGCCACACTGTTGGCTGTGCTGTCCATTTGACAAAATATTGAACTGAAGTTCTGTGTGCGCTCTCAAAAGAGAAAAAGATCTATGTCACTGATGCGAATCAGAGAGCATGGGAGCTACCCTTGGTGTTATGGCCAATACTTCTCCCTCACTCACCTTCAGTTGTTTGCAGAGAGAGTGAAAGGCACCAGTGTCCATGGATTATAGACTGCTCTCATCAGAGACTGGTTGTGAGTTTAACCTGAGGGTTACCACTCCTCAAGTGAGCGGTGAGCTTGATTGATTGATTGATTTAGTGTCATGTGTCCCAAAATACAGTGAAAAGCTTTCTTTACAGGTGGATCACAGCAAGCAAAAGATGTAAAAACCAAAAACTTAGAGACATATAGGCTACATTATTCGAGGCTAGAGTCCATCCAACAGTCTGATAACAGCTGGAAAGAAGCTGTTCCTGAACTTGCTCGTGTGTGTGTGTGTGTGTGTGTGCACGCGCATGTGTGTGTGTGTGCGCATGTGTGCACGTGTGTGTGTTCAAGCTTCTGTATCTTGAGAGGCCAGGTGACCTCAGTCAATATGGGAGTTGAAGCCACACTGTTGATGTAAGTCTGTGTTACAAACCAATCATCCAACTAACCGATTCCCAGTTTATGGGAGCTTGCTGTGCGAATAATGGCTGCTTTATTTTCTATTATTTTTCAAAATTTAAGAAGTCATTAACAAAATGGCAGGATTTTTCAACTTCCAAGCATTTTTTTTGTTTCTTGGTGTAGAATTTTTCAATCATAATTTAAAAGCTAATGAGAGCCATGCACTGTAATCATTAGAAGTCACCAGAAAAAAGCTGCCTTGGCCAGCTGTGAATAAACACAAGTGGATTTCTCTTTCAATTTGCACGAAAAAGTGGCCACAGGAATGAATTCATATCATATTCATGCATTTACATGTACACTGACACCACAAATGCAATGTTTAAATAGCTGCCTGCATCTCCCACTCATGAGAATGTGGATCTTAAATTACATTTCGGAAACAATTAGATTTCTTCTTTTTTTAAAAAATTAATCATTCCCTAAAATTAGAAACCTATGCAAAAAAAGCAAAAAAGGTTGAAAAATAAAGAAACACAACTAATGCTCCTTTATTGCAAACAAGGGCAGAAAATTCAGAGACGTCACAGATCCTTTATTCTTGACACACAAAGACTAGCACGTGCTGTAAGAAAATTCCTTCCACCTCTGACTTGCACTCACTGGAACACATCAGAGCAGGACAGCTCTTAGTATCAATATGTGCTATCAAATAAGTTGGCTCAGGGAACAAAGTTGACATTGTCTCTGAAAGCACATAGCAAATGATACAACTGAGATTCCTGGCACAATTGTATGTTCATGAATGAGAGATGACATGGTTATCCAAGATTCTAGATACCCTAACAAAGACAGAAATTGCTGGCAAAACTCAGGAGGTCTTGCAGCATCTGTGGAGAGAAAGCAGCATTAATTTTTTAAGTCTTCATCAGCCAAAACTCACTTCAACAGCCATATCTCATTCCTTAGCAACTGCAACTGGCTCAAACACATCCAGTGTGGATTCCAGCTGAAGTTTCATCCTTTGTGCTTTGAATTGACCCAGGATCACATGTATCTATGTGAAGTACAATGATTCCAAGACAACTGTTCTCGCTGCACCTCGAGATCCACACTCAGTATTATGCGCCACTATAGGCACGTTCTCACCCTCTCCGTCCATCAGCATCATCATACACTGTCTCAGAGCTGTCCCCAACATCAGGTTCTACTTCATTCTCTGGCTCGCTCAACGATCTAACTATGTTGGAAAGCCACCGAATGCAAAACATTAACTTTGCTTAGAGATAGCAAGAACTGCAGATGCTGGAGTCAGAGATAACACAGTTTGGAACTGGAGGAACACAGCAGACCAGGCAGCATCAGAAGAGCAGGAAAGTTGACATTTCGGGTCGGAACCCTTCTTCAGAAATGGGGAGGGTGAAGGGAGCTGGGAAATAAATAGAGAGAGGAAGGGTTGGGCCGGGGAAGGTAGTTGGGATGGTGTGCAGGTAGAGAGTGGTGGGGATTGGTCAATGAGATGGATGATGCGGGAGAGAAGACAGACAGGTTGTGTCAGGTCAAGGAGGCGGGGATGAGAGGGAGGGTTGGACATCAGAATGAGGCCGGGGGTGGGGAGATTTCAAAACTGGTGAATTCCATGTTTAGGCCATTGGGCTATCTCCCATAGATGCTGCCAGACCTGCTGAGTTTTGCCAAGAAGCTTAGTCTTTGTTTCCTATCTCCAGCATCTGCAGTCCATTGTTTTAGTGGTTCTAGAGTCCATGCTGGCTGTTCAGTCAATCATCAATGGTACCTTTTTTAACTAGGGGAGGTATTGGCAGCAGGGAAGGGTCCAAAACAACCAGAGAAGGTCATGACACAAAGTGGAAAATCATAGCAACAAAACACACTTAACATGTATTCTGTCATGTGTATACACAGCAATCCAACAACTGAGACAAGCAGTTCTACTGTTTTTCAGGATATTGTTGGTCACTGAGCAACTGGCTGATTTATTACAGGGTCATGGAGAGGATTATTCCTGTCACCAGAGATAGTCTTTGTCATAATATAATGCATTCTGCAGCAGGCAAGTAGAAAACCTGTGCAGATTTCTCAATAGTGTGGTTTGGAGATTATTAAAAATGATGACAGATTTGTGTTTCATGTCGAACTGATCAAAAGACAACATAATTCTTCTTTTATCTATTTCAGTCAGTGAGAAATACCGGTTGAAACTTATGTTTTTTTTCTAGAAATGTGAAGTTTGTCAGACGATTCTCTATGGGAATAATCTTTTTTAATATAAAGCCAAATGAGGGAATAAAGAAGGTCATGTGACCTTCTACCTAGCCGAAAGCTTTCATGAGGAAATTTATTTTAATTTCACACCTGACAGGTCTCGCTCTGATTTTAAGGTCCTGCTCCACAAGTCAGTGTTTTCCAATCAACAGAAAGAATTTCTCCCTTTCTATCTTTCCCCTTAATACACTGAAGGCTTAGATTAAACTGTTGCATTCTCTGTCATTTTCCTTTAAAAAGAATTGCTGGTCTCATGCTGGATTGCTGTGTAGAATTATGTTCTGAAGAAGGGTCACTGGATGTAAAATATTAACTTTGCTTTTTTTTCACACAGATGCTGCCAGACCTGCTGAGTTTCTCCAGCAATTTCTGTTTTTGTTTCTGATTTCCAGCATCTGCGGTTCTTTTTTTAAAGAATACAACCCTACTTTGTTTAACCACTTGTAATTTATGCCCTTGGAATCCAGGTATCATTCCAGTAAATCTACCCTGTGTTCCCTCCAAAGTCACAACATCCTTCCTGACATGTGGTGTTCAGAACTGCTTACAGTACTTGAGACACCAAACAAAGTCCTAGCTGTATTGTGAGGCATGGTTTCTACACTTTTGTGTCCTAGATCTCTAGATGAGTCACAATCACACCAGACATATGTGCAAAGTGGTCCATGAACTGTGAATTCGTGAAGCTTGTTTAGCTCCTTTTATTTTTCTGAATATTCCAATTCAAAAATAACCAGCAGCAAAGTTTTAGATGCCAGCAAGATCATGGGTCAATCTATTACACAACTATTGTTGAAAGCTTCTAAGTAAATAGTTTTACAGTTACTAGCTAAAATACAAATACGAAGATTAAAAGTAGGTACAGATAAAAGATACTTATGAAGATGACAATAAAATCCATTTGTTAATGTTGCAGGCTTAGCTTTTTGGAAAATATTTCTTTCCAAGGTGAAAATGTGAAGTCAGAATTCAGCAGAAGTGAGGGGTCCTGTATTCAAGGTTGTTTTTGATTCAATTTATTATTGTCACATGTGCCGAGATACAGTGAAATGTATTGTTTTGTGAGATGTCTGGTCAAAGCATACTTTACCAAAGTGCATCAGGGTATTAGAACAGAATGCAGAATATAGAGTTACAGCTACAGAGAAGGTGCAGGAAAAGATCAACCCAAATATGAGAGACCTATTCATAAGTCTGATAACAGTGGAGAAGAAGCTGTTCTTAAACCTGATGATACATGTTTTCAAACTTCTGTATCTTCTGTCAGATGAAAGAGGATGGAAAAAATATCTGGGCTGGGAAAGGTCTTTGATTATGTTGGTTGCTTCCCCAAGGCAGCAGGAAGTGTTGATAGAGTCAATAAAAGGGAAAGATGGACTGGCTGTGCTCACAACTCTCTAATTTCTTGCAGTCTTTGGCAGAGCAGTTGCCATACCAAGCTGTGATGAACTGGACAGGATGCTTTCTACAATGCATCTACAAACATCGGTAAGAGTCATTGTGGATATGCCAAATTTCCTTTGCCTTCTGAGGACGTAGAAGCATTTCTGTGCTTCCTTGACTGTATTGTCAACATGGCTGGACCACAGATTATTAGTGATATTTACTCCAAGGAACTTGAAGCTTTTGACCATGTCCACCTTAGCACCATTGCTACATACAGGGATGTGTCCTCCATGCTGAGAGGTTGTTGTCTATACACCATGCCACATTTTATCTCTTTCCTGTACACTGTCTCCACCCTATAGTAGTCCTTTAACTGGTTTGCCTTCTTTCATTTCCCTGCTGAAAACCCTCTCACTGATTGCTTATCTCAATTTCTTCACATTCTGTTCAAAATGGTGCCCCCCAGTACGCCTTATTCCAATTAAGATTTAAGATGACCGTTGTGTTAAATTTGATGAATCATTCTTCCACAAGCAAAGACAATAATACTGAAAATTCCCTGCAGTATCCTTCCAGTCACCTGTTCTCTGAGGGATTTGAATTCTCAGACATTTAGGTAGACCAATTATTTTGCCCAAGGTTTAATCAAATTTGGAATATCTCCTTTTGTGATCAATGCTGATCTATCCCATTATTTTGTTGTCCATTAGGTGCTGTAAATCAATAACTGTCATGTGACTTCTAGGAGCTATCTTGTAAGATTCTGTGTCCACTTTAAAAACACAAATTAGTCTTTCTTACAAAATACACATTAAAATGAATCTTTGTAACAGATATAAAGGCCAGTATTCTATTCACCTTTTTGATTATTTTCTGTACCTGTGCATGACACTTGAAATGTCTGTCACTTCAGACCTCTGCTGTT
Organism: Rhincodon typus; assembly: GCF_021869965.1. Lineage (NCBI taxonomy): Eukaryota > Metazoa > Chordata > Chondrichthyes > Orectolobiformes > Rhincodontidae > Rhincodon > Rhincodon typus. Next base: position 108,823,965 of record NC_063334.1, read on the forward strand.
TTCACTGTTTACAGAATACACTATCTATCCTTTTTCAGTACAAACCTTAAATTTTCCCATCATAAAATCCATCAAACTGCAGTTTTGTCCATCACTTTGATTCATCAATGCCTCTTTGTCATTTAACGCTTGCACTTATACTGCTCAAAATATTGACTCTCCTTGTGTCTTCGGCAAATTTGGATAGACGTCTATCTATACTGTTATTTAAGGTGTTAATGAATCCTGTGAATATATGTGACCCCAAACCACATCCTTGTGGGACACCACTGATTTCACCCTGCAAATCAGAGTTCCTGCTCTTTTCTTACCTCTCATTCAGCAAATTTCTAACAAAATCATTCATGTGCTTTCAGATCTATGGAGACTCAAATTTAATAAGAATCTCTTGTTTGGACTGTTATCAAATGCCTTCTAGAAGTATATATAAATAACATCCCTGTGCACTGCTTCTGATTACAATTCTGGTCTCCTTGTGGAAGAATGTCATAGCTTAAAAGTACTTTTGTTGACAAATGTTTCAAATGTCTTTGGATTTATACCTCTTCTGTGAGTGATCAGTTTGTCAGTTTAAGATCACCAATTGTGACTGTGTCCATCAACTGCTTCTGCACAGATTATACCATCTTCTTGTAGTGTCACTGCACCGGGAACTATAATGGCAGTAATGTGGGTGATACTTGGGTGTGATATTGGACCTCTAAGGAGAGTTTGGATAGGCTGAGTCATTTTTCCATGGAGTGCAGGAGGCTGAGGGGATCTTAGAGAGGTTTATAAAATCATGAGAGACAAAGATAAGGTTAATAGCAAAGGTCTTTTCCATTGGTACGGGAGTTCAAAAATAGAGGTTTAAGGTTTAAAAGGGATCTGAGGGGCAACTTTTTTTCACACAGTGGGTGGTAGGTATATGGAATGAAGAGTGTAATTGGACAATAGATACCTTGATATATGATTGTATCAGCCTGAATTTCTGTTCGGCCCTATTATTTTTGCTTTCAATGCAATTCAGCCTAAATAAAGCAAAAAAAACAAAAGATTACAAGCTCAAAACATGTCCATTGCAAATTGAGCTTCTATGAACCTTTCCAGTAGTACTTAATTTACTGGACCACTCTGGACCAAACTAAATTTTTTGTAAGAAAAGATAAAAGTAAGTTCCAAACAGTTCCCTGATTGGGAACAAAAACAGAAGTTGCCGGAAGCTCAGCAGGTCTGGCACCATCTGTGAAGAAAAAATCAAAGTTAACGTTTCGGGTCCGGTGACCTTCCTTAGAACTCCCCAAACATTAACTGTGATTTTTTCTTCACAGACGCTGCCAGACCTGCTGAGCTTTTCCAGCAACTTCTGTTTTTGTTCCTGATTTATAGCATCGGCAGTTCTTTTGGTTTTTATTTCCCTGATTGGAGTGGTTCATTGCAGATATTATGTTCAGCTGCATGTAAAGAGGTCTGACCAGAAATTTGAGGGAATAACTTCTCTCAATAATCACAATTTTAAGCACTATTTTGCAGATGGATCACTGCTTGGATCCAAAGCAGAAACTCTTAGGTCATTATCTTCAATTGTTATGTGGACTACCCAAAACAAGATGACTGAAAACACCCTTCATATTTTGACAGCTTTTTTGAAACTTCATGTTGCTAAAAGAGCTCCACCAACCAGTGATTGTTAAAGACTGGAATGTTATTCCTATGGAGATAACAATGTAAGTATTGGCAGCAAGGTCTGCTCATGAAGATTGCATATTCTCTCCAAGTAATGCAACACTTTCAGCATTAATGTGGTAAATATTTTGCACCTCACCAATGCCCAAATATTGTTGCTGACAAAAGAAATGGCACAGTTTGCATAGACACCCCAAATGTACTCTATTGTACCGCCATCAATTTCTGTTTTCTTCCACGGAATATGGCATTGCTGCCAAGAGCAGCATTTGTTGCCCATTTCAAATTGCCCCAGAATGACCTGTTTGGCTTTTTCAGAGGATAGTTATGAGTCAACCACAATTCTGTGCATTTGGACTCATATGTAGGTCAGACCGAATGGACATCAAGGAACCAGATGATTTTGATTCCAGAATTATTAATTAAATTCAAATTTTACTAACTTCCGAAGTGAGACTTGAACCCAGGGGGTCCCTAAAGGTTTAGCCTGGATTTCTGGATTATTGGACTGTTATATTCCCTCTTCTCTGTGGTGAATGACAGCTCCTTTTAGCTTCCTTCAAGAGGAAGAAATTCCACTGGTGATTGAAGGTTGGTGAGCAAGGTATTATGTATGGCTTGAACAAGGATGAGTTTATGTTTTTCTCCTATTCATGAGGATATCAAAGGGGATTATTATTGCTTTCTCATACTGCTTCATAAAAAATCCTAATATTGTACAACCTGCTGTTGTATAACAAGTATCTCATAAAAACTTGCCTTTATTTAGCTCCTTAACATTGCAAAATCTATCAATGATCTCCACAAGAAGAAGGATCGATCAAAGTTGACAGTGTATCACACAAAGGTTATATTAGGAGAGGTGACAAAAAGCTTCAACAAAGAAGTGCCTTGAAGGAGTACAGACAGACAGAAAGAAGCAGAGAGATTCACAGCTTTGGAAATTGAAAGTACAGCCACTAATGGTGGAGCAAGGAAAAGTGAGGACCCACAAGAGGCAAGATTTAAGGGAATGTTGAAATGTTGAAAAGAGTTCTCGGGCTGGAAATGGTCCCAGAAATGGAGTGGGGTGACACAGTGGAGGAATGAATATAAGAGTGATGGTTTTTACATCAGGATGTTGTTGGGCTTAGAGTCAATGTAGACCAATGAGAACAGGGCTGATGGGTGGACAGGACTTGATACAAGTTAGAATACAGATAGCACAGCTTTGTATAACGCCAAGTCGATGCAAAATATCAGGGGAAAGGCTCACATAAAGCACTGGAATAGACTGAAGTAAAGAAAGTCATGCATTTATTCGAGGTCAATGTCTTGCCTCCAAGTTTTATCCTTTGGTTAATTTGGAATCCTAGACCAACTGGTCTTGCACTTTTGTTCATGATTTGCTCTTAAGGTAGGAGTTGCATTGACACTAGTCAGGTTTACCTTGAAAACTGCTGCATGAATAGATTTCCATGCATAAAACTATGAGTAAAATAAATGCTCCTCCCACCTCTCCAGGAAAGATGTAGACATAACTGGCCAATCCTTTTGTTACGGCCCCCTTTGCCAGGCTCAGCTGAAATTCTTGAGTAAGTGTGACCAGTGTGTTGCCTCCCACACTGTGACTGGCTCTGCAGCTTTCCAATCCATTCCTAAGAATCTTGCTGGGCTAATTCTGCATGACCAAAACTGGAAGTAGAACTGCCTTCCCACATTCAAGATGAGCATTAAAATATTTCTCTGCCTGCTATCAACTGGAAGGATCAGAATTCTAACAGCTATTTTTCTTGCTGTTCATTTTCCCCAACAACTACATACTTTGCACAGCTGGATTTTTAAAATTTTAATTTCATGTCATCACTATGTAATTGAACCATGAACAGGTCATTAGTGCGCAGTGATTCGCTGCTATTTGTTTTTGTTGCAGTTATCATTATTTAATACTCAGAAAATGTACGTTTTGAAAGCCTCGCATTCCTTCAATTTCTTTTTGTTTCATTAATATTGGGGACAATTTTCTTTTCTGTTTAAACAGAAGCAGAAACTGGTGAAGGAACTGAGCAGGTCTGGCAGCAGAGAGAGTGCAGAGTTAACATTTCAGGTTTAGTGACCCTTCTTTAGTTCTGACCTCAGACCTGTTGAGTTTCTCCAGCACTTTGTTTTTGTTTCAGATTAACACCACTTTTTTTTAATTGTTCTTTCAGAAACGCAACGCTGGATGTAAGAAAACTGTAAGCTGGGAATGAGTTGCTGAAGGGCCATGTCCTGTGTTTTTTTGCTAAGTCATTGTTAAGATGAGGGCATTGTTGGCCAGTTACCCAGAGGGCAGTTAAGAGTCAACCACATTGCTGTGGGTCTGGAGTCACATGCAGGCCAGACCAGGTAAGGATGGCAGTTTCCTTCCTTAAAGGACATAAATGAACCAGTTGGGTATTTTCGACAATTGACAAAGATTCATGGTCATCATTAAATTTTTTTAAAATTAAATTTAAATTCCACCATCTGCTGCAGTGGGATTCAAACCCAGATCCCCAGAACGTTTCCTGGGTATCTGGATTCACAGCCTGGCAACAATACCACTACGCCATTGCCTCCCCATGCTGTGTTCAGTCCAGTTGTGCAATATTGCAGCCACTATGGATAATAGCACTATTAGCCATATTGCTGCAGGGAGCCGGGTTCACTAGCTGATCACATCGGGAAATAGCACATCTGCAAATGAGCCTTCTGCTTACAATGCTATTAGAGAGAAATTTCCAGGATTTTGACCCAGCGACAGTGAAGAAATGGCAATACATTTCCAAGGCAGGATGGTGAGTGGCCTGGAGAGGAACTTGAATACAGTGGTGTTCCCATGTATTTGCTGCCTTGTCCTTCTAGATGGAAGTGGTCTTGGGTTTGGAAGGTGCTGCCTGAGGATCTTTGGCGAATTTCTGCAGGGCATCTTGTAGATAATACATACCGCTGCTACTTACCATTGGTGGTGGAGGGAGTGAATGCTTGTGGATGTAGTGCTAATCAAGCGGGCTGCTTTGTCCTGGATGGTGTCAAGCTTCTTGAGTGTTGTTGGGGCTGCACTCATCCAGGCAAGTGGGGAGTATTCCATCATGCTCCTGACTTGTGCCTTGTAGATGGCGGACAGGCTTTGAGGAGTCAACAAATCAGTTTCTTGCTGCAGTATTCCTAGCCTCTGACTTGTTCTTGTAGCCACTGTGTTTGTGGTCTATTTATTTTCATTCCGTATCAAAAGACGTCTTGCGCTTTCTTCTTGAAATAAATACAGTCTTGACTCATTACACGCCCAATATGCACAAGGGTAGTCATGTGACTTCTGGGAGCTATTTCGTAAGATTCTGTGTGTCCATTTTCAAGAGCTTATCTTTCTTTACAAAATATATAATACTGCAACTATATATTCATGACACACAAATTAAGGACAAAATCAAAAACACCATAGGCTTTTTGGTATTCTTGGCCTCCCAAGTTACTTAGTTCCCCATATGACCAATTTCTGATTCCTTCCCTTCAGTTAGTTGCTAATTGACATAGGAACAGGAATAACAGCAGAGAAATCAAACTCTCAAGCTATTCCTCCATTCAAGAAGATGTTGGCTGCTTTACATCACAACTCCACTTGCTTGCGATTCTTTCAAAATCCCTTAATACCTTTACCTCTTAAAAGAAAATATCAATCTCTGTTTTGAAGTTTTAATTGAAGCCTTAAAAGTTTTTTTATCTGTGGGAGAGAGTTGGAGATTTCAATTGCCCTTTTTATGCAGACATTCCTGGCCGTTACCCCTGATTAACCTCACTGTAATTTTGAGGCTGTGTCCCATTGTTGTGGACTCACCCCGCGGGAATAATAGATAATATCTCTCTCTCCTACATCCTTGTCTTATTTCTAGTCTCCATTCATCTTGATTTGTAAAAGAATGCAATGCAAATCTCAGTAAACACAATTTGAAGTCAATAATACAGAATACCAGTGGAATTCATTCATCTTATGAATTACAGTGGCTGTCTCTCTGGGATGGGCAGAGACATTCTGTCCTTTCTACAGTGATATTAAATGGTTTATGTTTGTTTGTTTATTTGGAGGTGCTCTGGTATTTAGTTTCTTATTATAGCTTCCGTTGGTTTTCCGAGTTATTGAAGTCAGGGCAACAAATCTATAAAAGCTATTTATTGCTCTGTTGGCATTTTTGAATGGGAATTATACTTTCCGATATCCAAACTGTTAGAACTGCTCCAGTGTTTATTGATGCTCACAAAATGATCACTGATTGTTCACAAATTTACCTGCTTCTTTCACTTAGTACCCAGGGAGGTATTTTATTCCTAGCAGAGGTTTATGTTTTCATTCCCATCAGTCAAACTACAGGTTCTCCTTCACCAATATTAAAATTAAAACAAAAAGCTAAGTTCAACTGAGCATCAGTAACTACTTGATTCGCAACACCATCAACAGGAAAATGACTGTTCAGCTAACAGAACAAACACAAGCAGGTTGTCCAGGTTAGAGCAAAGAACTCACCTGAGTCACATTAAGTTTCTTCAACATCCTTCTCCAGTAATTACAAACACAAACCTGAAATTATTACTCTTGCTCTCAAATTAAAACTTCCTGAAATATCCATTTAGTATGTTAAGTGCGTCAAATCGACCATTTATCATTATTGAATGTGAAATTCATTTTATTTTGCCCAAAAACAGCTTTTAGAAAACCCTTATGAAAATCCAGAATAGCACCAGGGAGGAGAACAATATTGATCAGAAATTGTTTGTGTTCATAACCAGTGATATTCAGTCAATGTGTGCACAAAACCGCAGGAGGTCTAAAGCTGGCCAGAAATTGGTTTTGAGCCCCATCCTTTCTGTGCCTGTGGTGCCTCCATAAACAGTTTATCAATTTTACCTTGTTACCTTTGGGTCAGCAGCCCTTTGATTAAGCCCTAGGAGGGAGGGGGTGGAACAGCAGTGAGGAGGATGGGGATGATTGCAAGTACCTGTTAACATGAGGTGAGCCATTTTTACTGTTGGCTACACATCAAAGTTTATTTTGTTTTCAAACACTCACCTTATGGTAGCAGTTGCTGCTTAAGGCACAGTCATGGGTTAAGAATCCTTCAACATATAATACAAAGAGGGCCTGTAAGAGGTGTTGTAGCTTTATTCACTTATAGAGACACACAGCATAGAAACAAACCCTTCGGGCCGCCTCGTCTATGCTGACCAGGTTTCCCAAACTAAACTAATCCCATTTGCATGTGTTTGTCCTATATCCCTTTAAAGGTTTCCTATTAATGTACATGTCCAAATGTCTTTTAAATATTGTAACTGTACCTGCTCTACCACTTCTTCTGGCAGTTCATTCCATATACGCACTATCCTCTGTGTGAAAAAGCTGCCCTTTAGATCCCTTTTAAATCTTTCACCTCTCACTTTTGAGCAGGCTATGTACACCACTACAGATGTGTGTTGTTTCTGAGTTCCTGTCTTTGTTGTGATCAGAGCTACAAGTTTTCCTACTTTTTCAATGGAAGTCGCTCCAAGTGATCAAGGCACTTGTCAGAGATAGTAGGAACTGCAGATGCTGGAGAATCTGAGACAACAAGGCGTAGAGCTGGATGAACACAACAGGCCAAGCAGCATCAGAGGAGCAGGAAGGCTGACGTTTCGGGCCTAGACCCTTCAAATGGAGTTCTCCAATGTTGTTGTTCAACTGGTTGTACACTTGTATCAATGCACTATTTAATTTGAAAGTCTTTGAGCTGGTTATGTCACTGAAGAGATCTAAGTATTCTTTAATTAGCTCATCTGACATGGAAGTGTGTGCCATCTGTTTTACTGTCAGCATTGAGCTGATGATTTGGATCAGTCCTAGCTCACATGCTGTTTAATAGCTTTGTGGTGATTTATTTTCCATTCTTACCAAGTAGAATGTTGCATATGTTATTACTGTCTCCAATTTAACTGTAATATTAAATTATCCCACAACTAGTAGAGTTATTAGACCGTGATGTTCATTCATTTCCCTCAGTGATTTGTAGCGCTTCAAGTCCAGCTCTCTCTGATTAGGTTTAGCCTCAGTTAAATTCAAATGTGTAGTTAGGTAACTGCTTTAGACTTTGATTCTTTGGAATAATACAATATAAAGTATTCACCATCTATCTGCACTAAAGGAATTATAATCAGCACAAAGCAAATTATCAGTTTTTTGCTCCAGCCAGACCTCCACGCTACCTTGGACACATTCTTTGTCAATCTTAGACACCATTCCTTGTCAACTTTGTCCATGGTTCATCATGTGTCACCACATCAGAATACAAGTTGCGAGGGGTGATTCTGGCTGCACCATTGCAATACCCACTCGACCTCTTGACCACCTGTTGCTTGTAATACAAACACACATATTCATATATATATAAATTATTTGGATGAAAATGTAGGTGGTGTGATTAGCAAGTTTGCAGATGACATGAAAATTGGTGGAGTTGTAGATAGCAAGAAAGTTTGTTAAAGGATACAGGAGGACATAGATCAGTTGGGAAGGGGGTTAGAGAAATGGCAGATGAGTTAGTTCCAGACAAGGTTGAGGTGATGCCTTTTGGGAGGTCAAATACAAGAGGAAAGTATACAGTAAATGGCAGGACCTTTGGCAGCATTGATATACAGAGGGATCTTGGGGTGAATGCCTATAGCTGCCTGAAAGTGGCAACACAGTGGATAAGGTGGTAAAGAAAGCATGCGGCATGCTTGTCTTCATCGGTCAGGACACTGAGTTGGCAAGTCATGTTGCAGCTGTTAAAACTTTAGGTCGGCCATATTTGGAGTGTTGTGTGCAATTCTGGTTACCAAACTAGAGGAAGGGTGTTAAGGCTTTGGAGAAGGTGCAACAGAGGTTTACCAGGATGTTGCCTGGACTGGAGTGTATTAGCTATAAGGAGGGCTTGGGAAAACTTGATTGTTTTTGCTACAGCATCTGAGCTGCAACTGATCGAAGTATATAAAATTATGAGAGGTATGGATACGATGGATAGTTGGAGTATTTTTCTCAGGGTAGAAATATCAAATACTACGGGGCTTAGATTTAAGATGAGAGGGGAAAGTTTAAAGAAGATGTGCAAGCCAAGTTTTTTTACACAGAAAGTGGGAGGTGTCTGGAACGCGCTGCCAGGGGAGGTGGTTGAAGCATATATGTTCGCAATGTTTAACAGGCAATTAGACAGGCATGTGAACAGGCAGGGAACAGAGGGATATGGATCATGTGCAGGCAGATGGGATTAGTTTAGGATGGCAACGTGGTCTGCATAGACATGATGGGCTGAAGGGGCCTATTGCTGTGCTGTATTGTTCAAGGTCCTGTGTATCCCAAAATTTACAAGGAGTGAGAAAATTTTTGGACCTCATGAGATGTTTTTAATTTTGTGTTCTCACAAATTTTAGCCAAATTGCTAATTAACCTGTATATTTGCCCCATGTTATCTATTCCTCAAAACCTTTAAAACTTGGTTCAAATTTCTTAAGTTTGATTTTAGGATATTTGCTCCTCATTTAGGAATCCCTAATTGTTATGACTGTCAGAGACATGTGGGATTGACGTTTTGTTCAGATCCGACCAGCTAAAGGTGACATGTTCCTGTCCTCACATGTATGAATAAGTCAGACAGGAATTGTACACCAACTCGTCACTTTGTAATAGTCATAAATTGTTTGACATATTAAATTTTAATCTTATTGAATTACATAGGCTTACATGACATTACATTAAGAATAAGAGGAAATCAAAAGGAAAGAGGAAGATGCATGAAAGACCAAAATGTAACCTATGTGGAGAGGAAGAGAATGTTGATGTGAAAATCAGGTGTTGATGCAGAAATTGTAGTTAAGGAGGAGGAGTATGAATTATTGGATTTGATAACCCGGGGGACTGGGCGGGGTTGGGAGAGGTCTATTAAAATGTTAACATCCTTGCAAATCAATAAACCATTAGATAGCCAGATGAAATGTCTCCCAGGGTTTTAAAGGAGGCAGGGAGGAAATATTGGAAGGTCTGATGAAAATTTTCCAGTCCTTACTGGATACAGTTATGTTGCCTGAGGATTAGGGGACTGCTAATGGTGCACCTTTGTTTCAAAAACAAGCAAACAGATAGGTTAAACTAGTAACAGACCAGTCTGTTTAACTTCAGTCGTGGACATATAACTGGAATCAATTCTGAGAGATGGGATAAACTGTCACTTATAAAAGCATGGATTTGTTAAGGGAAGACTAAATTGATTGTTACTTCCTCAAAAAATTCAAAGAGGATTGATGAGGGTAGTTTGGTCAATTTAATGTATATGGATTTTAGCAAGGTAGTCCTGTTAAAAGGCCATGAGGTGTACGGAAATGTAGCGAGCTGGTTGCAAACTTGGCTCAGTGGCAGGAAACAAAGGACAATTGTTGACGAGTGTTTTTATGACTGGAAGGCCATCTGCAGTGCCCTGTAATAGGTCAACAAGGTGTAGAGCTGGATGAACACACACCTTGTTGTCTCAGATTCTCCAGCAGCGGCAGTTCCTACTATCCCTGTATTAGGTCCCCTGTTTATTTGCATATGATATAAAAATTGGCCATGTGAGGAGGGGAGTGAGGAGGATAGCTGTTGCCAGCAGGAAGATGTCTATGAATTGGACAGAAAAGTGGCAGATGGAATTCAAACCAGAAAAGCGTGAAGCAATGCACTGGTGAGGTCAAACAAGGCAGAGAAATATGCAATTCATGGAAAAGCAATGAGAGGTGTGGATGAAGTGAAGAATTTTGGAATGAATATTCACTGATTTCTGAACATAGTAGGATAGGTCAATAAGGTGGTTGAGAAAGTATATGGGATATTTTCCTTTATTAGTTGAGATATTGAATACAAAAACAAGGAGATTATGCTGGAACCAATCAAATCATTAGTTAGGCCACAACTTGAGTACTGTATGCAGTTCTGGTCATGTAGATTCGGAAGGGATATAATTGCACTAAAAAGAGTAAAGACAGTTACAAGAATGTTCCCATGATGGGGAAATATAGCTATGAGAAGATTGGGAAGACTGGGGCTGTTCTCCTTGGAAGGGGAGGCTGAGGAGAGATTTGATTGAGATATACAAAATTATGATAGGCCAAAAAGTCACAGAAGTCCACAGCACAGAGAAGGGATCTTCAGCCCAACAAGCCTGTGCCAGTCAAAAAATACCACCAAACTGCTCTAATCCCATTTTACAACACATGGCCAAGAGCCTTGTATGTTTTTGCATTACAAGCACACACAGAGTCATCGAGTTGTACAGCGTGGAAACAGACCCTTCGGTCCAACTCATCCATGCCGACCAGATATCTTAAATTAATCTAGACCCATTTGCCAGCATTTGGTCCAAATCCCTCTAAACCCTTCCTATTCATGTACCTATCCAGATGCCTTTTAAATGTTGTTATTGTAGTAGCCTCCAGCATTTCCTCTGGCAGCTGATTCCATACATGCTCAAGCCTCTGCGTGATAAAGTTGCCCCTTAGGTCCCTTTTAAATCTTTCCCCTCCCACCTTAAATCTATGCCCTCTACTTTTGCACTCCCCTACCCTGGGAAAAAGACTTTGGCAATTCACATTATCCATGGCCCTCATCATTTTATAAACCTCCATAAGGTCACCTCTCAACCTCCATCTAAATACTTCTTAATGTTATGCGCATTTCTGCCTCTACCACCCTCAGAGGCAGTGAGTTTGAGATTCCCATCACCCTTTGCATGAAATTATTTTTTCTCACATGTTCTCCAAACCTCCTGTCCTTTACCTTAAGTCTCTGCCCCTTGGTCATTTATCCTCTACTAAAGGGAAAGGTTCCTTCCTGTCTACCCATTTATGTCACCAATAAATTTATATGTCTATATCATGTCCCTCCTCAGTCTTCTCTGTTCCAAGAAAACAACCCCAGTCTATCCAATCTCATACAGTCATAGAGTAATAGAGCTGGACAGTCCTTTAGGTCCAACTTTTCTTTGCTGACCAGATATCCAAAATTAATCTAGGCCTATTTGCCAGTATATGTCCCATATCCCTCTAAACCCTTCCTGTTTACGTAGCCATCCAGATGCCTTTCAAATGTTGCAATTATACCAGCCTCCACCACCTCCTCTGGCAGCTCAGTCCATGCATACACCACCCTCTGCATGAAAAGGTTGCCCTTTAGATCCCTTCTCAATCTTTTCCCAATTACCTTAAACCTATGCCCTCTTGTTTTGGACTCCCCCACCCTGGGGAAAAGACTTTGGCTATTAATCCTATCCATGCCCCTCATCATTTTATAAATCTCCATAAAGTCACCTCTTACGCTCCTACTCTGCAGGGAAAGTATCCCCAGCCTATTCAGCCTCTCCCTATAGCTCAAACCCTCCAACCCTGGCAACATGATATAAAAATCTTTTCTGAACCCTTTCAAGTTTCACAACATCCTTCCTACAGGAGGGAGGCCAGAATTGATCGCAGTATTCTAAAAGTGGACAAACCAATGTCCTGTACAGCCACAACATGACCTCCTAACTCCTATACTCAATGCACTGACCAAAGAAGGGAAGCCGACCAAGCGCCTTCTTCATTATCCTATCTACCTGCGACTCCACTTTCAATGAACTATGAACCTGCACTCCAAGGCCTCTTTGTTCAGCACCACTCCCCAGCACCTTACCATTAAGGTGTACAAGTCCTGCCCTGATTTGCCTTTCCAAACTGCAGCACCTCATTTTTCTAAATTAAACTCCTTCTGCCACTCCTCAGCCCACCTCTCCCAATCCCTCTTCAGAACTGAAAATCTCCCCCAGGCAATATCCTGATAAATCTTCTCTGCACCCTCTCCAGTGCAATCACATCCCTTCTATTATGTGGATTCCAGAACTGCACATAATATTCTGTGGCCCAACTAATGTTTTATATAGTTCCAGCACGACCTCCTTGATCTTAAACCCATTGCCTTGCTGATAAAGACAAGTACTGCATATGCTTCTTTAGCAATTTTGTCTACCTGTCCCGCTACCTTAAGGGACCGGTGTAAATCATACCAAGGTTCCTCTGACCTTCAGAGTTTCCAGGGTCCTACCATTCATCGTGTTTTACCTTGCACTGTTGTCCTGCCAAAGTGTGTCAACTCACACTTATCTGGATTTCATTCCATTTGTTCATCTGACCAGCACATTATGGCCTCCTGTAATCTAAAGGCATTCTAATCATTATTTAGCACCCCATCAATTATCATATCATCTTTGCATGTACTGATCAATCCTCCTACATCCTGGATAACGAAGATGAGAAAAACCCATTTACCCTAACAGAGAGGTCACTGTTGGTGGTGGGGGAGGGGGGCATATATTTAAAGTGATCAATAGAAATATTGGACAGGATGATGAATACAATTTTTACATTCAGGAGGTGTTAGGAGTCTATAACCCATTGCCTGAAAGGGGAGTAGAGGTAGGAATCCTTGAATCATTTCAAAGGGTGTTTGGAATTGCACCTCAAGTGCAGCAAACTGCAGGGCTTTGGAGCAAATGGTGGAAAGTTGGGTTAGACTGGATGGCTTGTTTATCAGCTGGTACAGACATGATGGGCCAAGTGACCCCTTACTTTGCTGTAAGCTTTCTCTGATTTGCTGTGTTTTTTTTCTAAACTGGTGTCCATGTTCCACACTATCTACCTCCAACTTTATTCATCTAACTTTATTTGTATTCCCTTGAATTCCTTTCTCCCTCATATACCTAACAGGCTTCACCTGAAATGCATCTGTGCTATTTAACTCAACTGATTTGCATCATAAGACGACCCTCAATTCTGAAAGACTGAATGAAGAAAATTCTTATTAATTACTGATGAATGGCTATCTTACATATGTGATTTGTAGGTTTGGACTCCCACAAATTGAAGTATCATCTCTATCTTTACCTTATGAATCTGTTCAAAACATTAAAGAACATTATCAGGCCATCTCTCAGTCTTATCTTTGAATGAAAGGGACGCCTACATGTTTATTTCCCTTATTTCACAAGTCAAACTCAGTGGGCTTTGAACTCTCAGTGGGATCATAAACTAGTTCAGTCTGAATGAAGAAGGGTCACTGGGCCTGAAACATGATCTCTGTTTTCTCTCCAGAGATGCTGCCAGACCTATTGAGTATCTCCAGCAATTTCTGTTTTTGTTTCAGGACCTTAACAGTCCCTGAAAATGAGAATCCTGGGCCTCTGATTCATTTCGTTCTTGGATGATACTTAAATTTCCTCTTGGAGGCAAGATGATCAAAATTGTAAAAAAGCTATATGATTTCTTTAGAGTTCCAGATTAGCCATTCCCAACACCAGCGATGTTGTTCCATACGCTCTGCATTGAGGTAGTTTGGCCCATTATCTGTTGACGCAATCTGTTGAATTCTGATCCACGTACTTGATGGGTCTGCTCTGTGGTAGTTTGCCATTGACTTCACTCTCAGTGGCAGGGCAAGGAAGCCGCTCTCAATTCATCCTACCTTCGCCAGAACTGGAGTCAAATCCAAGATGCAGATATTAACCAAAACCACTGACTAGCTATCTAGCCAATAGAGCTAATTGGCCCCTGTCAGGATCATCATAATGCGCTATTCCAAAAAAAAATGTAATTCCCAATACCAGGAATGTAACAAACTCGTTTAATCATTGAAGCGTGTATTTATCTATGCTGCAGTCTTGATGGGGCACTGTGCTTCAGGGAGAATAGTTGGGAAACAGGCTTTATAGCAACATAGCACTGCTCCTTATCAAGCACTGCTGCCTGTTGGATGTGAAACAAAAAGAAAGAACTGCTGATACTGAAAATCCAAAACAGAAACCAGAAATAGCTGGAGAAACTCAACAGGTCCAATGACCCTTGAAGGATCATTGGTGATTCACTGGATCTGAAGTGTTGACTGTTTTCTCTTAACAGATGTTGCTGAACTTGCTGCGTTTCTCCAGCTATTTCTATTTTTGTGCCTGTTGGATGCATGGGGTCAGGAAATATATCTACTTGTGAAATGCCCCAGTAGTCATTTGAAACGTTTAAGATCCTGAGAGGTCTTGGCAGTGTGGATGTGGAGATGATGTTTTGATTTACGGCGGAATCTAAAAATGAGACCAGATTTCCTTTTCTGTCAAAGGTTCTGAGTCTTTGAGATTCTCTTCCTTAAAAGGTGGGTGGAAGCAGAGACTTTGAATATTTTTAGAGCAGAGGTAAATAAATTCTTGCGGTAAGCAATGGTTGACAGATTATCAAGGGTATGTGGGAATGTGTAACCTCAAATGCAATCAGATTAGCCATTAATTTATGGGATGGCAGAGCAGTCTTGAGGACTGAATGGCCTTCTCATACTCCAGATTCCTATTGTATGCATATATTTCAGTAATATTCTGTTGATAATACCTTCATATGAACTGAATATATGCAGTACACAGCTCAATAATCGAATACAAATACTTTTCCTTTAGCTCCATTCTTTAATCAGACATACTGGTGTCTTTTTTTTTTGAAACATTCACGGGATGTGGACCATGCTGGCCATTTCAGCATTTATTATCCAACCCCAATTGCCCAGAGGGCAGTAAAAGGCGATCACATAACTGTGGGTTTTGAGTCACATGTAGGCCAGATGAGGTCGGAAAGGTTGTTTCATTCCCTAAAGGCCATGAGTGAACCAGATTGGTTATTGAACAATTGACAACTATTTCATCATTAGCCTCAATTCCAGAATTTGTAATTAATTCAAATTTGACCATTTGCCATGATGGGACTTGAACCTGGGATCTCAGGACATTACCTGGGACTCTGGATTAATAATCTAGTGATAATAGGCTTTTGCCTCCCTGGCATATATAATTGCATATATTTACCTTAATTTGAATTAAAAATCATATAACCTTTGATCATGATTTTACAATGTTACTGGCATAAAGTACTTTGACACGCCAGAAACTCACAAATGAGTTAAATTCAAAAAGTTTGATTATATAACTTTATTCAGATACATTCTGATGTATTGTTACTTCATACATAGAATGGCAAGAGTACAGAAGGGCCTGGCTGATTTGGCAGTGATTTCTGACTGTATTCACAATAATGAAGTAATTGGTTAAGTACCTGGCCAAAAATAAAACAACAGCTTACAGAGTTATTGAGCTCTAGACTTCGATGTTATTTTTTCCTCTGGTTTTGACAAATCACAATGATGTTTGCCAGCTCTGTGTATTTTTACGGTCTTCTGTAAAATTAACAAAAACCATACTCAATAAAGAATTAAATCTTTTTCTAATTCCCAGAACTCTCACACAGAACATTTCCTCATAAGCGACGACCATTCAGGATGTAACTATTACTTTACATTCGGCAAAAACATACAGTTCTGAACTTATCCACCACAAGTGCACATCTATCCCATGTTCAATTCCTTATGACATTGGTTCTAATTCCTACTAGTCTGACATAAATTGATTCCTACGAGGAGCAGAGGTAATATGTGTTTGAGCTCACCTCATATCAATGTTAACCTTCCCTGAATCCCATGTCAATACTCAAAATGGGAACAACTGATGCCATTTCATGTGGATTTTGTTTATTTTTACAATTTCTTGGAGCTGAACATCAGCTTCCAAGTGGAGATAATTGCAATCAGTACCTATTTTAGAAGGGAAGTTGGATTAAACTTTTGCTTTGAGAAGTGAATTATTATGTAAAAGGTTATTGAAGGTTATTTTACCTGAAGGCCTCGCTGAGATCTTCTGGCCTCCTGAACCATAACTTGAAAAAGAAAGGCCCTGACATTGACACCACTACTTGCAATTTAATTCTTATTGAAAGACAAGGAAGTGTTCTAAGGTGAAATGCTTGCACATTCTATTAGGAAGTGAAATGTTTCTTGCATTTGCTGCAGACATCCTGTGATCAGCAACTGTTATTTCCCAAAGGAGTTAGTCGATGTCACTCTGCTTCAATTCCCTCTCTTAACGCATGGAGTGCAGTCACATTATTAAATAATGAGCTTCCCGCTGTTTCTCAGTCAGGGCTCAGGATCTCTTTATAACTATTCAACAACTTTTCTTCTAATTAATTGCTATGCAGACAACTAAGCATGATTGCTTTATATGCGGCTTGGCCAGGTCTACATTGCAAGAATGTAACATCTGCTGTGCATGCTTTTTTTGAAGCAACATGCTCCCTGAGGCAGAGTTCTGAGTTCCGTCGCGAAATAGAACCATTTGGCCTGTGGCCTCATGATTCTGTCTCCCACTGGGATACTCCATGCCACCAGTACCACAACTACGAAAGATGCTTTTAAATATACTGCTCTTCTAAAGCTGGATGATTTTGGTTTCAAAGTACAGCTAATCCGCTCTTTTTGACACTGACCAATTTCAGACTGCCAGGCCAGTCAATTACACAATTGTGCTATAATTACATAGTGTTCACTGCAAAGGGACAGTCCATCTACCCCAACAGATCCTCGTCATCACAACGACAGATTGGAACCCTGAGGTAACATGGACATTGCTAACTTTTAAATTCAAAGTGTGTTTTTAAATGATGTGTGCTGCAGACAAAAGAAATGACTATGGGTATAAATTCAGTTGCTGACTGTCTGTCCTGTATGGAATCCATGAAATGTTACACCTATAGAGCATCTAGGGAACCTTCAAACAAGGTGAAACATAAGAGAAAGAGATAATGAGGGGAGGTGAATATGTCCCTGTGCGAAGCAGAAAGCCACCTCTTGCAGAGTTTGAATATATGGACCTTCCAGGACTATTCAAAAGAAGATTCAGAAACTGACAACAAGACTAACCCATGTGTGACCTGATACCCAAATGTATGGGCTAGTCTGCTTTGAGGATCACAGCTCTGAGAATAGGCATTTAAAAACCACTGCATGACAAGGAAGTGGGAAAGTACTCTCTCTCTCTCTGAGTGCTACCTATCACCCCCTGTTAAAAAAGAATTAGGACTAAAGTGTTGCAATCAACCTACAAAGCCAAGAATCTTGCAATCAACTGTTCAACTGAGCTACTAGTAACATTCAACCCATTTATGTAATGTTCAACTATCCGTTCTTCAGAAACAATTCACAGACTTACCTGTTTTTTTTTTAACTTCTGTCATTTTGTACTCATGCCTTATATTTAATTTGGGTCTCTATTGCTTCCCATGTTTGTAATTAATAAACATACTATTTTTGTGAATTCAAGAAAATCTGGTTAAATTGGCTCCTTTTAAAACATAAGTTCAGTTGGATCTTTGGAAAAGGTATCCAGAGGGAAGAGATCCTTACTAAAATTAACCCTGTCACAACCAAACAAGGGGCCAAGTGAATAGCTGAGGGGAGGCAGTTCACCCCTCCTTTTGTGGGTGGTTAATGGTTGAGGTATCTCACCTGCAACTCAAAGAAATTGGGAAACCTCGCTTGGGGACTGTCTAGAACAATATTGGAACTTATGCTCCACCTGAGTATCGGACAGTAATAATCTATTGCTCCAGGTGAATCCTCTGTAGCCATGAGTTTTAATCCCATCATGGCAGCTGGCCGAATTTGAATCAAATGTGAATCTGCAATTAAAATAAAAATTAGTCTAATGGTAACCATGTAATCACTGTAAGCTGTCATGAAATCCATCCGGTTTATTAATATCTTTTAGAGAAAGAGATCGGCTATCCTTTCATAGTCTCGCCTACTTGTGTCTCCAGACCTACAGTAATGTGATTGACTCTTGAAAGAGCCCTGAAATGGCCTGGAGATCCAACCAGTTCAAGCAATTAGGGATGAGCAACAAATGCAAGCTTTGCAAATGTCGACAACATTCCAGGTAAGAATCAAAACAAGTCATATTCCACCCTCTTTCATCTAACCCCATCAACACATCCTTCTTTTAATTTTTCCCTTGTGCAGTTATCTAGCTTCTCTCTAACAGGAGCTACGCTATTCAGCTGAACTGCTCCCTATGATAGAGAGTTCCAAATTGTAACTGTTCTCTGGCTAATGAAGTCTGGCTAACTTCTGATTCAATTGACTAGTGACTCTTATACTTAAGGCTAACCCTATTTTCATATCTCTTGCAAGTGTAAAAAAAATCTTTTTTATGTCTATCATATTGAGCCTATTCATAACTTTAAAGAGTTTACTCTACTCTTTTCAAAAAAAAACCTTTTCAATCTTTCCTTATGTCATATCTCATTGTATCATTCTTGTCCATGCAAGCATACTTGGGTCTTTGGCACCACAGTAGTGATCATAATTCTGAGCCAAGAAGTGGGATCAAGTATTCCCTGCCCCAGATGTTTTTCACAGAATGCGTCGACAGATTGATTAAAAATAACTACACATGGGTATATATGAATTAGGAGTAGGTCATATTTCCCCTTCAAACAGCTCCACCATTTGATAAGGCAATAGATAATCTAATTGCATCCTCTACTTTCCTGTCTAGCCCCTATCTTAAGTGACCAAAACGGTACATAGCACCATTTAGTCAGTCTCATCAATAGCCTGTACAATAACAGTGAAACCTCCCTCCTTTTATATTCCATTCCCCTTTGAATAATCAACAAAATTCCAACTGCATTCTTACTTCTTTGCTGTATCTACGTTTTGTGATTCCCATACCCCAGGCCACCCAGATCCCTATTTAGAGTTCTGCAATCTTTCATTGTTGAAATAACTTGCTGCTTTTCTATTCATCCTACCACAGATGACAAGTTCACATTTTCTGCCAAAGCTTTGCCCACTCACTTTGCCTTTACTCCTTTGCAGACTCGTAATGTCCTCACAACTTCCTCTCTTTTTGGATCGTCAGCACATTAACAACCCATATTGTCAGCACCTTCATCCAAGTCAATGACAAAAGTTGTGAATTGATGAGGCCCCAGCACTAATCCTTCTGGCACTGCGGTCGTTGCATTCACTTGTATGCCAGCTCCAATGCCTCTGTACTCATTATAGAATAAAAGGAGACCAGAACTATCCACAGTTCTCCAAGTGATCAGGGAGATGCATGGGAATAGCATGTAAAATTTGCCCTCTAAACCTTCCCTCTTTCCATAGCCAAGACCTCCTCAAAATATTCTGCCCTGAGATCGGGCAATTCACCACTTGGTAAACCATGTCTTCAAACTACTCTGAATACCACCAATATGCTGTACCGGGGCACCTTTTTGTGGTTAAAATGATAGATGGCACAAGACTATAATGTACAAGATTGAGTTAAAATCAATGAACGAATCTCACTGACCTTTTGAATACCCTTTGAAGTTGCAGTAATTTATTTATTTCAATTACATACCGTTTTTAAAATTGCCTTCTGCAAATTCCTACTCTTAAATATTTTAAAGTAGAATGACGGTGTGGTTTAATTTGAAAAATCAGAATGAGGTGAAGATGCTGACATATTTCTCATGAAAGGTCTGAGCTGTGGTTAATGACTTCCTGCGCAGAATATCTGTGCTTTGCTATACCCTCAAAGTGATGGTGACGTAGTTTGGGAAAACCCAAGATTGTTTTGAAAATTGCAACAGCAATAGGAGTTCAAATTCTAATTTGACACAGCTTGCTAATCATTAAGACTTCATCTACTGTAAGCTTTTATTTCTAGAGATCAATTAGACCTTCTTTGGGGTAACAATCATGATGTAGGACTATTCAGACCGAGGTGGACAACATGTCAAACTCATGCACACATGGCTGTGACACTTGCTGGTGCACCTCCAGCGCTACTGTCTGCCTCAAGTATCACCCTCCAGCTCACCACACAGCAGGAGGCTCCAGTAGCTTTGCTTGCAAACCATGTTACAGTTGATCAGTTCTTCTTGAAGACAGGCTGTATCTTAAAGGGATGTTACACTAAAATATCATTGCAATACACATGCACTGAACTCCAGGACAGAAGAGGGATACATGGTACCAGATGTTAAAGTCGAGGTTTGTGGGTAGACAGGAGGAGAAGGATTGTGGTGCTGTATCTGCTGACTATGGCCACAACACAAGAGTCATCTTTTCACCAAAGCGGGTAGTAAGACCTGCCGATGCTGGAGTCAGAGATAACACAGTGTGGAGCTGGAGAAACACAGCAGGCCAGGCAGCATCAGAGGAGCAGACGTTTCGGGTCGGGACCCTTCTTCAGAAATGATTTTGTCAACTTTCAAGCTCCTCTGATGCTGCCTGGCCTGCTGTGCTCCTCCAGCTGCACACTGTGTTGTCTCTTTTCACCAAAGCGACAAACTTAACCCAACAACTATCCAGGTGCATGTAGTAAAAGCAATAATTATACAAACAGGCAAAACAGAATTTGCAAAACCAACATTTCAAACTTCAAGGTCTTTGGAAGTCTGACATCTCCTCCTGATCAGGTGATCCTATGCTTACCTTGGAAGGTGAACAAGGTTTAAGATCGCACTTGTTTGATATCTTGGTTGACTTGCTGCTGGTTGCTGTCACTCAACATCACTGCACGTTCTGTATCATCAAAGCGTTCTTCCTCAGTGACAGGGTGACAGCTTATTAGTATTATCACTGCACTGTTCATACATAGACCCATGATCAGGGGACTTGGGTTTGAATCCCACTACGGCAGATGGTGGAATTTGAATTCAATAAAACTCCAGAATTAGGAGTCTAATAATATCAATGAATCCATTGTTGTTTGCCAGGAAAAACCCACCTGGTTCACGAATGTCCTTTAGAGAAAGAAACTACCATCCTTATCTGGTCTGGCCTACTTGTGACTCCAGGCCGACAACAATGTGGCTGACTCTTAACTGTCTTCTGGGTAGTCAGCGATGGGCAATGAATCCTGACCTAGCCAGTGATGCCCTCAATTCATGAATGATTTTTTTAAAAATTCCCTTTGTGCATCTTAGCTGTGTTCTGTTTTGATCTGAGATTGTTCCTGTTCCTTTGCTATGTGCCATCGAAAGTCAAATCAACAATGTCGTCACCTGGTTGCATTTTTTTTCTCAGAAACGTCAGCTGGTATTCAAGACATTGCATTTGTATTTCTAACTTGCACTTTCTGCCCAACCGCAGTTTTGGTAGTTCTCTATCTGCTCACTTGTCAACTTTTTCACTCGATCTTTGAAGAAGAATAGCATGTGTCTCCAAATGTTTCCACAATTGGTTGCTGAGCAATGCCATCCACATTTGTCTTCTGAGCATTGGTCTTGGTAACCTCTTCTCAAGTCAAACTACAGAAAAATTCAGCAATGCCACATGAAAGCTTTGCCTTGTTGCTCGACAGTTAATTATCACTGTTTTAGTAGTATATACCATACATTCTGCTCCTTAGTAAAGTGTGTTAGGCAGTACGGTGTTAATTAGTTAGTATAGTGAGTAATCAGCCACAGTGTTGCTCTAAGAGTGAAGGGCAAGGGCAGCAAATGCAGGGAACCCTAAATGGCAAGAAATACTGAGAATTCGACAAAGAAAAGGAAGGAAGCGTCTGAGCAGCATAGTAGCTCAATGGTTATCACAGCTGAGGTTGGTTGGCTCGCTGAGCAGGTTTGTTGTTTTGCAGACATTTCGTTACCATGCATGGCAACATCCTCAGTGCAGCCTCCGATGAAGTGTCGGTGTGTTTTCTCGCCTGGTTTTTAAACTGTGGGGTCCGTTGAGATGGATTGCCTCACTTCTGGTTTTCCTTCATGGTGGAATGTATATGGGCTCGAGTTCAATGTGTTTATTAATAGCCTGCTTCATGGAGTGCCACGCTTCCAGGAATTCTTGTGCTTGTCTCTGCCTAGCCTGTAGCAGGATCTTGGTGTTGTCCCAGTCAAAGTCGTGGTTCTCCTTATCCATGTGGATTGAGATGAGTGAGTATTGGTCGTGAATTTTTGTCGCTAGTTGGTGTTCACGTACTCTTGTTGTTAGTTTCCTTCCTGTTTGTCCAATGTAGTGTTTCTCGCAGCTTCTGCAGGGGATTTTGTAGATGACACTGGTCCCGTCCATTGCGGGGAGTGGGGTCTTTAGTTTGGGTGCGCAGTTGTCGTAGGGTTGATGTGGGCTTGTGTGCCACTCTGATGCCCAGCAGTCATAGGAGTCTTGTGGTGAGTTCCAACATGTTCCTGATGTAGGGTAGTGTGATGAGTGTGTCGGGGCGTGTAGAATCTTTCTGATGCTGTTCGCG
This sequence comes from Rhincodon typus, assembly GCF_021869965.1. Classification (NCBI taxonomy): domain Eukaryota; kingdom Metazoa; phylum Chordata; class Chondrichthyes; order Orectolobiformes; family Rhincodontidae; genus Rhincodon; species Rhincodon typus. The sequence continues at coordinate 108,846,794 of NC_063334.1, forward strand.
TAGGCATCTTTTGACCCAGTTCTTTGGACATCCATTATCCTTGAACACTTGGAAGAGGTATTCTTCTTCCTCTTGGCATAGTTCCGTGTTGCTGCAGTGTGTTGTTGCCCGTTTAAATAGTGTTTGCACACAGCTTCATTTGTGTGTGCTGGGATGGTTACTATTGAAGTTCAATACCTGGTCTGTGTGTGTGGCAGACCCTCAGACCCATAGTCTCCCTACCAGGCACTCCAATGCACAGATTAGCCAAAGAACTACAAAGACGACTCAGGCACCTAGTCAACAAGTCACCCCACTCTATCCACTCAGCCCAAGAATTCCTCAACTTCATCAAAGACATAAATATAGAGGATGAAGAGACCATGATATCGTTTGATGTCACTGTCCTATTCACATCAATAGACATACCACAAGCAAGGGAAACAATGACAACACTACTTGAACAAGAACACGACTCGAGTGAAACCATCTCCAAGGACAACATGCTCAAACTATTGGACCTATGCCTGACCACCCACTTCACCTTCAACGGCCAAACATACGAGCAAATCAAAGGGACACCCATAGGAACGCCTATGTCCGGACTCATAGCAGAGACAGTGATGCAAAGACTGGAAAGGACCGCCCTTCCGCAAATCCAACCTAAACAGTGGATATGCTACATAGACGACACCTTTGTCATCGTAAAACGGACAAAATTAGAAGAGACACACAAACTTATAAACCGCACCCTCACCGGAATAAGATTCACCAGAGAGGAGGAGAAGAACAAACAACTCCCATTCCTGGACGTCATGGTAGCGAGCAAGACAAATGGGGAACTGCAAACGAAAGTACACTGAAAAGCCACACACACAGACCAGGTATTGAACTTCAATAGTAACCATCCCAGCACACACAAACGAAGCTATGTGCAAACTTAAATGGGCAACAATACACTGCAGCAACACGGAATTACGCCAAGAAGAAGAATACCCCTTCCAAGTGTTCAAGGACAATAGATATCCAAGGAACTGGGTCAGAAGATGCCTACACGAACAGCATCAGAAAGATTCTACACGCCCCGACACACTCATCACACTATCCTACATCAGGAACATGTTGGAACTCACCACAAGACTCCTCCGACTGCTGGGCATCAGAGTGGCACACAAGCCCACATCAACCCTACGACAACTGCTCACCTGAACTAAAGACCCACTCCCCGCCACGGACACGACCAATGGCATCTACAAAATCTCCTGCAGAGACTGCGAGAAACACTATATCGGACAAACAGGAAGGAAACTAACAACAAGAGTACATGAACACCAACTGGCTGCAAAAAGACATGACCGATACTTACTCATCTCAATCCACATGGACAAGGAGAACCATGACTTTGACTGGGACAACACCAAGATCCTGGGACAGGCTAGGCAGAGACAAGCACGAGAATTCCTGGAAATATGGCACTCCACGACGCATGCTATTAATAAACACATTGAACTCGAGCCCATATACATTCCACTATGAAGGAAAACCAGAAGTGAGGCAATCCAGCTCAACGGACCCCAGAGTTTAAAAACCAGGCAGGAAAACACACCGACGCTTCATCGGAGCCTGCATTGAGGATGTTACTCAGCATGGTAACGAAACGTCTGCAAAACAACAAACCTGCTCGGTGAGCCAACCAACCTCAACACCTACAACCCGAGCTACAAATCTACTCCAAAACCTGAGAGGCTATCACAGCTGCCTCGCAGCGCCAGTGACCCGGGTTCGATTCCACTCTCGGCCAACTGTCTGTGTGGGGTTTGCACATCCCTTGTCTGCATGGGTTTCCTCTCACAGTCCAGAGACGTGCAGGTTAGGTGGACTGGCCATGCTAAATTGCCCTGTAGGTGTCCAGGGATGTGCACATTAGGCGGATTGGCCATGGAAAATTCAGGGTGGCAGGGATAGGCTGGGGGGCGTTACATCTGTGTAGGATGCTCTTTGGAGGGTCAGTGTAGATTCGATGGCCCTAATGGCCTGCTTCTACACAGTGGGGATTCTGTGTCAGGTACAGTGTGTTAAAAACAAAGGAGGCCCTTCAAAAGTATAGACAGCAAAAGGATCACCATGGGAAGAGAGAGGGCTATTCAAGACCAAAGGGCAAACTGTATGTGGAGACAGAGGTCATGGGTGTGGTGTTAACTGAATGTTTCTCGTCCATATTCACAGAGGACAAAGACATTGTAACTGAGGATTTTAAATTAGATGTCAAAGTTTTAGAAAATGTTAAGTTGAAAAAGGAGGAGGAATATATGTTTTAAAGGCATAATGGTGCATAAATCCCCATGTGAGGAGACTGCTGAGGCCCTGGCGGAGATACTTAATACTTCGAGATAACAAGGTGTAGAGCTGGATGAACACAGCAGGCCAAGCAGCATCAGAGGAGCAGGAAGGCTAACGTTTCGGGCCTAGTCCCTTCTTCAGAAAATTCTAGGCCCAAAACGTC
>NC_063334.1:108849375-108899328 GCF_021869965.1 Rhincodon typus
GCAGGAAGGCTGACGTTTTGGGCCTAGAATTTTCTGAAGAAGGGACTAGGCCCGAAACGTTAGCCTTCCTGCTCCTCTGATGCTGCTTGGCCTGCTGTGTTCATCCAACTCTACATCTTGTTATCTCAGATTCTCCAGCATCTGCAGTTCCTACTATCTCTGAAACATACTTAATACTTCGCTGGACAGAGGTGAAGTGCCAGATGACCGGAGAATAACCAATGTGGTTCCTTTGTTCAAGAAAGACAGCAGAGATCGGCCTGGTAATTACAGACCACTTTGTCTGAACTCAGTGGTGCGGAATTCACTGGAAGAATTTCTGGGGGACACGATTAATCCAGCACTTGGAAAGGCAGGGATTGATCAGAGTTAGTGAGCATTGATTTGTTAGGGGAAGATCCTGTCTGACTGACTTGATCGAGTCTGTTTTTTGAAAATGTGACTAAACGTATTGATGATGGCAGTGCAATTGAAGTCGAGTACATGGACTTCAATAAAGCCCTTGACAAGTCCCACTTTGGAAAGCTGGTCCAAAGGACAAGACCCCATGTGATCCAAGGCAAGTTGGCAAATTGGATGGAAAATTGGTTTGCAAGTAGGAAGCAAAGGGTGATGGTGGAGGTGTTTTTTTGTGATTGGTAGCCTGCGACTAGTGATGTACCACAGGGATGGATGCTGGGATCCATGCTGTGTGTTAACAGCATGGATGCGAATGTAGGAGGTATAAGTAAGTTTACAGGTGACATGAAAATCGGTGATGTTATTGATAGTGAGAATGATGGTCTCAGGCTAGTCTGGTATTGTTCAGCTCGTAAATTGGGCAGAACAATGGTGGATGGAATTTAATCTTCTTGAGCATGAGGTGATATATTTTGGGAGAGCTAATAAGAGGAAGCTATACACAGTGAATGCTAGGTCCCTTGGGAGTACTGAGGAACAAAGTGACTTTGGTTTAAAAGTCCACAGATCCCTGAATGTATCAGCGCATGAAGAAAAATTGGTGAAGAAGGCATACAGGATGCTTGCCTTCATTATCTGGGGCACAATATCAGAGCAATGAAGCCTTGTTACAACTTTATAAAACATCAGTTAGGCCACAGATGGAATACTGTGTGACATTCTAGTCATCATGCTATCAGGAGGATGTGAATGCACTGGAGAGAGGGTGCAGAGGAGATTTATCAAGGTGCCTGGGATGAAAAGTCTCAGTCATGTGGAGAGACTGGATAGACTGGCTTTGTTTTCCTTATTGCTTAGGAGGCTGAAAGGAGAATCTAACTGAGGTATACAAAATTATTCGAGGTATAGACAGGATAGATCGTGAGAAACTTTTCCCTACGGTCGACATGTTTAAGATCAGAGACCAGAGTTTAAGTGGATGATAAGTAGTTTAGAGGGGTCCTGAGGACTTTTTTCTCATCCAGAGGATGGTAGAAACATGGAATGCACTGCCGAGAGAATGGTGGAGGCAGGTACTCTTGCAATATTTAAGAAGCGTCTGGACAAGCACTTAAAATGCCAGGGCATAGTAGGCTATGGACCAAGTGCCTGTAAATGGGATTAATTTAGATGGGATTAATTTAGTTTGATGCTTGTTGGTCAGCATAGACATGGTGGGCCAAAGGGCCTGTTTTTATGCTGTATGACACTAGCCACCTTTACATTGATGTACAATTCATACTGATACAGAATATACAGATTTTCTCATGTATTCTCAAAGCTTCTTCCTAATGTCCAAAACTGGTAAAAAAAAACAATGCAAGCAATCGAAATGAACTCTCTACCCCATATACAGCCATGAGCTGTCCAAAAGATTGAGATTTCTTTTGTGTCTCTGCAGCATCTGATTTAGGTGCTATGACTGAGTAAAAGGGAGAAGTTGGACAATCTAGGACTGTTTTCTTTAGACCGTAGGAGACTGAGGGGAGATCTCATAGAAGTGTATAAGAGCATGAGAGGCATGGATAGGGTGAGTGCACTCAGTCTTTTTCCCAGGGTTGGAGAATTGAGGACCAGACAGCATCAGTTTAAGGTAAGAGGGGAAAGAATATATGGGAACCTGAGGGGCAACATTTTTTTTAACACAGAGGGTGGTACGCCTATGGAATGAGCTGCCAGCGGAAGTGGTTAAGGCAGGTACATTAACAACATTTAAAAGGCATTTGGACGAATACATGGATAGGAAAAGGTTTAGAAGGATATGGGCCAAGTGCAGGGAAATGGGGTTAATGTGGATGGCCATTTTAGTCGACGTGGACCAGTTTGGGCTGAAGGGCCTGTCTCCATGCTGTCGGACTCTATGACTATCTGAGAGACTCCCTTCAGGGCTAATGATATCGGTAACTGCTTTTAGGTTCACTAGGATTCCTGCCTTGGCAGTATAAACCAAAGCTGAAACTGGAACGTAGAGGGTAAACGTTTGTTTTTTTTTGACAATCTTCTTCTGGAGTTGTGGGTGATTTTATAGTACCTTCAGGGCTTTGATGCTTTCTCAAGTGACCAAGACTCACTGAGAACCTGGAGTTATATATAGGCATGTTCCCCAAACTGTGCATTTGTGCATCTGCAGCTGTACCAGAGCTCAGGTCTTTCCTTTGGTTGGTGAATTCTTATGGAAAATTGATACATAACCTGGACTCCAGCCTGGCACCTTTGCATCAATTCTTCAAATGCAGCAATTTTTAGTCAACCTTTAGGATTATAAATTAAAGCAAATTATTTGAATTTTATTCTTGCGTTAATGTTTTCCTGGTTAAAATGTAACTGCTGAAAGGAAACATTCTCATCTTATCAATTCTTTTGTGGGACAACATGCCAGAATATTAAACAGAAGGCAACCATAAATAGGTCTGGCACTACATATTGAATTATTCCCAGGCATATGTCACAACCAAAAGGATTAGAAAGTAATATATTGTACTATTAGGCCTCAAGACACTATTTGCTTCATGGCACTTAACTTTCACTATTGTCAAGTCTTTGTTACAACACTCAGTGCACACATCAAACAGTGAGAAGAGAAAAAGAGTTTTTTTTGACAGAGATCATGATGCACCAGCCAATTGAATCAGTCACTTCTAGAAACTGAATTTTAATTCAATACAGACTGTGGGATCAAGATGGAAATGTCCGATGTGGCATGATTTTCGGATAATATCAACCCTTTTCACACAAGGGCATGCATGATATGTCAGCACAAAGTTCTGATACTCTGCCCTTTCTTTGTCAAATTGAGGAAAGGAATTAAAGTACTATACTGGGCACAAGTATACTTTGCAGGGTTGCAGCACAGCACAAAACCGCACACACTTAGCTAAATATTGACTTTTGGAGCTCAAATTTTGAGGTAAAATGTGGGTGCATCATGTGAGTAATATTTCTGATTGGTTAAAATCCATGTGTGGTCTCGCGTATGATGAAGCACATCAGGACTTTGGATTTACTGTTGTTTCACACGACAACTAAAACAGTGTGTGGGATTTGATCAGTGCCATTTTGGAGCAGTCTTTTTTGCTCTCTCAGATGCTCACCCTTCTCATGACTACTTTCATCCACTTCCTTCCTCTCACCATATTTGTCCTGAGGCCTTCCTCGCAGCAAACATTCAGGAGAGAACGCAGCGAGCGGGAGGGTTGGGAGTAGGATGGAATTGGCCTTTGGGAAAAGCAGCAAGTATCTAGTAAATTGGGAAGAATAAGGATCATTTTGGCTGAAATTCGTGCAGTGAATTTTATGAGGTACATGAAAAATTAAAAGGATTTTTGTCCAAAACTATGGTTGATTCTTCTCGCAACTATTACACTATTATATATGACGCAGCTCCACTTTGGACTCAGAGGTATTCATCCTTTGTAAAGCACTGCTATGCACAAGATGACGAATTTCATTTTCAATAAGAATCATACAACTCATGGACATTCTCCCTTCAGTGAATAAAGGTTGATTTAAGGTTCGAGGAGAAGCAAACTCTGGGCCACCTCAGGTAATGTCCTGCACTGCCACCTCAGGGAGCGTTTCCCTGCAACGGGAGGGAGAAATTCCATTGGCAGGAAATGTAACCTATAATTATGGTTGGCACAGAACCCTTCAGTCCTCATTTACTAACCAGGAGCAAGGTGCAATCTCAGTTTACCCATCCATGTTACCATGACCATCTCTACCATCCACTGCACCAGTACAATACGAGAAATACGGGGAAGTATATGAAGATTACAAGACAGAAACAGATAATTCAGCCTATTCAGTTATATTCACCCACTCCACCAACCCTTCAAAGCTTCTTCCTTCTTTTGCCTATTCAATTTAAGTGTGAATGTTTCTGCCTCTTTCACTAATGTTGGTCACATATTCGATAGCTTCATGATTCTCTGCGCAAAAGCATAGCTCCCTCCTCAGCTCTAAATCTTAACATCTGCAGCTCCTTATTCTGTACTCCTCAACAAATTAAATCTACTGCCTTCTGTCCAATCTGTCCCATCACCAGGACAAAGCAGCCTATTTGACTGGCAGCCCATTCTCTACCTTAACTATTCTCTTGCTTCACGACCGAAACATATTGTGTACCATTTTCAAGCTGTACTGCAACTCATCAAGGTTACTTCGACAACATCTTCCAGACCCACGGCTTCTATTACCTATAAAGATAAGGACAGCAAGTACGTGGGAACTTCACCAAGTAACTAACCATCCTGACTCGGAACTATATTCTTTCAGTGTCAATGTGTCAAATTCATGAAACTCCCTCATGACAACACTTTAGGTGACCCAAACCCTGAAAAGGCAGCAGAGATTAATGAAACAACTCATTAAATATTGGAAACAAAAGCAGAATATGCTGGAAAAGCTCAGCAGTTCTGGCAGCATCTGTGGAGAGAAATCAGAGTTAATATTTCCGGTCAAGTGACCCTTCCTCGGAACTCCTGGACTCTGAGCAGATAACAATCCATCCATAATTTTAAACAGTCTGTCATATTCCACCATGACCTGAACTATTTCACCAAAGAAATCCAATACTTTCAAGTCCTTTTGTTTCATGTCAGTCAGTCTCCTTACAAACATTCAATTTAACCAAATTTTAATCAGATTAATAATCTCCGGCCAATTCTTTTTTCCAGGATGTTCTGCAGTGTTTCCCCATATGGACATGTGTCAAAGCCATCCCTGGAGTGATCTGGGCTGTATTCACTGCTCTTAAACCTTCAATCATGTCTATTGCTTCCTTGCAAGAGTTCTGTTGTGGTTGTCAAGCATGACCAATAATCTTGAAACTCCGACTGGTAATTTCGACTGTTTGCCTTATCTAGATATCTGCAATTTTCATCTAAATTCAAGACTGTAATTATTTCCTTAATACAGCCAGTAAATGAATGGATCTGTTATTACCTCAGGTAGTTTGGCATGCCCATTTTTAAATGGGTACCACATTGGCCATTTACCAGTCCTCCAGCTCATGTCCACTCTCGACATACCCCTAAAGAATCATTTAAAGGACCTCTATAACTTCTTCCATTACCTTCTTCAGGGCCCTCTTAGGCTCTGCTGTTCCCTCATCTTCCATTTAAATAACTTGAAAATTTTACCTTCAATCTATTATATTATTGCTAATCCTGCTATTGTCACTTCTGCATTCCTCCCTGACACCCTTCTCTTTAGTAAAGATCTGAGAGAATTACTTATTAAATATTTGCCATTTTTGGATCTTTATCTACAAATTGAATATCTTCTCCTCTCACGAGGTCCTATCGTGCTGCTTTCAATTCTCTTTCTACTGATGTACTTGTAACTTAATTCACAGTTCCATATGATTTATTTTGTTGAATCTCCCTCTCGTGTTCCTTATTAGTATTTCTTATCCTATTCTTAACCTTTTCCACATTTTCCCATATTCTGCTTCAGAATTTTCATTATTATTCACATAGCACTTGTTAGGTCCTCCTCTCCAAATTTAATTGGTTGTGAATCCCTTCGTCTATTCATGCCACTTAAAGGTAGTCATAGGTTCCTACTTCATTTTTCAATGGAGCATACATAATTTGTAACTTTGCAAACTCTTTCTGTAAAAAAAACCCACTCTGTGCCAATTATTTCTTCCACCTTACTTCAGCTATCCTCCCTTTCGTCTTTCTAAAATCTATGCTGCTCTAAACTGGCTTTCTAGTTTAAATACTGACTTCATAATGACTCCCAAGATGTTTCTTCGCTTTGGAACTTTTAAAAGTCATGACAACTTTTAAATGCCACCACCTGTACACGTTACTGATGGCATCTGCCCCGTAACAGCCAAGAGCAAAAAATACAAGAACGTGTGTTCTATTTGAAGTAGTTAGTTCTCCATGGTAGAAACCAAATGAAGGAGGCTATGAGTGAGGAATTGGACATAAAAGAATGGACACTATCTATACTTCAGATACATAGAGCATTCATGAGATAATCTCTTGAGTTGCTTCCACTGGAGTTTAGAAGAGAATGATATTACTTGACTGAAGTTTATGATATCCCGAATGGTCTTGTTAAATGGATATGGAAAAATATACGTCGTCTTGTGAGTAAGTCCAAAATAAGGAGGAGCCGTTTAAAAATTAGGGGCTTCCCTTTCAGGAGAGGGATGACGAGAATATTTTTACCATCAGAAGGCTGTGCAACTTGGGAAAACTTCACCTCAGGAGGTAGTGGAGGTGGGATCATTGAATATTTTTAAAGCGGATGTGAACAGATTCAAGTTAGGCAGGGGAACGAAACATTATTGGGGAAGTGGAATTCAAAGATGGAATGTAGAATCAGTCAAATGTTATTGATCTTGTTGATTCCTTAAGAAAAACCATCACTAAATTATTGCAGTTATGGTGGCCATTCAGCCCATTGTGTCTGCAGCAGTTCTATCATCTAATGCCAATCGCCTACCTTTTCCCCATATCCCTGCACACCATGACTAATCAAGTAATCGCCCAACGCTCTACTTAAGGCTTTACTTGAAGCTGCTTCCACCACATTTCTAGGCAGTCTATCCCATACTTAGCCAACTTGCCTTTTATAAAAGCTTTTTCTTACACTACCCTTGCTTTGTTGGCACATCACATGAAACCTGTGCCTCTCACTCATTTCTTTTACAAGTGGAAACAACTTCACTCTAACTGCTCTGTCCAGCCCGCTCATAATTTTGTCCATGTTCGCTCATATCATATGTTTACATATCATAATAAATCATTTATCATCTTTATCAGTAAGATTCCTCTATTTCTGTCAATCAAGGCCATTCAGGCACATTTGGCAGACTATAACTGACTGGATGAAATAAAAACATTGCCAAGTGAATGCGTGTCATATCAAATGTGGACAATATATTGGATTCAAACTGTTAACTCGGTTTCCCTTTTCACAGATGCTGCCAGACCTGATGAGTTTCTCCAGCACTTTATGAGTTGGTTACAGATTTCCAGCATCCACAGTATTTTGCTCTTATTTAAGTGAAAGCTAATGTCAGATAGGACCTCTTCAATGATACAGAACAGCACATTGAGGAACTGAATAGCAATACAGTGCCACATGCCTGGTGAATGTGATGTGGGCGCTTGTGTAAGATACATCTTTGTTGTATTGACTAATAAAAATGAAATTGATTTCTTATCTGAAGTATCATTTGCTTGTCAATTCATGCTTAATTTGCATTGGTTCAAATTTTTGTTGCAGTAAAAGCAACAGAAAGTGGAATCCTTTTGGTAACTTCTTCATTTGGTGGTGGGGGGGTGCATTCAGTAAATTGGATTACTCTGGTAAATGGGGCTTCTGTAATTGCTTCACAATAAATTCAAATATTTAAGTTTCTTAGGGAAACTATAAAATTGAACCCTGATTATCTGTTCAAGATTGCACTAAACTCTAGAACTAGGGGTCATGGATTTACACTTTGAAGGTGAAAGTTGTGCATGTAGCTCAAATTGCACTTCATAATAAAGAAGAGGTGTAACACACAGAATGTGTCTGTTGAAGTAATCAGAAATCAAGTTTTTTTTAGGATCTTCCAGATACACTGGAGTCTTTTTCAGACCTGTTTTCTGTATTCTTAAGATAACCTGTCAGTGTGATGTGAATACCATAGATTTCTGGTAATTTCTCCCATAAAACTGAGATGTGTGGTGACCTAACAGACTCATATAAGACTATCAGAGCTCCACATATATGCAGTCCCTTGAGCCTGCTCTGCTATTCAATAAAATTATGGCTGATCTGTTGTCTAATTTCATATGCCTGCCTTGGGCCCAGATCCCTGATATCCTTGCTTAATAAAAATTTGTCTCTCAGATTTAAATTTACCATTTGAATTTGTATCATCCACCATTTGAGGAAGAGAGTTCCAACCTCCACAACAGTTTGTGTGTAGAAATGCTTTCTGACATCTCTCCTAAGTGGTCTGGCCCTAATTCTTAGACTATGCTCTTGGGTCTCGAATCCTTAACCAGTGGAAACAGTTTATCTTTATCTACCCGGTCTTTCCCTGTTAATACCCCTGATTAGATCGACCCTTAACCTTCTAAATTTTAGAGAATAAGGCCGAATTTGTCTAATCTCTCCTCACAATTTAACCGCTGAAGTGCAGGTATCACCCTTGTAAACCTGTGTTGACCTCCACCCAAGGGCCAAATCTGCTCATAGTACTCTAAGTTAGGTCTAACTAGGGTTTTATATAACCACAGCATAATGTCTGCAAACTTATACTCTGGGTTTTTAGATACGAAGACTAGCGTTTCATTAGACTTCCTGACTATTTTCTATACCTGCTCATGGCATTTTAAACAGTTATGCACCTGAACCTCCAAATCTCATTGGACATCCACTGCATTTAACTTTGTGACTTCTGAAAAATAGCCTGATGTATCTTTTACGTTCCAAAATGGATAACCTCACACTTGCTTTTATTAAAATTTATCTACCACAGCTTTGTCCATTCACCTCATCTATCAATATCCTGTTGTAATTTAATGCTGCTGTCAACACTGTCCATAATGCTGCCTAATTTTGTGTCATCAGCAAATTTGTAAATTTGATTTTTATTAAATCATTATCAAAGTCATTAATGAATATTGTGAATAAATGAGGGCCCAACATGCAGGATGCCACTAGTCACATCCTTTAAGTTTGAGTATTTACATTATTTCAAATTTATTTCCTATCCGTGTCAGTGAAATGCCTTTAATTCCATGGGCTATTCTACAATAGTGGACCAAAACCCTGTACTGTTCAGATATTTTCAAAAGAAAAGGGGTCAGCTGAGCTATGGGAAAAATACGCAGGCACGAGGTCGCTGCCTGGAACCATTGTTCAGCCCAGAAAACCCACTTACACCTCCACTCTCAGAAAACAATCAACCAAATCCCCTCCCCCTACCGCATCCCAAAACCAGTCCAGCTCGTCCCTGCCTCCCTAACCTGTTCTTCCTCCCACCTATCCCCTCCTCCCACCTCAAGCCGCACCTCCATCTCCTACCGACCAACCTCATCCCGCCCCCTTGACCTGTCCGTCCTCCCTGGACTGACCTATCCCCTTCTTAACTCCCTACCTACACTCACCTTTACTGGCTCCATCCCCGCCTCTTCGACCTCTTCTATCCGCCTCCCACTCTCTCCCTATTTATTTCAGAACCCCCTTCCCCTCCCCCTTTTCTGATGAAGGGTCGAGGCCCGAAACGTCAGCATGAATCTTAATTTTGCAGGCCGTCGCACTGCCTTCAGGACTTCACCTTAATACTGAGGCATGTAAAGTTTCACAGACTGCAAAGTTAGGAAAACACATAATAAATTTAATGAACCAGGATTTGACCTGCATCCACATGGGCAAGCACAGATTCTCAGGTTTTCCACCAATTGGGAAATACAGAGGAAGCCATCAAATGCCATGAACAAGTAAATGTCTGCTGATAGAAGATAATATGACCTATGGAACAACAAGAAGAAGTAATGAGGATAGATTAGAGAAGTTCGGGCCATTTTCCTTAGAGAAGAGAAAGCTAAAAGGAGATCGGAAAAATAATTTTTCTGTACCTGAGAGTTTGGACAGGATAGATAGGGAGAAACTGTTCCCACTGAGTGGGTTGAGAACCAGAAGCTACAGATTTAAAGTGTTTTGCAAAAGAAACAAACAAAGAAAAGCTTTTTCACCAAATGAGTTGTTGGGGTCTGGATAGCATTATCTGCAAATGTGGTTGAGGTGTGCAAGAGGGCATTAGATGCTTATTTAAACGGAAACAAAGTGCAGGCTTATGAAGAAAATGCCAGGAGGCTGACATGAGATCAAAATGCGCAGAAAAGGTCCACAAATGATGGGCGAATGGCTTCTTTCTGCACCGTGCCAATTCTGTTAGCTCTGATTCCATATGCCCAAAATTCCACAATGGTTTCACTTCGGGGATTAGAATTAGAATCCCTACAGTGTGGAAACAGGCCCTTTGGCCCAACAAGTCCACACCGAACCTCAGAGCATCCCACCCAGATCCATCCCCCTATGACCCATCTAATATACACCCTCTACCTCCCTGAACACTACAGGCAATTTAGCATAGCCAATCTGCCTAACCTGCATATTTTTGGACTGTGGGAGGAAACCAGAGCACCTGGAGAAAACCCACGCAGACACGGGGAGAATGTGCAAACTCCACACAGACAGTCGCCCGAGGCTGGAATCGAACCCAGGTCCCTGGCGCTGTGAGGCAGCAGTGCTAACCACTGTGCCACCGTGTCAAATAATCGTAGAATCTCTAGAGTGTGGAAACAGGCCCTTCGGCCCAACCAGTCCACACCGACCCTTGCAGCATCCCACCCAGACCCATCCCCCTGTAACCCACACACCCCTGAACACTACGGGCAATTTAGCATAGCCAATCCAATAGCTGGTACATCTTTAGACTGTGGGAGGAAACCCACGCAGACACGGGGAGAATGTGCAAACTCCACAGAGACAGTCGCCCACGGCTGGAATCGAACCTGTGGTCCCTGGCGCTGTGAGGCTGTAGTGCTAACCACTGAGCCACTGAGCCACCGTGCCACCTGATGATGAATTTTGACATATAGGGCTGCATTTTACCGAAACAGAAATCCATTATATATCAATTTTGGGGGGGGGGGGACCCTCCATCAGCTTCCTTTTTCTATATTCATTCACAGGATGAACATAGAACATAGAACATTACAGCGCAGTACAGGCCCTTCAGCCCTCGATGTTGCGCCGACCTGTGAAACCAATCTGAAGCCCATCTAACCTACACTATTCCATTATCATCCATATGTTTATCCAATGACCATTTAAATGCCCTTAAAGTGGGCGAGTCTACTATTTTTGCAGGCAGGGCATTCCACGCCCTTACTACTCTCTGAGTAAAGAACCTACCTCTGACATCTGTCCGAAATCTATCACCCCTCAATTTAAAGCTATGTCCCTTCATGCTAGCCATCATCATCCGAGGAAAAAGGCTCCCACTGTCCACCCTATCTAATCCTCTGATCATCTTGTATGTCTCTATCAAGTCACCTCTTAACCTTCTTCTCTCTAATGAAAACAGCCTCAAAACCCTCAGCCTTTCCTCATAAGACCTTCCCTCCATATCAGGCAACATCCTGGTAAATCTCCTCTGCACCCTTTCCAATGCTTCCACATCCTTCCTATAATGCGGTGACCAGAACTGTACGCAATACTCCAAGTGCGGCCTCACCAGAGTTTTGTACAGCTGCAAAATGACCTCATGGCTCCGAAACTCAATCCCTCTACCAATAAAACCTAACATACTGTACGCCTTCTTAACAACGCTATCAACCTGGGTGGCAACTTTCAGTGATCTATGCACATGGACACCGAGATCTTTCTGCTCATCCACACTACCAAGAATCTTACCATTAGCCCAGTACTCTGTATTCCTGTTACTCCTTCCAAAAGGTGAACACAAAAGGTGTCATTCGCTAGGCAGCATTTATTGTCCATCCCTGATTGCCCAGAGGGCGGTTCAGAGCCAACCACATTGCTGTGGGGCTGGAGTCACATGTAGGCCAGACCAGGTAAGGATGACAGTTTCCTTCCCTAAAGGACATTTGTGAACCAAATGAGTTTTTCCCCCTGACAAACAGCAATTGATTCACAGTGGTCAATAGATTCTTAATTCCAGATATTTATTGAATTCAAATTCCACCTGTGGTGGGATTCGAACCCGGGTCCCCAGAAGGTTATGTGGATCTCTGGGTTAACAGTCCAGTGATAATACCACTTGGCTATTGCCTCCCTGATACATATCTCTCACAGTTCTCTGTGGCTCACCTCATTATGCATGCACTATGTTGCTGCAGCACTGTACTTGTACGATTTTGTGCTCACCAATGACAGAAGTACTTGGTACTGCTGGGAGCTTCTGAGGTTCTCATTGCCTGCAGTGAATTTGAAGCCTAGCTGTGCACCAGGCTGATTGCTCCAAACCAGGAACTGCCATTCAAACTGTCGCTGCACAATTCAAAAGGGTATGGCTATGAAAAGGAAGTTGGCATCCTAATTCGCCTCCAAAGACCTGGAGGTCCTGCTGGACAGAGTGATGGAAACGAGGTCTGCTCCCATCTTCCCTCAGAACAAACAGAGGAGACCACAGCATCAGATGGTGCTAACCTCCTCTGAAGATGCCACCAAAGTCAGTGCAATGTCCATGGTCTGGAGAAATGGCCAGCAAGGCAGGAAGAAGTGTAATTATCTTCTACAATACAGAAAGATAAGTGTCACCAACATCACAGAGCTACCTCACACTCACTAACTGCTACTACATCCACCTTCAATCAAAGCTCATGGTCCACCACTCTTACAACTGCATCTTCCCTCACTTGTTCTCACCTACCCCACCACACCAGACTATTAACCCCACATGGCTTCTGTGCTTCCTACTCATTCACTTCAAACACCTTACCAGCTTTCCACCACTTACACCAGCACAAACAGGTGTGCCAGCCACTTATATCTCACTCAACCCTTCGCTTTCTCTTATTCCGGGAGTAGACAGCTGATAATATTGCAAACGTCAAGTGGTGTTATATCCAAACTTTGTCTTCTCGTCTGCTTTAAGGACAGAATCCTTGCCTCAGTGGGAGAGGACTGTCACTGCCCATATGGTAATGCAAATACTTCCATGTTCCAGCAACCAATTAGATTTATTGTCAAGTGCTGTGCTCTTCTCCCATACCAGCATTGTGAATCACAGGACTGTTCTCGTGCAAAAGGTGGCCATTCAGCCTATCATGCCTGTACTGTTTCTATTACTTGGTGCCAACTTCCTGCCTCTTCCCCACATCCCTGCACACAATTTCTATTCAATTCATCTTTTGAATGTCTCATCTGAACATGACTCTGTCACATTTCTAGGCAGTGCATTCCATACCCAAACTACTTGCTGCGTGAATTTTTTTTTCACATCACCTTTGCTTTATTTGCACGTCACTTTCAAGTTTCTTAGAGGACAGTTATGTGCCAATCACATTTCTGTGGATCTAGATTCATACGCAGGTCAGACCTAGTGGTTGTGAATGAACCAAATGATTTTAATTGCAGGTTTCCATTTGGATTTGGATGAGGACAGCAGGTGACATACGAAGAGATTCACTGAGTGAGTTGCAAGCTCAGCCTATCAGGTGAACCCACCCACTCCAAAACCATCATATAATTTTCTGTCAACCCCGTTGGGTTTGACTTCCCCACGTTCCCATGCAACCTTTTTATTTAACTCTTCACCTCTGCCCTATTCCTATGGCTTAGTAGCACCAAAGCACAGTTATGCACTGCTCACTACATCAAGGCCACCCTGGTGATGATTATCAATCACACCTCTCCCATTTCAGTACCCTGTGTACTGCCATGCTCTATTGTCTACGCTCTCTCGCATCTCTCACCCTGTGCCCTCCCCCACAAGACTTTCTCCCTCTGCATCCCATCATGCAGACTCCAATGCCCAACACTGCAGTGGACCATGACAGTCCCCGTCAGGACAGACCAGGACCCAAATTTGGAATCACAGCCCCAACTGATGATTGACCTGACCCCTGACTGATCTCTGTGCAGCTCCCTAACTGACTTACCATAAATCCCTGGACTAACCTGGAGGACTGAATGGGGCCTACTCCCTAGACTGCAATGATATGGAACCCTTGTTCCTTAACATCCCAAGGGCAAGTTTAATGTGACCAAGTCTCTGGACTGATATCAGATGATGCCTTTGTCTAACTATGTTGCTATCCCCTGACTGAAGGCAGACCTCCTGAACTTGACTGAGGACTACACCCTTTAAACTCATGGCCCTGTCTCAAATATAAAGCAAATTCCATGCACTTTCCTTGCAGGGTCCTGGCACATTCTGCAAATATGACATTGGCATAGCACAATGCCATACAGCATGTTCACCCCCTTGATTTATCACTGCTGGTAAATATGACATGCTGATGCCTTTGTGTCTGCACAAAAAGGCAAGACAGTCAAGTGCTGTGAGCCTGTAAGTTCTAAATGAGGCTGCAGAGTGCAAAAAGGCAAGGCAGAGATGCAGTGCAAAGTAAGTGAGTGATAAGAAAGCCCTGGTCTAATGAATGAGATGGCGACACATGCCTGCACACAAAGGCACCTGGCAGTAGCTAATAATCTCAGATTTGATGCTGGTGAGCTCCAGTATGCAGTATTGAAGTGGTGAACTGGAGCATAAGTCAGTCAGAGATGTGGCATTGTGGCTCAGCAGTTAGCACTGCTGCCTCACAGCATCAGAGACCTGAGTTCCATTCCATACTCGGGCGACTATCTGCGTAGAGTTTGCACATTCTCCCCATGTTTATGTGGGTTCCCTAAGGTGCTTTGGTTTCTTCCCCCAGCTCAAAGATGTGCAGGTTAGGTAGATTGGCTGTGGCAAATTGTCCCGTCGTGTCCACGGACATGTAAGTTCGGTGGATGAGCCATGGGAAACGAGCGGTTACAGGTGATAGGGAGGTGGGTTTGGTTGGGATACTCTTCAGAAGTTCAGTGTGGAC
This sequence comes from Rhincodon typus, assembly GCF_021869965.1. Lineage (NCBI taxonomy): Eukaryota > Metazoa > Chordata > Chondrichthyes > Orectolobiformes > Rhincodontidae > Rhincodon > Rhincodon typus. The sequence goes on from NC_063334.1 coordinate 108,864,396, forward strand.
TCAATGGGCCAAATGGCTTGTTTCCACACTGTGGGGTTTCTATGATTATAGTGGCCAGGATTATGTGGGGAGACTGGTACAAAGTCTGATGCCAACCTCCGAGAATGAGGTGGTGTTTGCTGCCCATGGAGAGTATCCTGTGACATTGGGGAATGCCAGCCAAAGGGAGAGCTGGAAGTAAAGTGACTTGATAAAGCCACTAGGTACCCGCTCAGACCTTCATTCAAGAATTGTCAACATGCAGTTTCTCTCCACTGCCGAGTAGAAAGGCAACATGCAAACAGAGGAGAAAAATTGAAATGTTAATGCATGCAAATAGGCCTTTCACCACATGCTACCAAGATTCTGATATCGATGTTAAAACCTTAGGTGGAGTATTGGACTTGTTTTTCTGTGGAAAATTTCATTTTTCTGATCTGACTGCATTTTCCCAATGGATTCACGATTGCCCATGTCAATCATGGGCTGGAACAATGCAGCCTACAGCGGTTGGTTTGTGTTCCAATCAATGGGGGTTGGGAGGAAAGGAAGGGGTCAACATTTTTTCAGCATGTATTTACAATGTGACTGCACCTCATGCAGAAAGTCTTCCAAAACAGTGCTGCTTTTACCTTAATTAATCCTCAATTAAAAATCACACTTGTGTTTCCCAGCACACTTCTGAAGTAACCAAAATCAGTCACTTCTTAATGGGAGAACAGTTGCAAAATAAATATCCTCTGGTACACATGTTGCATACATATGCTGTTAAATAAATACACTGCACAGAATGTACGAGAGGCTGGGGCTTGGTTTGTATAACAAACCTGGGAGACAGGCCATAGTGCAGGACAGCAAAAAGATTAGAAACAGTCGGAGAAAAGCAATATACATCAATAATTAGAGGCAAGTTTTCAGCAAGTTTGGATTTCTAAAGCCTGCAGTTTATAGAAGCAACAGCAAAAGGTCCTTGCCTAGTTACAAATGAACCGAAAATGATCAGGACCCTTTCTCTCTTCTGGATAAAGGACCAAGATAAAGGCAATATAACACTGACGAGGCTGTCCATTAAATGTTACTGCACAGATTTGTTCATCAGATCACTGGAGCAACACATCAGGGAATTTTATTCTTGTTATACTGAACGATAGCAGCACTGGCAAGATTTCCATTCAAGACCACCATCACACTCACTCGGGTCACTGACTGAAAAGGTTAATGCAATTTGAAGTTCCCCTGAAAAACTCAATGAGCCGTAACATGTAACATTTCTATTTCCCATAGCAGCCGTCTTAGCTGCCTGTTGGAGATGGATATTTTCTTATTGGTTCTTGGGAAATGAGTGTTGCTGGCAATGCCAGCATTTATTGGCCATCAGCAACAATGGTAGTGCCTGCTTTCTCGAGCTGCTGCAGCCCAGGTGCCTTTTTTCCCTAATAGTTGTGAAAGTGGTGTGGCATTTTGATGGACAGTTAAGAGCCAACCACATTAATGTGGAGAGAGAAAGCAGGAACTGCAGATGCTGGAGAATCTGAGACAACAAGGTGCAGGGCTGGCTGAACACAGCAGGCCAAGCAGCATCATAGGAGCAGAAAGGCTGACGTTTCGGGCCCGAAACATCAGCCTTTCTGCTCCTATGATGCTGCTTGGCCTGCTGTGTTCATCCAGCCCTGCACCTTGTTGTCTCAGATTAATGTGGATCTGGAATTACCTGTAAGTCACACCAGGAAAGGACAACATATTTCCTTCAGCAAATCAGATGTCTTGTAACTACAATCTCGTAGTATCTTTAACATTATTAATTGGCTGCAACTTACATTGAAGCAAGGCTCTCCACACTCCAGTGTAAATGTTGGGGGTACATTTTGCGAGCACAGGCTGGTTGGATACGGTCAGTATATTGCTTGTCGTGAACAGCTGAAGGCATATACTGCTTGAGATGTGGCATCAGACTTTGGGATATATGATCTACATACCTGGCATCATAAAAGCCCTCAAATAGGTGACAGCTACTTGCTGGATTCTCAGGACAATGCCCTGACCAATCAGAGTCAACCTGCCTGGTTTAAAATTTAAACAAAGCCTGGCAGTTAACTGTCAATCATCATTAATTGGTGCATTCTCCATGGCAACACCTTGCCCACTGTGTCCACAAGCCAACCAACTAGTACTCTCCTCTCAGACTCATACAGAATGGAAACAGACCCTTCGGTTCAAACATTCCAGGTCGAACATAATCCCAAACTAAACTAGTCCCACCTGCCTGCTCCTGGCCCATATCCCTCCAAACCTTTCCTATTCATGTACCTATCCAAATGTCTTTTAAACATCACAATTGTACCCAAATCCACCACTTCCTCAGGAAGTTCATTCAACACGTTGGCTTCCTCCTTAAATTGGCATTCATGTTAATTCTCTCTAAACATAGTTGCTGCCAGACCTGGCAAATTTCTCCAGTTCTTTCTGGTTTTATTTCAAACTTCAAGGGTATGTAATATCTCGCTTTTATTCATCTGAATCTTTTAATTAATTAAGTTTTATATTCCCCTGGTTGCTGAGGTGACTTTTGAACTCTTGTCACTGGAGTATTAGTTTCATCATCTGGACTACTCATCCAGAAACACTACCACGATGGAGTAAATCTTGGAACAATTTGTTGCCAAAATGATGCACATTGACTGCATCTCAATGAAGGAACTGAACTGAACACTGCCTGAACTCATTTCAGGAGGAATTTTTACAGCTGTCAGGCTGGCATCATTTGATGTTATCACTTTTGAACCAATTCAAATCCAGATCCCAGAGATAAAAGGGATGGCTTTGTAACCCACTTGGCCAATGAGTGTTCCCTGCCAAGATATCTCTAAACAGCTTGAAACCAGGTTTCTTTGCCTTTCAAGAAAATAAATTACAGGCACAGAGAGAAATATACAGAAAATACAACAGTCCCATCATTGTGAAATTCCTTAGAGAGAAAAACAAGTAAATCTAGCTGAATATTCTGAATCTGTTGGCATTTATCCTCATTTGCGTCAATATTGTATGCAAGGGGAACAAAATGTCAGAATTACATGTGGTGGGGGGAAGGGAGGTGGAAAAGTGCTGTGCAGGCAGCCTCACGGCACAATGTTAGTAATAATAATGTACATAAATGGCTGAGATTGATAAATTCAATATAAAGTCACAGAATTTTCAGACAATTTCAAGTAAGTTTGGATTGGCAGTGAAACCTGAACACGCAGCTCAGAAATGATGGAATAACTTGACCATGATTTGCCCTGGAGCAGATTAATGAAAGGTGAAATTTAATGCACGTAAATGGATGGTGTTCATTCTCAATTCAAATCTCTCCATCATTGGTGACCAGGCATTCAGTTGTCTCAGGAACATGCTCTTGAATTCCCTATCTGCAACCATTTGCTTATCATTCTTTATTCTTCCTTCAAGATGCTCTGTAAAATCAACCTCTTTGAGTAAACTCTTTGCCATTTGATCTACTGGTCCTGATTTTCACGGAGTTCAGGATTATCAGATCCACACATGATCTCACTGAATGGCAGAATAGACTTGATGGGCTGAATGGCCGACTTCTGCTCCTAAAATTTTATGGGCATAAGGCTGCAGTCAAGAAAATGTGGGCCTTGCATGTCCTCCTCAGATGTAAGTGGCTTTTGAGGCACATTGTACATAATCATGGATGCATCTGGGCCAGATGACTTGGAAAGAGACTGGAGGTATCCACAAGAGGTGCAAGGTGCTGAGCCCAGTTGGTTAACTGGCCTGTCTCATTCCTTGGAGATTTTGTTTCAGTTATAATAAAACAAAAGGCCATTTAGCTTTCACTCCTCACACGTCATACCTTCCACATGTTTCATCCACGTCACCTTATGTCTTCTGCCAACCCTGAATAGCCTCTCATGACAAGCTGCAACACCTTCATACCTATTCACCCACTATCCAATGCACACAGCAATGAACTCTATAATAACAACAGAATGCAAAACAAAAACTTTAAGCATTCATTAACTTCCTCTTTCCCTGCAAGTCAACAAAAAGTATCAACCATTCAGATCCTTTACAGTCCAACTTGCCACTTCTTTACCGATATAAATATTGAATAATTGATAGAAGAAATCAGACAGCTAGAGCTGTCAATTAAGCAATGTTTTCCTTTAGTTCAGCTGTTTTAACAGACAAATGGATTTCTAGGCTAAATTAACCGAGTGATACGGAAGTTAACTGTACCACTTATCCTACAGCCGAGCTGAGACCAAGATCTGAAACATTTCAAAAGTCTATGGTTCAGCTCCAGATTAACAGAGTCACCAATACATTCCTGTCATTCAGTGGTACAGAAGTTGAACATTGTTGAAAACAAAAAGAATTTTTTCCAAAATGTTTGGATTTGGCCTGATGAGTGCAAGACAACAATCCCAAATTTTCAAACAATCACAAATAAATTTTTACTGCATGGCAATGTTTTGAAAGGACTGCAGCGTTTCATGAGGGTTATGAGCCAACTTCACAAAGAAAACTAGGATGGGCAACAAACAGTAGTCTAGCTGGTGATGTCCACATCCCATAAAAGGATAAACAAACAAAGTAAGTTGCTTCGATTTACATTTGAGAAAAAAAGCCAGAATTGTTATGGCATTTTTCTGTAAGATTCATGCAAATTTTCACCATCCATCTCATGCACGATTCTGCCTTCCAATTGTAATAATACTAGTGAAAAAAAATGTCTTCTTATTTCCAGCCTCATGGCTTACAACATTGGACTTGTTTTAAAATATGATGGTTTGTATTTACAGAATTCAACCAGTCACTGTCTTGGTGGCATCTTCAGCAAGGAATTTTAGAAGATTTTTTACTAAAGCTGGCGTACTGGCCAGTCAGTAAAACAAACTGGGTAGGCACAGTGGTCAGCACTGCTACCTCACAGTGCGAGGGACCCGGGTTCGATTCCACCCTTGGGCAACTGTCTGCGTGCAGTTTGCATGTTCTCACTGTGTCTGCATAGGTTTCCTCTGGGTGCTCAGGTTTCCTCCTGTGGTCCAAAGGTTATAGATGTGCAGGTTGGGTGGATTGGCCATGCTAAATTGCCCATAGTGTTCAGGGATGTGAACGCTAGCTGGTTTAGCCATGGGAAATGCCGGGATAGGATAACGATGTGGCTCTGGGTGGATGTCCTTCAGAGGGTTGGTGTGGACTCAATGAGCCAAATGGCTGCTTCTGCATTGTAGGGATTCTTTGAAAAGTTACTGTTTACATTTCCATGTTACACAATGATGTATTGACATTCCCAAATGATGCCCCTTTTGTTTTGAGGAGCTTGAGAGAGAGAGCAGTTAATAGAGAGCAGACTACCTGTCAGCAATCTCTAGTTGAATTAAGCAATTGAGCCAGATTACTACTCTAACATGTAACAAGGAATATTTGTAAGCTATTTTTAAAAAAAATCTGTACGAATTGCATTGGTTCAAGTGTAGCATAGACAGTTAATGACATGCACGGTCGGTGATTTCAGATGATGTCACATCGCACAAAGCTGAAACATTAGGGAAAATTCCAATGACATCCTGTTGAACCACGTCTCAAATGAACCATGAACCAAACAACAGAAATAGTTAATAAATGTTCATCAGTTTGCATAGCCAGTATTTTTTCCAGTTCTCCTCTATCAAAACCATCCATTTTACATATGCAGATATTTTATATGATAATGAGTTTGAGTGGAAATTTGAGAGGATAAAGAATAATTTCTGAAAAGTCATGCAATTTTGAGCTCAATTTGCATCCAAAGTAGAAATGATACATATTTTATACAGAAGACTGAATGTGATGTACACAACTGGTTCACATTTTGAGACAATGGAGAGAAAAAGACAAATCCTTTCAGTTTGTTTTTGCGCCTGAAATGGCTCTGGCATGAAGCCTGATATTGGTTTGAACAATCTTCAGGCAATATATGGGCATGCCTCAAAATTGGGTTTAAATGGGATTTACATAAAATGAGATTAACAAAGCTCAACAAAGAGAATGTGAATACAGACCTTATTTTGAGCACTTAAAGTTGATTTTAAAATAAAAAGAAAATTGAGTTGCTATGTGGAAGAATATGCAATGATCTGACTGTCCTTGCCATTTTTAATTTTCAGTTGTTGCATAACTGTGGACATTCATCAAGATGTGTCAAGAATGGTATCAGAGTTTTTACTTCAAGTTAATAAACCACTGACATTGTTAATATAGTTTATCTTTTTTCTAAAATGAGCAGTCTGTCCTATAGCTTACAGTGCTGACTTGTTACATATTGATAACATTCAGTTGTAATACCAGTTATGTCATTTTTCCTGAATTACGTTAAGCACAAGAGTCAGATTATCAGTGTTGCTGCTATTTGTCACTGTTTGGAATTCCAACAGACAACAAGCACCTGTCAGACCTCTCACTGGCTTTAATGGAAATGGTGCACTAGATATTGATTTGATTTGATTTGAGACGCAGTGAAAGCCTGTGGCATACCAAATTTGCCTAATGGCATATCTAACTCAAAGAGTTTCAGTACAAATGAATGGTGAATTAATACTTGTTTGAAACTAATGACACTTTGGTCTGAGCTACTCAAAAGTAACAAGGATGAATCCAAGGTCGAACACTTTTCTCGGATCCGTTGGGATACATGCATGTAATAGGAATCTTTAAATTGAGTATAGGTGTACGCAGCAAACACCCCCACCATCTAGAGATATAACAATGCTTTGTCTGGCTTTTCAAAACAGCTGTAATTGTTTCTCTGGTCGATTTGAGAAAGACACAGGGTCAGTACATGCATCATGTAATATTGAAATATTTACTCTCCTAACAGCAGATCGAAGAAAAGATAGGGGGACACAGAACCAACAAAATCAAGACACTTGAGTATTGTTTAAAAAAAAAATCACATTTTGTTGAAGCTTTTTGCCTTGCAATCCTCAGAACAATTTATGAATGTCAATTTAGCTGGAAAGTTAACATTTATGCTTTCTGAGAGGACAATCCTGAATGTTTGGAAAGTATCCTCTGATTGGTGGAAGTATTACCATGGAGAATGCACCAGTTCATGACAATGATTAAATTGTCTTGCAGTTGACTGTCAATTATCATTGATTGTGCTCATACTGTATAAATATTGGGTTCCCCTTAAGGTGCATGGTAGACTAGTAAACAAGGTTGGATCACATGTAATACAGGGAGAATTAGCCATTTGGCAACATAACTGGCTCGAAGGTAGAAGACAGAGGTGGTGAAGGGTTCCTTTTTGGACTGCAGGCCTGTGACCAATGGAGTGCCACAGGGCTGAGGTTTGGATTCACTGCTTTTTGTCATTTATATAAATGATTTGGATGTGAATATAGCAGGTATGGTTAGTAAGCTTGCAGATGATACCAAAATTGATGGGTGTGGTGGACAGCCAAGAAGATTACCTAAGAGTACAATGGGATCTTGATCAGATGGGTCAATGGGCCAAGGAGTGGCAGATGGAGTTTAATTTAGATCAGCATGAGGTGCTGCATTTTGGAAAGGCAAATCCGGGCAGGACTCAGACACTTAATGGTAAGGTCCTGGGGAATGTTGCCGAATAAAGAGACCTTGGGGTGCAGAGTCATAGTTCCTTGAAAGTGGAGTTGCAGGTAGACAGGATACTGAAGAAGACATTTGGTATGCTTGCTGTTATTGGTCAGTGAATTGCATATAGGAATTGGGAGGTCATGTTGTGGCTGTACAGGACATTGGTTAGGCCACTTTTGAAATCCTGAATTCAATTCTGGTCTCTCTGCTATAGGAAGGTAGTTGTGAAACTTGAAAGGATTTACAAAGATGTCGCCAGGGTTGGAGAGTTTGAGCTATAGGGAGTGGCTGAATAGACAGAGGCTATTTTCCCTGGAGCATTGGAGGCTGAGGAGTGACCTTATTGAGGTTTATAAAATCATGAGGGGCGAATAGCCAAGGTATTTTCCTCAGGATAGGGGGTCCAAAACTAGAGGGCATATGTTTAAGGTGAGAGGGGAAAGATTTAAAAGGAACCTGAGGCCAACTTTTTCATGCAGCGGGTGGTGCCTGTATGGAATGAGCTGCCAGAGGAAGTGGTGGAGGCTGGTACAATTACAACATTTAAAAGGCATCTGGATGGTTATATGAAGAGAAAGGGTTGAAGAGATATTGGGCCAAATGCTGGCAAATGGAACTAGATTAATTTAGGATATCCGGTCAGCACAGACTAGTTGGATGAAAGGGTCTGTTTCCATGCTGTACAGCTCTACTACTACGGTTTTCTTGAAAATTGTCCTGATGAGTGCTAAATGAAAAACATTGATTAAAGGTTTTTTTTCAGCAATACTCAAATCCTGTACTGCCAAGCTACTATTAAATTCAAGATCATGGAGGCAACATGGTGAAGACAAGCAGGATGTGTGATTTCTTATATTAACATAATGAATAAGGAGGATATTCCAGGAGGTAAAGCAAAGTTAAAAGGTTTTTAACCTGTCATTTTTCCTTATAATTCTTTGATCGTTTTTCTGTAAGCAAGCACATTGGATCAAAATGTCCTAGCAGTGCAATTACTTCAATGTTCTCAACGTGAATATATCAGGAAAGCTCAGTAATTATCTACGCAGTGTCTATCGCTAGCTTATACTGGAAGAACCTTGAACAATTTGGTTTACTGTTGGGCAATAGCTGGACTGCTGCTATAAATTTGTATTTGGATGTAAAAGCACCAGAATAAAAACATTTCTTAACAAAACTGACATCACAGTATATATCTATATAGCATAGCAGTGAAGCCCCAAGGATTTGCACAGAGGCTCAGATTCCTTGGACAATAAAATGTCCAGATGATTGAAAGCCTTAGATGATTTATTCATTTCATACCTTGTCAGAGACAGAGTGGAATAAATTGGCATAAAATTCAGTGTGATTTTTCGCAGGTAAGAATATTTTATTAATGTTAGCTTCGGACATCTTCTTTGCCCCATCCTCGTGAACTACTGATTCCAGAGATTATTACTTCAGGCTCCTACCGTAACTGAGTCCCTCCACAGCAGCCATGTTAAGTTACAATTAAGTTTTTTTTTGCAAAGCACAAAACAAAGAGACTATCACAGAACACAGTCAACTCCAAAAATAAGTAAGGACAAGAAATCGATATCTAGCAGCCTTAAAAAAAGCACATGGGAGACGACAATAACAGGAGGATATTTTTTACAATAGAACCCAGAACAGAATGTACCTCACATTTATACAGACAAAATTACACTAACAGTGATTAGAAGAATACACAAAATATGAGACAGATATACAAGTCTAACATACCAAACATAAATAAATAATAGATGCATTCAAAACTGAGGATAGCTTATCAGAATTGGTCATTGAAAAGAATCACGAGCAAAATGACCAAGAGTGACTAACAGTCACGATAATGAACAACAGCTAATCGTTGTTTGATGGCATGAAAATATGTGCTTAAGAACAAGATAAATGTACATGATACTTCAGCACAAAGTACAACTAAAATAAAAAAGCAAAGATAAACCAGGAACAATTCTAAAATAATAGTGTGATCAATTATCCAATGTCACTTTATTCCCCAAACACATTTCATAATGGCATGACAAGACAAAAGAATTCCTGTACCTTGAGCTTAGAACAGCTTTGCAACAACAACAACCTACATGGAAAAATAAAATCAGGAAACTGTTTTGCTACATTATATCTTACAGTCAGTCTGTAAGTATGCCTTTGAGAGGCATGCTCATTATATCATCACTGCATCAAGAAAGCTGAAAGTAGAAAAATCTCATACTGCCTTTTACATTGGACCACTTTCGATTGTTGGTGTCCTAACGGCAACCATAATGGAGGACAAAGTATACAAGAACAAATAGTGGGTGCTTGTGATAAAGAGATGGCAACAATCATGGGTGAATTTCATCTCCATTTAAATAGACAAAGCGTCCTTAAGCAAACAAAGCTATAATATTCCACAATTTTGAACTAATAACAAGAAAAGTAACAAACTACTGTTTCCAGATGAAGAGACGAAATCAGGACCCCTCTTTTCAAACCTCTTTGGATGGTCACCATAAATATTTTAATATCCTTTTAGCACCCAGCTACATTGTATGTTAATTAAAGACATAATTATCTAGATATAAATGAAGGAGCCAATTAAAGGTTTTCAGTGGTGAAAGAGGAATTCTATTATTTAATATCAAAAAATATAACATAAAGAGATGCCAAATGCAGACACAAACACAAGTACTATGTTTAAAAGGCAGTGTGTCTGGCACAGACAGGGAAAATAAAAATTACAGGGCTAAAGAGTCTTTAAAGTCCTTAAGATGTTCAATACTTGACCTCAGACCACAGGTTAATGAATGACTTGTATCCTGAACATGAGCATAATCTGTTGATAACTTTGAGTTTTCCTGAATACTTGTTTTCCCAAAATCTGCTATTTTATTGAGTGCTGTATTCTGAGATTTTGAGGAAAAACAGGCAGGGAGAAAGAGATTTATCTCTTGCTGTCACAAATTCATCTTTCTTTCTCTCAGCTCTGCCACTCAAAAGCAGTTGCTAAAATAGAGTTGGGTATATATTCCAGAAACTAGCTCCATTGTCTTTCCAAAGTGACTAATATCTTCCAAAACATGAAATGATTACAGACATATGAACTAAATCGATGTGATTTTCTTGGTGGTAACTCAGCTGCCCAATTTTAATGTTTGATTTAAAAAATATTAAGTTCAGCGCCTACAGTTTCTCTTGCTCCACATGGCCTTATTAAGTTTGTCTCAAAACATGGTCAGGTGACCACTGTAGCCATTTTCGATCCATGCCTTTTTCCGTTTTTTTAAGAAAAACGTTAATCCCTAAAGAAAAGTCTTAGGTATAATAATCATAAAAGGAAATTAGATTTGATAGTCCATATTTATCACCATTAAGATTCTATACAATTTATATTCAATCAAAATTAACTTGAGGTAATTATGGGTAAAAGGCACACAATGGTAAAACAACTCCATAGAGCATATAGAATAGGATATATGGTCGAGACAGATTCCGTCCATTCTCATCACCTCCCCTCCACCAACTACTGCCCTCGAAGTTTGTGTCTCTGGGGTCACCAAATGTTATTAATACTTTACAAAGGATTCCAACTCTTTACAGTTGATCACCTAGTTTTACAAGCTTCTTAAAAGTCTCTCTAGATATTTCTTAAAATCTACCTGATCAGTGATATCATTACGCATCTCAGGAGCAGGTGGGACTTGAAACTCAGCCTCCAGGCTCAGAGGTAGGGACACTATTGCTGTGCCACGAGAGCCCTTTGTCGAAAGCTGCTTCTTGTCAGAGCTCCAGACTTGTTCAGCAGCACAAAGCAAGTACTGCTTGTAGCTTCCCTCACCATTGTTTTCGGCTACGGCGAACTATTGCTTCTTCTGAGCCTTTAAGCCCCAAGGGCTTTTCCTTAGCCCGAACTGATATGTAACTGCACCCCTTTGTTGCCTGGATTTCTCCTGAGATTTTGATGACTTGGAGCCTTCTACTGCAGTCTAAGTACCTGACTGATTGGCAGCCTGAAGGTAACAAAATTCCCCATCGACTGCCTCCATTCAACTGCTAAAAAAAAACTGACTTTTTTTGGCGACCTTTGAACTGTTATGAGTGGCCTGTTGCTCTGCTTTAACTTTTATCTTTTCTTAATGCAGCTTTCAAGTGGAGAAACTTTCCCACTGTTCAATTTTCTAATTTGTGCTGACATCAGTTTTCTCAATCTTTTTGAATACTGGTGGTGTTTCTGTTGGGAATGGCTGAAGCTTCAGCTGGTTACATTTTTTGCTCTTCCACTGCTTTCACAACCCAAACTCTTCTGATCTCATGCCATTTTTTTAAGGGCTCACTGAATGTTATAATATTCCCAGATTTCTGGCTTGCTAAATCCAAAATAGATCTTGTAAAAAAAATGGATGCCATCACTATAATGATTCATTAGCTTCGAGGCAGTGCATTCCAGATCATAACATGAAAACTGATGCTCCTCATTTGCACATTCCCTTCCAGCTCGGTTCTTTTGCCAATTATCTTAAATTTCTGCATCCTCTGGTTACTAAGTTTTCTGCCACTGGAAATAATATTTCCTTATCAGCCATTCAAACAATTCATAATTTAGGACACCCTAAAATCAGTTCCACTTTAGTCAATCTTGCTCTACCTTCCTTACCTTAAGATGGATGACCACAGTTTCTTTGGTATCAACATATAACTGATACTCCTCCTCCAAAGTATATCTCCTTTGCATTCTATGGCCTTGACATCCTTTCTAAAGTGTGGTGCACAACGCTGTTTAGGATTTGGCTAGGGTAATGTGACCAGTGATTTATCAAAGCTTGACTATATTCCACTCATACCTTTGAATACTCTTGAAACTATCAACAGCGCATTTGTCGAAGATTGTTCTTTGGTGAAGCTGTCTGAAAACGTTTGTCAGTCACTGGTAGCTTGACATGGAAAGGTAAAAGAGCTTGTACACCCAATTTTCATGCTCCTCTGACCTTTTACAGTTGATGAAACTTACTTTACGTAGTCTTGGAGTCTTAGGAAAAGACACAGGCCCTCAAGCTTTTCAATTATACTTGGTGTGATCTCCACCACAAGTCCATTTATATAGCACAGGTTCCATAGCCTTTGATACCCTTATGCAGCAATTCATTACTCAGTGTTGAACATTTCAACTGAGCCAGCCTCTAGTGGATTCTGAGGGCATGAAGATTTCCTCCCAACATTGGTGAAAAGTAATTTCCTGATTTCGCTTCTAATGGCCCAGTTTGACTATTAAGACAACTTCCAGCAGGCAAGATATGGACTCTGAAACTCTGAAGTTGTATGTTTTATATTTCACTCTTTAAAATGGTCCCGTCAAAAGGACAGAGTGTCTATGACATCAATGGGGTGAGAGGAGGACAGGGGAGAAATTCAGCAAAGTGAAAAATGTTAGGGAAAAGGTCAATTAACTTAAGTCATTTTGTCAGAAAGCCTGCACGAAAGTTTTCCTATCTATATCTTCTGTTTTATGGCATCCACCTAGGGAATGAATAACTACAGATAAAGCCAATGAAAATAAAATCGCTGCTGACAAACTAATTCAAGAAAAGCTTCAGGATACCAATCTAACATTAAAACAAATTTATTCAACAACGTTCAAATGCATTCCCGAGACAGAGATTCCACCGTTCCACTAATTCATCAGTTGAGTTATGAGGTTGGTCATAACTCTTATTTGCTGCATTATGTTTACAAAGGAGCAGTGTCTCTATTTATAGTATATATCCTAATTAAAAAGTGTTAAATTAATCATCTGGATGTATTTGAACTTCAATTTGAAATCCACACAGTTCAAGGCAAACCCCAAAGTACGTATTTCCAGCCTATTGTCAACAGCATTTTCAAAAACAAGGTTTTGTAGAAACAACACATTTTACTGCTTAACTATCTGAACAACTCGGCTTGATACAAAGCGTGAAAAATGCAGCGAAATGTGTAAATGGCTCTTTGGTGATATTTCTACATAACTCAATTATCTGACAAAGGATTGGGATTACATCCCTTCCCTGCACCAATTTCAGGTTTTGGACATACAACATAGAACAAAGGACAAATACAACACAGGAAGAGGCCCATCAGTCCTCCAGGCCTGCACTGACACGTTTTGCCCTTCCATACTAAAACTGTCTTCACTTACAGGATCCGTATTCCTATTCATATATTTGTTCAGGTGCTTCTTGAACACTGCTATTGTGTCTGCTTCCACCACCTCCTCTTGCAGCATGTTCTCGGCACTCATCACCCTTTGTGTGAAAAACATGCGTTTACATCTCTTTTAAACTAAACCCCTCGCATCTAGGACTTGTGTCTCCTAGTTATTGACCTCTTTCCACTCGATCCATGCCATTCACAACCTTATAAACTTCTATTAGGTCGCCTTTCAACCTCCTGCATTCCACTGAAAACAAACAAAGTCTATCCAAACTCTCTTCATAGCTAAAATCTCCCATACCAGTCAACATGCTGGTAAACCTTTTCTGTACCCTCTCCAAAGCATCCACATCCTTCTGGGAGTGTGGTGATGAGAACTGTACATAACATTCGAAGCGTGCCCTGACTAAAATTCTATAAAACTGCAGCATCATGTCTATCCTCATACTGAATGTCCCTTCCAATGAAGGTAAACATGCCACTGGCCATTTTTACAAACTTATCTACTTGCACTGCCACCTTCAGTGATCTGTAAACATGTACACTCAGATCCCTCTGCATATCAACACTCCTAAGGGTTCTGCCATTTATTGTATAATTTAAACTTGAATTTGATCTTCCAAAATGCATCACCTCACATTTGTCCAGATTAAATTCCATCTGCCATTTTTCTACTCACACCTCTAACTGATCGATATCCTGCTGTATCCTCTGACAATCCTCCTCACTATCTGCAACTCCACCAATCTTTGTATCATCCATAAACTTACAAATTAGATCAGCTAAGTTTGCCTCCAAATCATATATATAGACCAAGAACAGCAGAGGTCCCAGCCTGATCCCTGTGGAACACCACTACTCACAGCCTTCCATTCTGAAAAGCATCCTTCCACCGCTAACTTCTGTCTCCTATGACTATGCCAGTTCTGTATTCATCTTGCCAGCTCACCCGGATACCATGTGACTTCACTTTTGGTACCAGTCTGCCATGAGGGACCTTGTCAAAAGGCTTTACTGAAGTCTACGTAGACAACATCAACTGCTTTTTCCTCATCAATCACCTTTGTAACCTCCTCAAAAAACCTGATCAATTTAGTGATGCACAACCTTCCCCAGAAAAACCATGGTCTATCGCTAATATGTCCATATGCTTCTAAAGACGTATAGATCTTGTCCCTGAAAATCTTTTCCAAAAATTTCCCCATCACTGACACGAGGCTCACAGCCCTGTAATTTCCTGTATTATCCCTGCTACCCTTCTTAAACAATGAGACAACACTGGCTACCCTCCAGTGCTGTGGGACATCACTGTTCCTTTATTCTAAATGTGCTAAAATAATGGAATTCTCTTCCTGATAGCACTGTGGGTTCCCCATACCCCAAGAACAGCCATATTTCAAAAGGATAGCTCACCACCACCTTCTGAAGGACAATTAGGGATGGACAATAAATCATAGCATAGGCAGTGATGCCCGGTTCCCATGAATGAAATATATTTTTAAAAAATGTTTTGGTAGTGCAGTAAGGAAGATTGATCCAATGTCCTCAGCTGGAAAGGAGTGCACAAGAGTGCACTAGATGCACTGTGTCAGAAAACATTTAACAACCTTACCAAGACCGTCAAGGAGTCTATCTCACTGTGAACAGAGCCTTGCAACTGTTCTTCAATCGCAATAGGACATCTTGTTACAGCTCCTTCTGATTATACGCACACACTCAACACAGCTGCTGCTGTGTCAAACAACGTTCTACTTATATATTGTTCGGATGGATTATTTCTCACATTTCTGTTAAGTTCTTTGATAGTTCACGCTGCATACACTTTCTTTCATTAAATGACTTTGCCATCTTTCACACCCTTCCTGCTCCTTCCTCACAGCATGTGCAGCTTTGTTAAGCTGCCTCACCAATACAGGCCATGCACAGTCTAAAATTTCATACTGGGCACAAGAGAAGGCAAACTCATTGAACTAGAAAATGCTGCAATTTGCAAACTCTCATTCTACTGGCGAGCATCTTTAAGCAGATGAGGTGCAAGCTGAAGATAGCAAGGCTGGAAGACTGCCATAGCTATTTTCCCTTCCCCGGCCCTATCTACAGCGGTATATGTTGAACTTGCATTGAGTAGCTCCTCATCTGCAACTGTATTAGTGTTTCCTTTTACATCGAACTTGTGTGCTTTGAGATGGACCGAGCTTGGAATGGAGTCTGAGCTGAAGGTGAGGTTGAGCTACATTGAATAATGTGAAGGGACATGCCTCAGCAGTGGACCAGCATGGCATATGGTGTAAAAATGTGATCACATGGCCTGATGTGCAATGTGAAGACATGATCCTGTGACCCAGGGAGTGTTGTGAAAGCTAGCCCTTGTGAGGAGATTCAGGTGACAGGCAGATTTTGGCAACAGTACAGCTGGAGAGCCAGAAGCATGTCTCTGAGTAGACACCAGGGTGTAGCCTGGCCATGGCAGTGGGATGTAGATTCAGGAGAAGGTCAGCACAACTGACTAAGAAGACAAAAGAGTGATGACAAATCAGTGATGAGTGACATAGGGCAGCACGGTGGCTCAGCGGTTAGCACTGCTAACTCACAGCGCCAGGGACCCGGGTTCGATTCCACCCTCGGGTGACTGTCTGTGTGGAGTTTGCACATTCTCTCCATGTCTGCATGGGTTTCTTCCAGGTGCTCCGGTTTCCTCCCACAGTCCAAAGATGTGCAGTCTAGTTGGATTGGCCATGCTAAATTGCCCATAGCATTCAGGGATGTGTAGGTTGGGTGGGTTATGGGGGGGGATGGGGATGGGTCTGGGTGGGATGCCCTGAGGGCCAGTGTGGACTTGTTGGGCCGAAGGGCCTGTTTCCACACTGTAGGGATTCTATGACATCTGGAACATTGTGCCTCTGGGCAAGGACTGGATTTGTGGAGTATAGTAGCTGTCTACTGGGAGTCAGTTTATCTCTAGTTGAGGAGATGAAATTTGTTGTGAGGAAAATAGAGTTTGAAGAATTTTATGATTCATTGTTATCACTAAAATTCGAATGGACCAGTGAGGTAACCTGTAACATCTGTAACATCTGTAACTGCCAGTTAAGGTATTATTTAACACAACACTCATCTCCTACTTTCCTCATAATTCATGTTAATTCTGGATTTTAAGAGTATTGGATCGATGATACTTAGTGTTTGTTTTGCTGATTCTCGCATAGTAAAAAAAAAAGTTTTACAATTGCTGAATCTGGCAACTTTATTCTTTTAGTGAAGAACTAGGATCTTGATGTTTGTCTGGTTTGGAAGAGGTACTGGTCTGAGCTGTTGTAACATGTTACCAACACCAATTCACAGACCTTGGCCAGATCAATTTTGATTACTCTCTTGCAATCCAAGCCTATCCCATTCTTAAGCCCCAAGGTGAAACATCAGAGGCATACTTAGCTGAGAGTTGATATAGTAACATCAGTGGGCTGTTTTTTCACTACCTTTCACCATCAGTGATCTTACAGCATCCTCACCATTCGATAGCTCAGGGTTTATAACCTAGTGAGCCTTGCGTCTATTAACAACTGAAAGCCTTCAATGAAACAGCCAAAGTGCTTTACAGGAGCATTATGGAGCAACAATTGACAGTCACATCAGGGATGTTCTATTATACAGGCTCATAAACTTGGTCATAGAAGTGAGTTTTAATAATCATCCTAAAGAAAGAAGGAAAGAAACAAAGGTTTAGGTAAGGAATTCTGGAGCTTGTGGCCCTGGCAAGCTTAAGGCATAGCCTCCAGTGGTGAAGCCATTAAAATCAGAGATATTCAAAGAGCAGAGTTATATGAATGCAAAAGCTCAGCGGAATTTGGACTCAAGCTAATTACAGGAAGAACAAGTACCTTTGTGATGACCTTGCATTAACAGAGAATAGAATGACAGCAGATTGGCATGATCACATTGGAATACTTAAGACTGCAGATGACAGAGACATGAATGAGGATTTTAGCAGCAAATGAGCTGAGTCAATGTTACATGTGATGTTGTGGAGATTGAAACAGGTGGTCTTGGTAATAGAGAGCATTTGTGATGGGAAACACATGTCAGGGCCAACAAACGATCTGTTTCACCTCCAATGCTGAGGCCGCTCATCTTTCAGTGTTGAAGGGTTTCCAACATTGGAAGTCCATCACTGGGCAATGAACCTGATGATTAATTCAGCTACTTTTTATATACTGTATCAGGTACTCAAATAATGTGGGACCAGGGCATAAAAATGCACATGTCAGGCTTCCAAACTCAAAATGAAAACTCAGCCAAAGGCTTTGGTGTGCCCAATGTTAAATGTGGAGAAATAGCTGCTCAATTCAGATTGGAAGTCATACACTAAATAAAAACCGAAAGAACTGCGGATGCTGTAAATCAGGAACAAAAACAAAGTTGCTGGAAAAGCTCAGCAGGTCTGGCAGCATCTGTGAAGGAAAAAACAGAGTTAATGTTTCGGGTCCAGTGACCCTTCCTCAGAACTGAGGAAGGGCCACTGGACCCAAAATATTAACTGTTTTTTCCTTCACAGATGCTGCCAGACCTGCTGAGCTTTTCCAGCAACTTTGTTTTTGTTTTGGAAGTCATACAGTCTGATCATTTAAAGACAGTGGGAGAAGCTATGGAGCTGCTGAAAATATACCTTGCTCTCCTCCACACCACCTCCGTGCATGCCTAAAAAGAATAAGGCAGAACTTCAAACTCCATATCGTTTGAGCTAAGGTTTACACTCGGCACATGCTTATAGCCAACAATAATACTACACATCGTCAGTTTCATTGTGCTGTTGACCAGAATTTTCTATTGACCAGTTCAATGGATTTAAAATACTAACAGAGCAATGGAATCTCCAGACTAGGCGACTGTATCACAGAATCAAAACTCGAAGGCTTCAGTTCTTCCATAAGTTCACCCACAGCACCTATCAAGTGAAAAAGACTTCTAACAAATTCCTCACCATCTTAACTTAAACTGAGGCCAGTATGCAGGCAATAAAAAAAATTGAAAGGCACATTGCTCATTACATAGACAATTTTGAGATCTGAATGAGTAAACATTGGATCATGCAAAAAACACTGATGTTGTGCTCCAGGGACAGCTCCAGTTGGGTTCTGTTGATAGAGATCTGAATGGGACTCTGTATTACAAACGGCATGTGTGTAGCCACTTGTTTAATATAACCTTCTGTCAATATTCATCATTTTGTGTTTAAGACTTGTTCATTGTTGATAGCCCTGGCTCAGTTTGTCCTGTCAAAATAAGCACAGACGACTTGTAAGGATCTTAAACCCAGAATTTTTTTTACCATGGGGAAAAAAAGTGTGCCAAATACATTCCTAACTTTATTTTTTCTGCAAAAATAATGTATTGTTTTTCCAAACTGCCAGGAGCACTTCGCATGTGGCCTTTCCCACTGCTGATCACTACATTCTAAATGGCTAATCTGGCTGCAGTTAGACATAGTAACTGCATTCAATCAAGTAACAAGATATTTTACCAGCATACAATGATGAAAACCTGAACACAACAGCTGAGAGATCAAAAATACCATTTATCAATGCTCTCAATTCTCAACAATCTCACAAAGCTGGTTCCAAAAATCAAAGAATGAAACAGCACAAAAGGAAGCGATTCATAGAGTCACTGAGCTGTACAGCATGGAAACAGACCCTTTGGTCCAACTTGTCCATGCTGACCAGATATCCTAAATAAATCTAATCCCATTTGCCAGCATTTGGCCCATATCCCTCTAAACCCTTCCTGTTCGTATAACCATTTATATAGAGTACACCCATTGAGTGTGGCTCAGTGAAAGAGCTTTCAAATTAGTTCCATTCCCATGCACCTTTTTGAGTGCTGCAAACTTTCCTCCTTCAAATATTTATTTCTTTTAAAAATCTCTTGGAAAGCCAGCTTTACAGTGCTTGTTGATACCATGGGGCCAGCTGCAGGAGCATCAGTAATGCAAGATTTTCAATAGGAAAGGAACAGCTGATATTTCCATATTAATACGGTAGCTATAAGAACCAGATGGAGGCGAGGAATATTGCAGCTAGTGATTCACCTCTTGACTCCCCAGAGCGTGTCTGCCATCTACAAAGCACAAGTCAGGACTGTGATGAAATACTCCAGTGGATGAGTGCAGCTCCAAAAACACTCAAGAAGCTCGACTCATCCAGGACAAAGCAGCCTGCTTGATTGGCACCCCATCCACAAGCATTCAATCACTCCACCATATTAGCAACATTGTCTACCATCTAAAGGATGCATTGCAGAAATTCACCAAAGATCCTTAGACAGCACCTTCCGAACTCTCAACCACTTCCATCAAGAAAGTCGAGGGCAACAGATACATGGGATCACCACCACCTGCAAGGTCCCTCCAAGCCACACACCATCTTGACTTAGAAATGCATTGTACTTCCTTCACTGTTGCTGGAATTCCCTCCCCAACAGCATAATGACTGCAGCAGCCCAAGGTGGCAGCTCACCATCACTATCACATTCTCAAGAGCAACACACAGGGGATGGACAATAAATGCTGGCCAGCCAGCGACGCCCACATCCCAAGAGTGAATTTTTAAAAAGTACAGCAGTAGTAGAGACATCAGTTTGATTCCACTAGCCTGTCAGAGAGTGCATCTCTGATCACACGTCACGAGATAAAACAATTCCTTCTCAATCGCCTGATTCTTTGCCAATGACATTCAATCGGAGTCTGTTGGTCACCAAACCATCTGCCACAGGAAGTGGTCCCTCCTTGCTCTAACAAAATCTCTGATTCTGAACTAGTCAATTTTTTAAATTGGACCTTGATCCTTCTCTGGTCTCTAACAAGTTGCAACACCCAAAGTTCAAGCACACTCAGTAACAAAGCAAGGCAGTGGCATATTTTAAAGCAGTAAGCTGTAGGGAAGACTCCATGTAGTACTCGGCATTTTTCCATCTTAGACAATGGGATGCCATGATAAAGGTGTACAATACATTATTATTTGGGAATTTTTGATTTTTAAAAACAGAGGCAGACTGGTTTTGTTCTCAATTCTGTGAGGATGACTTTTCTTTTGAAAAAAGATCGGCAATTCACTTGGAAAAGTGTTCAAAAATCATTTTCAAGAAAATATGTGAGTCAGTATGTGCCTCACACAGGTACCTATGATATTAATTGATGAAGGGATTGTGCTGCTGATTTTACGGCATAGACAAAAACAAATGATTAGGGGGATAACACAGTGAGGAGCTAGAGGAACACAACAGGTCAGGCAGCATCAGAGAAGCAGGAAAGTTGATGTTTCTGGTCAGGACCCTTCTTCAGAAATGGGGCCATTTCTGAAGAAGTGTCCCAAGCCAAAACATTGACTTTCCTGCTCTTCTGATGCTGCCTGACCTGCTGTGCTCCTCCAGCTCCACACTGTGTTATTTCTGACTTCGGCATGGACAGTGCTTATTATCTCTAAATGATTAGGGGGCACTGGTTTAGTTTGAGTCAGTTCAGAAGAATCAAATTTCAATATGACCCTTTCAGAACTTTGTTCTAAAGAAGTGTCATACCAGACCTGAAACTTAAACTCTGTCTGTCTACCTCACTCCACAGATCCTGCTAGACCTGCTGAGTTTCTCCGCACTTTGTGCGTCTGTTTCAGATTTCCAACATCTGCAGTATTTTGCCTCTATTTCAGACTAATTATTTGTAAATTTTGTCAGTTCCTGTCACACTCTGGTTGGTACTACCAGCGTTAACCTGCAGTCTTACTTTGTCTTTTCTTTTTAAGTTTCCAAATCTTCTAATGTGTTTCCCTCTTTGTCACTTTTTGGTTTAAAATCCTTTCTGCAGTCCAGTACATTTCTTCACTGGGCTACTCCCAGTTTAGTTCAGGTACAGGCCATTCTATCAGTTCAGCTCCTTCTACTTCTAATACCAGTGCCAGTGTCCCATAATCAAAGCTCTTTTCTCCCACGATAATTTGGGAGACACACATTCAATTCTCAAAACAAAAAAATTCTAGAGATCATAGCAGGTCAGGCAGCATCTATGGAGGGAAAGCAAGCTATCTTTTCAAATCTAGATGACTTACAGCTCTGATAAAGAGACATCTAGACTCAAAACTTTAGCTCGTTTTCTTTCCATGGATGTTGCCTGACCCACTGCAATCTCCAGCATATTTTGTTTTCAGTACAGATTCCAGCATCTGCAGTAATTTTCCTCCATCAATTCTCTAATTTTGATTGCTTGATGCCATTTTTCTTCAGCCTCAAGTTAACCCAATAATTCAGGGATTATAAACTTTGTGGTTCTGCTTTTTAATTTGGTCATTGGCTGTCTCACTCACTGTACAGAATCCCTTCTTAGACATGCCTACGTAATTGATCCTGCTTCACTGCTCGTCAAACGCTCCTTGATCACAGAAGGAATCTTGCCAACGGAGTGTGACTGCCCCCTGGAAAAAGGGGCAGAGTTGTCCGAGGCTTTGAAATGACATGGGTTCTGGTGGGGAATTTGGGAAGAATTGCACTTAATGTCGAGTGAGATCTCTCCTGAATTTGAAACTTGGATGTTGTTAGTTCCAGCCAAAGTTCCAAGAAGACTTCTTTATGGCCTTCCTTGTTGGAATACTTCATGTCCCATTGAATGAGAGAATTATGCTAAGCTATCATTTGTAAGTGATGCAAATACTGACTGCTCATTCACACCACACAAACGACAGGCAATTAGCATCTTTAACAAGACAGAATCCAACCAACATCCCTTGATGTTCAGTGTAACAACTATCACCATTACTAACAGGGTTATCATTGACCAAAAAAAAGAAACTGACCAGCTATAAAAGTACTACAACTATCAGAGCAGGTCAGAGTCTGGGAATTCTGTGCCAAGTAACCACTCTTGATTTCTCAAAGCTTATCCATCAAGGCTTATGATGGAATACACCCCACTTGGCTGGATGAGTGCAGTTCGAACAACACTCTAAGACACCATCTAGGACCATGTAGCTTTCCTGACTAGCACCCTTTGTAACACCTTCACCACTCACTACCCCCAACACTGACACACAGTGGCAGCACTGTATACTGTTCACATGAGGCACTGCATAAATTCAGCAAGGATCTTGAGGCAGCATATTCCAAATGGTGATCCCTACCACCGAGAGCAGCCAATACATGGGAACATCACCACCTGTACATTCTCCTCCAAAAGCCACACACCAGCCCAACTTGAAACTATGTTGCTGTTCCTACAATACCATTAGGCCAAAATCCTCAAACTGCCTGCCCAACCATACTGCAGATGTAGCTAAACCACATGGACCACAGCAATCCGAGTAAGCAGCTCATCAGTTATTGAAGGGCAATTAGGGGTGGATAATAAATAATGACCTTGCCAACTACAGCTAAATCCTGTGATTGAAATAAATATTAATTAATTATCCAGTTGAAAACCAGCACTGACCTGTTGTTTGTGCTATTTCAGGTTGTTTAAATAGTTAAGCTATCAATTTAATGCATTCCTAGATCTCCCCATTACTTGCTTTAATTAATACATTTTTAGAGGGGTAATATCTTAAACTAACCAAACAATTATCTACCATCTCATTCAGTGAAGCCATGAGCACTCACCAACTTTTGACAGCTGAAAGTATATAAAGCAACACTTCCTTCCCCGACTCTGCACTACATTCTCACCTGTACCCAAATCCCCATGTTAGCACTTGTACCTCATCACACTCTCTGCTCCAGAAAAACCTATCAACTTTCAGACAGAGCTTTTGACTTGCACTCAAGTTTCAAGTGATAAACCAGCTTCCTGCTATAGCAAGTAACACCTATTCACTTTTAGTTAATTGGCAAATAACTGTGATTTTGGATCCAAGCCAGTAAGACAAACTAAGACTCATTTCTTCATGGACCAAGTTTATTTACAACTCACTCAGTCTAACAGCTCTATCCACACACACTAGTCCCACCTGTTCTCCCTTTAAAAAAATACCTATTTAATTAATCAATTAGACCCAATCAGACACTTAACCACTTGCAATATTAACAATAACTGTCACTACCAATCAGTGTCTGTCAACCAGGATCCTTAATTGTCTTGTAGTTTCTAAAAAAAATGAAATTGTCTACACAGGGCTGGGTGAATTCCAGCATCTCACTCCTGAGATACAGCCTATAGGGTCAGGAGAAATGCACCGCCAGCATTCATCCTGGTAAGTCAGTTCAGAAATGCACTTTTAAATTAAATGTGCACAATTGATCGCAGGATCCTTCTCCTCTCACAGTGCCTATTCCCAACTCCCTACCCAACCTACACCACTGCCTCCCAAACTGCCCGGAAGTAGCTTCCAGTTTTCTTTCTTTGTTCCTTTAATCAATCATTCAGGGAAGACATTCATTTATAAAACTGTAGGAAATAAGAACAGGAGGAGACTGTTTGGCTCCTCAAGCCTGCCATTCAATGGAATCACAGCTGATCCGACCAGAATTTCTCTCCTCCACTTTCCTGCTTCTTCTCCAGAACCCTTGATTCCCCTGAGGATCAAGAATCTATCCATCTCAGCCTTAAATGTACACAAGGAATCTAGCCCCACAAATCTCTACGGCAAGGGGTCCCAAAGACTCAACCCTCAGAGCAGAAATTCCTCTTCATCTCAGTCTTAAATTGGCACCCCCTTTAATCTATGCACTCCGGTCCTAGACTGCCAGACATATGACACCAACCTGATTGACAGTGCCCTATTTTGAAAAGTAGCATTAAGAAGAATAAAATTTAACTACAAACTGCTGAATACTCAAGGTTGTAGATTTATGTAAAATGGAGAAACTATTGTTTATGGAGGAGTGAATGGCAAAAAGGAGAAATACATTTTTGCCTACAGAGAGATTCTATATGGCCCAATGTTACTCTGCCAAGGTAATGGCACAATTGGTTTTCTTTCACACATGGCAATATGACTGGCTTAACTTCTGTCCTTTATTCCTTGACTTCAGATTTTGAAAAATCATTTTCTATTAATGTAGGTGATCAATAACACTAGAAGCAGATTTACCAATCTATTGTTCATTTAAAATAAATCCATGACCTTGGAAATTCTAAATATATTGCACATGTTACACACAATACTGCAAACAGAATCCTTATTCTTTATTTGTAAATTAAGATTGAATAAGTACTGCTAAATGCCAATTAGGAAATTCTCAGCATCCACATGGATTTGAAATGTTGTTTATAATCAGGTAAATGCAGCACACAAGGGAATTAAAACATAATTTAATACTCACACTCCATTGGTTTATAGATCCTTAGCTCTACTGCAACTCAAAAACAAGTGGATGTTCTGGGGTTAATGTACAATTCACCACAGTTATACTGTAACCTATTTGGACAGGCTGACAAAGAATCATCAGAATTGGTCTAACCTGCTGCAGATTATGATTGGCTATCTGACGCACTTTATTTTGATTATGTTCAAAGTACCAGCTTTTGTGTGATTTAATTCAGCACTGATTAGAAAAGGAACCTGGTGTTATAATTCCTTAGTCAGTGAACAGAATTAGATGTATACTTATCAGACTTAATGCACAACCATTTAAAATTTAATAAAATCTCAATTCACAAATTCCAATAGATCTAATGATGTTCTTTGATGAGAAAGCATTCTGCTTGATTTTGGAAACTCATTTCAGTACTAAGGTTTCAATATTATCATACAAAGGGCAGCCTGCTATCTGACAGTATACTTTTTATATGCAACTGATTCTTTTGCACCTAGGGCTGCACTTGGGCTGGTTTCAGGTTCTGCATGCCCAACCATCCAACATATTTTAAATGGTTACCACAGAATCTCTTAAAATCTCTTCCAACCTCTTCCTTTGGGCAGAAGATGCAAGAGCTTAAATACACATACTAACAGATTCAAGAACGGCTTCTTCCCCGCTGTTATCAGATTTCAGAATGGATCTCACAAATTTTAAATTTAGTTTTGATCTCATTCTCAGTGCACCTTCTCTGCATCTGTAACATTGTATTTTTTGCTCTGTTCGATTACCCTAATGCTCTTTGTCTGTGCTGCACACATAACAACGCTTTTCACTGTGCCTCTGTACATGTGACAATAATAAATCAAATCAAATCAGAAAGGTTCATGATTTCCCAAACACAGAATCTTATCAATATAATTTTAAAAAAGATGCTGTAATGATGCTTATATTTTATTCATTCATGGGATGTGGGTATTTATTGCCCATCCCAAATGAACTCCTTTTATTAGCCATATTGAGTCACTTTTTCTGTGTTTGAAAGAAATGTATACTCATTCATAATTTGGAACAACAGACTTTGCATTAGACAGAGAAACCTATAGGAGAAGTGGAACAACTGTGGTTAGCAAGAAGAGTTACAGATCATGATCGCTGAAAGGTTTAGATAACAGTGCACTTAGAAAATCATCATATGATTGAGCGGAGTTAATGCAGATTTAAGTGAGGGAAATCATGTCTGACAAATCTAATAAGTACTTGCCAGGATGTATCAAACATGATGGATAAGAGAGAACCAGTAGATATAACAGTTTGGATTTTAAAACGACTTTCAGTAAGGTCTCACTCAAGAGGCTATTCTGTAAAACAGGGCTTGTGAGATTGGGCTCAGCATATCAAAATGAATTCGGATTGGTGAATGGACAAAAAACAAAGATCAGGAATAAATGGGACATTTTTGGATAGACAGGCCGTAACTAATGCGATAACACAAGGATGAGTGCTTAGGCTTCAGCTATTAACAATCTATTGTTGACTGGACCTACATTCCATGAAATTTAAAAGAATGAGTTTGGTCTGTTATCTGAGGTCGCAGTTGCTCTACACTCCCTTTAGAGTCTGCTGACTGCACTGTTTTGCTTTTGGAATGCTGCTGGTCCACTTCCTTGCTGAGTGGCATCAACCCAGATAATGGTCCCCAAACTGGTAAAGTGATGGGCAGCATTGTGCCTTTGTGGGAGCTTGAAGTTGCCTGAGCTTGAAAAGATATCATCAGTCCGGCAGCATACATAAACCTCAGTACTCAAGGTCTTCCAGTGCCTGCTGCTGGGTCATGCTGAAGAAGATGGTGAATAACTTTGTGGCCAGAGCATATCCCTGCTTCACCACATTAGAGATTCAGAAGGAACACCAGGTGTTGTGCTTGGCTTATTCACACTGATTTTCAAAATACTACTTTACCAAGGGCATCCATGTTTTACAAAGAGTTTCCAAAGTCCAACAGTATTGAATGCCTTGAGTGTTGTGTAAAAGTGATGTACTGACCTCTGTTTTACCTGTGACACTGATCTTGCGTTTGTCCACGTACAAATACCATATCTGCAGTGCCTGTTTGCTCTGAAACTGCAGCAGCTCTCGGGGAGATTTTTCTTTTCTGTGATGTCAGGCACAAGTTTGTTCAGAAGTACTCTCGCAAAGATCTTGGTGTGACTGGGAAGGGAGAGTGATCCCGTGGTATTCAGAGCAGTCTTCTGACTTGCTTTTGTGCAAGGTGATGATAAAGGCATCACAAAGATCCTGTGGAATCTGCCCTGTCCCAACAGGCCATGAAAGAAATGTGTAGAGCTTGCTGTGTAGGACAAGGCCATCACTCTTCAAAGCTTCAAATGGAATTCCATAGCCTCCAGGCACTTTGATGCTCTTCATATGCTTGATGGTAGTCACAATTTCTTCCAGAGTTGGGCTCTCGGGTTTTATTTTGCTGCCTGTTGGTTGATTGCAGAATCATGCGTGGTGCACTTGGCGCTGAAGAGTTTCAAAGTCCTCCAACCAGGGATTCAGAACTTCCGCCGAGTGTGGTATCTTCCCATCGGTGCCCCTGTAAGGGTTTTGAGTTTGATATACTGCTCCATGGACGCAGCTTGGTGTGTTATAGAAGCTCTTTACGTTGCCTGCATGAGCATCCAGATTTTCTTCCCTCAAGTGTGATCTACCAATCTCTTGAATGTTCCTCAGTTTACAGTGCAAGTAAAGCAAATGAAAATACCAGTCTACCAATCTGCTGTTAATTAAACCCATCTTTTAATTAAAGCATGCAAGAAATAGCAGTCCCATGCATTTATATTCTCTTGTGCAATATAAGCAGAAACCAGCATGATTATGGAGGCATGATGCTGAATATAAAGGGGGAAAGAGTGTTGCACACAGATCTTGCTCCCAATTATAGTTAAAACTGCAAAGCATGCAAAAGAATTTTCAGCGTCAAAAACACCATTGAACTGCTATATGATGATTCTTACCTCATCTAACTTAATCACTCATATTAGAAAGAACTTTTCATCTTGTTTTCTTTGCTGTTAATTAAGGGACTTGCATAGAACAGATGCAAGTTCAACGTGCAACAGAGTTTTGGAGACTTGTCAGTGAAAGAACAGATTGTGTGAGATAAACATTGTGATTAATAGGTCTAAACGTATGCAAGACCTTTGACAGAACATGAAGGCCATGTATTTATGCCTGCCTAGTACAAGTGAGTATTCTAGTACTGAGGCTAGTGCTTTCAACACCAACAGAACTGTCATTTCACACATGTTAAAAATCGGAGATGGTAATTCACAGGCCATGCAACAGTTAGCTGCAATGTGTGCTATTCCCAGGAGCTACTCACATTGAAATAAGCTGAGCAACCTGGCATTCTTTAATATCCTTGGAAGAACTGCTATAGTTCAATTACTAGTTTCATAGATGCACAGCGATACAAATTAAAGCCTCTGCATGAAGGAAAATCAGCAAAGGACCCCATGTTGTCAGAGTGACCTTTAAAAAACATTGCCCTAACCTGTTTAATGCTGCTATGATTGGGCTTTCAAGGAAGTGAATCTCAATGAACTTTGGTTAAAAAAATCCAATTTAACTAGATTAAAAAAAACACACAACCTGATTACAAGAGTAGATTATACGAATACAATCTCACATGAATTAACAAATTAATTAGAAGTGCATCAAGGAGGAAACATGAGTTTGACAGCTCCTACCTGGAGGTACTGAGAGCAGGCAGAGATATATTGAAAGGTTGGTTGAGGGGGCAACAGAACATTTG
Organism: Rhincodon typus; assembly: GCF_021869965.1. NCBI lineage: Eukaryota > Metazoa > Chordata > Chondrichthyes > Orectolobiformes > Rhincodontidae > Rhincodon > Rhincodon typus. The sequence goes on from NC_063334.1 coordinate 108,893,272, forward strand.
TGGGAATGGAAAGCATAATTTTCCACACAAAATACAAGAACAAAATACTTTCAGCACTGTAACATTGAAAGATGGCTCGGAGAAGAGATTAAAATGTCATGTAATTAAAACGCTAAATAATTACTTTCCCTAAGAATTCACCAAGGAAGGCACAAGTAAAATACCGATTCTATATAGTGATAAATACAATTGACAATTTTCACCTAAGTGAAGCAGAAGTCCTTACAGAATAAATGAGATCAAATCAAATGGAGCCCCAGAGATGGAAGGTATTTATCCCTGCCTAAAACAAGAGAAAAGTTGAGGTTTGTGAGGCATTGATGGTTATTTTGAGCCCATCAAGCAGGAGAGAATAGATTGAAAACAGGCTAATATTGCACACATTTTCTAGGCAGTGACAGAACAGACTCAAAAGCCACAAAATTCATTCTGACACTAATACATTGTAAAATAATGAAATTGTTCTCAGATATAAATTTGACAAATGCCTGCACAATAATAACCAAGTAAACAGAAGCCAATGTGTATTCAAAAGAAAATCATTCCAGTGCATATTTCTCAGCATTTTTTGGGAAAAATGTCACTCTGGACTTAGGTTTCCGCATTTGTATGAAACAACATTTTCAGTGGAAGCTCAGCCCAGTTTACTGATTGCAAATTACACCCAAACAGGGCAGTCGAATATGAACAACCTCTCAGAACTTACAATCAAATGTAGCAAAATGCATCAAATGGGGAGGTCAGATTATGTAGTAGGCTACTGAAATACTGCAACAAAATTAGAAATTGCTGGCGAAACTCAGCAGGTCTGGCAGCATCTGTGGGAAGAAAACAGAGTTAACCCTTCCAGTCCAGTGACATTTCACCAGGTTCAGTGGGCTTGAAATGTCAACTCTGCTTTCTTTCCTCAGATGCTACCAGATCTGCTGAGTTTCACCACAATTTCTGCATTTGTTTCAGATCTCCAGTTTGCACAATTCTATGAAAACACTGCACATGGGAAGATTGGAGCAACTACAAAAAATTTTAAAAAGGCATCAATGTTTGTCAGTCATAATCTGTGATATTATACAGATTGTGACCAGTGGGAACTAGTTGTACCGATGATTTCTGTCAGTATGTGGTTCAGAGGAAGGGTTCTCCAGTCCCCTTCAGCAACCAATCCCACTTTCGGTTTTCATTTGTCTTAGGTCTGCCTAATGATCAGTGTGAAGGAGTAAACCATCAGAGAGACTTCACAGATGAGGCAAAGTTTAGTTAACAATGGTTTATAACCCAATGGCAATAAGTACAACTATATTAATGATCAAGCATAATAATGAGGTTGTCAGGAGGTGTGCGGAATACACCTACTCCCTACTGAAGTTAAAGTAGAATTCACTGTCTACATCCATAGATTGTTTGAAATTTTACAGAACATGTAGAACTCAATGCAACGTGACATTACCTCCTCCGCAAACCGGTACTTTTATCAACAAAGCAAATTAAATGCTGAACAAAAATACAGAATCAAGCCGAACAACTAGTCATATGCAAAGAGAAATTAAAGCAAATATATTTATAAGTCTACATAAAATCATTCAAAGAAAAATTTGGACAGATATTTGGCATGGTTGATGCTGTAATCAGATTGATCAAAAAGTGCAATTGATAGGTGAAAATGAAAAGATATGGTCGCTTAGGAAGGATGCAAGGATCATTGAAGGTAGTACACAGCTGTTGAGAATTTCACACCACAGATTGGAGTGGAGTCCCAGCATGTGGCAAATCAGCATTCTGAATTAGAGTTCATGATTAAAGATGGTACCTGGATTACCAATACTAAAGTAGACTTTTCATCATCACTGAGCATGTCAAAATAAATGTGTAGACAATCTTAGCTGGAATTAATTATTTCAAAGCAGGTTGAGCTACCAGCTATATGGTAGATTGCTAGGAGGGTTCACTATTAATGTACTGGGCATCCAGTTGGAAAGAGATTGGACTGTTGAGAATCTCTGTATGGATTCTGGAGAGAAGATCCTGTGTCAACAATGTAAGTGAACATTTCACACCATGAAGCTTGAACATGAGGCCATTAAGCTCCTCATGCCCATTATACCACTCATGCCTGATCTGATGACATAACTCCATTTATCCCAGCTTTGATCCTTTAACACAAAAAATTATCAATTCATGTTTCAAACTAAAAAATTGATCCAGCATCCATTGCTGTTTGTGGAAGAGAGTTCCAGACATTTCTTATCCTTTGTGTGATAGTAAAAACTGCAGATGCTGGAGTCAGAGATAACACAGTGTGGAGCTGGAGGAACACAGCAGGCCAGGCAGTATCAGAGGAGCAAGAAGGTTGATGTTTCGGGTTGGGACCTTTCTTCAGAAATTGCGGGTGGAGGGTTGGGGAAGGAAGCTCAGAAATAAATAGACAGGAGAGGTGGGGCTGGGAAGGTAGGTGGGATGGTGATAAGGGAGTGCAGGTAGGGAGTGGTGGGGATTGGTCAGTGAGGTGGGAGGAGCAGACAGGTGGAAGAGAAAATGGACAGGTTGTGTAGACCTCTCCGCAACTCCCTTGCCCACTCCACACTCCCCACTAATCCCACCACCCCCAGCACCTTTCCCTGCAACTGCAGGAAGTGCTACACCTCCACCCCTCACCTCTATTCAAGGCACCAAACAATCCTTTCACATCAGACAGATGTTCACCTGCACATCCATCAATGTGGTCTATTGCATCCGCTGCTCCCAATGTGGCCTCCTCTATATTGGTGAGACCAAGTGGAGGCTCGGAGACCGCTTTGTAGAGCACTTGCGCTCTGTTCATGACAAACGATAACGCCGTTCAGTCGTGAACCATTTCAACCGCCCCTCCCACTTCCTGGGCGACATGTCCATCCTAGGCCTCCTTCAGTGTCACAATGACGCCACCTGGAAACTGGAGGAGCAGCACCTCATATTCTGCCTTGGGAGCCTACAGCCCAATGGTCTCAATGTGGACTTTACCAGTTTCAAAATCTCCCCACCACCAGCCTCATCCCATGAGCAACCCTCCCTCTCATCCCCGCCTCCTTGACCTGGCTCAAGAGACTTGACACAATTCAGGATAAAGTAGCTTGGTTGAAATACAACACATCCTCAAAGTCACTCCGTCCACCACCAACCCACAGCAGCAGTGTGTACCACCTGTAGGATGTATAGCAGAAATTCATCAAAGCTCATTAGACAGCACCGTGACTACAGTCATCAAGGAGGACAAGGGCAGTAGATACATGGAAAACCACTATCTGCAGTTTACCCTCAAAAGTCAGTTACCACCTTGATTTTATGTTTCCCCATTTTGTTCACTCATGAACATGGACGTCGCTGACTGGACAGTATTTCCCTTCCCTAGTTGCCCTTGGTCAATTGCCTTCTTGAACTGCTGCAGACCACATGCTGTAGATGGACCTGCAATGCCTTGAGGGAGGGGATTCCAGGATTTTGAACCAGCGACAATGAAGGAACACCAATATATTTCCAAGTCAGGATGGTACCTTGCTTACAGGAGAAGTTGAAGGGGATCGCGTTGCCATTTATCTACTGCCCTTTTCTTCTAGTCAGAAGTGGTGTTGGGTTTGGAAGGTGAGACAACAAGGTGCAGGGCTGGATGAACACAGCAGGCCAAGCAGCATCATAGGAGCAGAGAGGCTGACGTTTCGGGCCTAGACCCTTCATCAGAAAAGGGGGAGGGTTTGGAAGGTGTTGTTAAAGGAGATTTGGTGAATTTCGGCAATGAATCTTGTCGATAATGCTTATATTGAGCATTGGTGCTGAAGGGGTTAGACATGCTGCCAATCAAGTGTGCTTCTTTGTCGTGGATGGTGTCAAGTTTCTTGAAATATATCACTATTCGTTCAGTGTTGCTGGGTCAAAATCCCAGAACTTGCTCCCTCATGGCATTGGGAGTGTGCCGAAACTGAATGGACTGCAAGTAGGCTCCTCACTGAAACCTTCTCAATGACAGTAACACTTTTTCCAGCCAGCAAAGCCCACATCCCCATATGAATAAAAACACAATGCAAATTGTTGAACAAAATATGATCGAAGGTGAAGATTAACATTTCAGGGAAACAAAGAATTAACAATAATGCGGCCTTACTAGGTTCACCCACAGCACAGAAAGATATCAGTGAAAATTTGTGAGAAATGCTCTGGGTAGATCATTACTGAGGGCAATTTCCTCATCTTTTGTCTCTAGTAATTTCATAGCTGCTTCTGTGTAAAACACTATTTAAAGCCTTAAGACATTTCAATTTAGAAAGCCATATTTTATGAGGGATTTTTGGTGAAATCTTAAGTTATTCCAGAAAGTACTTTAAAAATCATTAAACTTCCACCACTGATGGCTTGTGAAATAGGCTCACTGTTCAAAAATGTCATATTAATCATTCTGACCTAGTTATGTGTAATTATCATTTGTTAGAATTCAAGGTAATGTAATCTCAAAAACTGATGTGCACCTTCAAACTTAATCCAAAGCCCATTAAAAAGGTCTTCAATTCACCTGGTGTAGGACTGAGCTATTGCCACGAACATACACACACACGTATTCACATACACTGACACATCTGTACATGTATGCACACTCCCAGTTGTACGCCACAGTGACTATAGAAAATGAACAGATGGCTTGGGGAGGGGTTGGGAATGGTACAAGAGGGAGGTTGTTAGATTCTTTGGATATTAGGATTAGTTATGGGGAGATGCTTCTTCCACAGGTGGAATGGATTGTCCCAGGACAGAGCTTGGAAAATAATCTTTGCAGCAAGTTTTGACATGGTCTTTGGAGAGTTTAAATTAACTTGGGAATCATGAGACAATGTTAGAGAGGATAAACAAGGCACACAATAAACTGTGAAAGACAGATAGTCCTAATGTAAGAAATAGTGATGTATTGAGCGTATCAGTGTCAGTGCACTGTATATACCATGATGAGGTGACCAGCTTCATTCGTTGCAGAAATCTTTACCTTCCAGGGTAATCTGTGGTTGACTACACTAAGAATTACATTGGAAATTAGTTATCAGTCAAACTTGCATGTGTTTCGTTTGTCTTTTCTAAACATTGTGTATTCACATGCAAGACCCTGTTGTATGTAGGCCAAAGGGGTTTATACACATGGATTGCAATTTTCTCATTGAGGAAATCATCATGGAGATTGCTGCATTCCCTGGCATGGTCATGCCCTGACCCATTTCAGTCTACCTGTCCATCTGAGGTTAATCAGCTAAGAGTGGCACAGTGATTAGTACCACTGCCTCACAGTGCCAGGGACCCGGGTTTGATTCCACCCTTGGGTGACTGTCAGTATGGAGTTTGCATGTTCTCCCTGTGTCTGCTTGGGTTTTGATCGGGTGTCCATCGGGTGTTCTGCTTTCCTCCCACAGTCCAAAGATGTGCAGGTTAGGTGGGTTGGCCATGCCAAATTGCCCAATGTGTGCAGGTGGGTTAAATGTGGGTTTACAGGAATAGGGTGGGATGCTCTTTGGAGAGTTGGTGCAGATTTGATGGGCCAAGTAGCCTCTACCTGCACTGTAGGGATTCTATGTGTGACAGTAAAATGATTCTGCTTTATCTCCATGCCAACTACAGTCAAACCAATCAAGACTCTTTTTGCATCATGGATAATCAATGTTCCCTTTTAAACAAAAGAAGCAAAATACTGGAAATGTTGAAAATTTAAATCATAACAAACTTGAAATGTTTCAGAGATAGTAGGAACTGCAGATGCTGGAGAATCTGAGATAACAAGGTGTAGAGCTGGATGAACACAGCAGGCCAAGCAGCATCAGAGGAGCAGGAAGGCTGACGTTTCGGGCCTAGACCCTTCTTCAGAAATGGGGAAGGGGAAGGGGATACTGAAATAAATAGGGAGAGAGGGGGAGGCAGATAGAAGGTGGGTAGAGGAGAAGATAGGTGGAGAGGAGACAGACAGACAGATAGGTCAAAGAGGCGGGGATGGAACCAGTAAAGGTGAGTGTAGGTGGGGAGGTAGGGAGGAGATAGGTCAGTCCAAGGAGGACG
>NC_063334.1:108919328-108958848 GCF_021869965.1 Rhincodon typus
CCCACCTATCCCCTCCTCCCACCTCAAGCCGCACCTCCATCTCCTACCGACCAACCTCATCCCGCCCCCTTGACCTGTCCGTCCTCCCTGGACTGACCTATCCCCTTCCTAACTCCCTACCTACACTCACCTTTCCTGGCCCCATCCCCGCCTCTTCGACCTGTTTGTTTCCTCTCCACCTATCCTCTCCTCTATCCCTCTTCTATCCGCCTCCCACTCTCTCCCCATTTATTTCAAAACCCCCTTCCCCTCCCCCTTTTCTGATGAAGGGTCTAGGCCCGAAACGTCAGCCTCTCTGCTCCTATGATGCTGCTTGGCCTGCTGTGTTCATCCAGCCCTGCACCTTGTTGTCTCGGATTCTCCAGCATCTGCAGTTCCTACTATCTCTGAAGGAAAAAGTTTGATGCTTTCCCAAAATAAAACAAGGATTGGTGCTTCTGATGGGGTCCGCGTCAAATCCAGAGGTTGAAACTCTGACCACTGTGACGCCCTCGCACCGTATCACCCATCCATCCTGTAACCTCCTCATCCTGTCTATCAAACAACATACCGGTTCGATCAAACCTTCCCAGGAATTTCCTGGTCCGCAGAATGATAACTGATCCATCTGTGGCTCGGTAGATCCCAGCAGTGGTGGGCTGATTTTGTTATTTTTTTTCTTCACTTTCCTCGCCAACTTTACTGCTGCTATGTTAGCGGAGGTGGCATCGGTGAGATAGGGCCAGCAGTGAAAGATGGTGCCTGAGGATCAGCGACATCGCTTTGATTGGATCCAGCAGTGGTGGCAGTGAAGTGGGCTTCATAGCAATGTCAAGGTGGGCCCAGAGGTGACAGATGCGACTCTGGCGTCGGTGGGTCTGGTGCAGGTGGTGGCTAGGCGGTAGCGGTGGAGAATCGGCTCAGCGGCGAAACATGTCACCTTAAGAGTGGCCATTTCAGTGTAGATAGCAGTGCGGCGATGGAGGGGAGATGGCAACAAAGGCATCATTGATGATAAACTGGGTCAGGGCTGATGGACTCTCTTTATGGTAGACCTTTCCACTTTTTTCTCTTCTTAAAACAATTCAAAATGGCGCTGGATCGCGGCAACAGTGGAAAAGCTTTTCATTGAGTTTTATTAGTTTTCTCGCTGTAAAATACGCGTGACAATAAAGTCATTCATTCACAATTGGCCATGATCAGCACATCTAGGGATTACCATTGTCCATCAGTTGAACTGGAGGGGGCCATATAGATACTGTGCAGGTCAGTCCTGAAGCAAGTAGCCCTCAAAGTGATTCTCTAAACCTTGTCCCCCATCTAAATGACACAAGTCAGGAGTACAATGGAAAACTCCCCACTTGCCTGGATGTGTGCAGCTCCAACAACACTCCAGAAGTTTGACACTATCCAAAACAAAGCAGCCCACATATCTGGCATCACAAGTGTTCACTCCCTCTACCACTGACACACTGTAGCAACAAGATACTCCAACGCTAAGAAGCACTGCAGAAATTCCCCTGAACGGCACCTTCCAAATCCATGACTACCATCTCGAAAGACAAAGACAGCAAATACATGGAAACAACATCACCTTCAAGTTCCCTTCCAAGTGGCTAATGTGACTTGACTTGGGAAGATATTGCAAAGAAACAGTGAAGGGACAGCAAACCTTTGGAGTTCCTTCCCTGACAGGAGTCAGGATGTACACAGACTATGTGTACTGCAATGGTTCAAAAAAGACAGCTCACCACCACCTTATCAGGGGCTGGCCCAGCCAGCAACACTCACATCCCAGGAATGAATCAAAGATATCTAAAAGGATTCATTTGATTGTGGGGTTAGGTCAACCTTCCTGACATGTTGAGATCTTCCAGCAATCTTTTCTTTAATTCCAAACCCAAAACCTGTACCAGCTAGAAGGACAAATGAAGCTGATGCACCAATGCAAGTTTCCATCTAGGCACATCACCCTGACTTGGTACTATGTCACTATTCCTGCATTATCACTGATTTAAAGTACATAGAACTTCATTCCTGAAATCAATGTGAATCAACATGAAATGAAGCAGTTCAAGACATTAGCTCAGCCTCATCAAAGGCAGTTAAGGATGGGGATTAACTGTTGGTTTTGCCAATGCCATTCACATCCCAGCATGAATGTAAAAACTCAATTGAACCTTAACATGGCTCCATGTATCTGTCAATGTCTCTCACTGAGTGACAGTGAGTCATGAGCATGTTGATATGATGGATCTATCAGGTCAGTCTCGTTTGTGAATCTTAGGAAGGAGACAGAAGTGAGCTATTTGTTATTGAGAGGACTTTGAAGTTGGAGGCCATGCATGAGATCTCCAGAGAAGATGATGTCATTGACAATCCTGGAAAGCATTTCTGATGTTCTGTTGTGGGTTCAGGCTCCAGGTGCTGATATGAAAAATGTTCTGGCATTAGTCTGTGCTTTGTCGAGGTCAGTATGCCACCTGCTGGTAGATATCGAGGCAAAAATTTCAAAAAAAGATGGAGGTCTATTGAAATTTCCTGATGGTATTGTCTGGTAAATTTGAATTATTTTGCAGTTTAAGCATTCTTGTTCAAATGCTTTTGACATCAGCATTCAAGCTTAACATAATCATCAAGGACTCTTGTCGTGCTGATTTAGGTCATGCTCTTAAAATGAACCAGTAGCTTGGCAAATATGTCCTAAATGTTGTGGTGGATGGACTCCCATGTAAAATAATCCTCCTCAGTTGCCTTAGGCTTCACAGAGTGCAAATTCCTCTGTCGTGGTATTTACGGCAATGTAATTTCCAACCTTTGGCTGGAAGAAGGAAATAATCTGACACAATTTGATAACTTTGATGCACAAAGGTAGAACAGAGTGAAGTCCATTAAGAAATCAATACACTGAGAAGATCTTTCGTTGTTTCATCTGCACAATAAACAGTGGAGCACTTCATGAGGCTGTGATAGACTGACATTTTAATAAACGATGGGAAAACAAGTAGCCTTCAAATGATTCCTACTGTTTGAATAATCATTCTGATATCACAAAAAGCACAGCACTGATCTATGTCTTATGTTGCATTTTCTTACTTGTGGAAATGGAATACTTCTACCTATTGAGCCCAAGGCCATTTGGCACATGACAAATGGCGGTTTTACCAATAGCTTGTCCACATCGAGATTTATAAATGCAGAGGTCCCTCACTTCACATGTTAAATTTTTAGACTAGTACAACTGTGTGTGAAAAAGTAATTTCTGTCAGCGTGGTTACTTAGTTTGAATATACTGTTGCACAGATTCCTTTAAAAGAGACACCAGTTGATTTCCAATGTATGTAAATCAGTCATAATAGATTGTGTGAAATCAAACATTCTCATACAAAAAGTCTAATTTTCACCTAATTAGCACACAACAAATCCATTACTGAAACTTAGCCTGACTATATCTGTGTGGGCAAGTTGCTTGTCATGATCTTGCCTCATATCATGGAACTGAGGATAATTCATTGACCTGCTACAAATCTCCAGTGGAGTAAACAAATACTTATGTGGTTGTTTAATCAGGCAAAAGTTATTCTCACCTGATCTGTGAAGCACAGCTCAGTAAAAGGAGGGAACAGGTGCAGCAATTGTAACACAAACTCTTACAAAATTCAAACAGGGATTAAAAATGTCTTAGCTGAGATGATAAACTGAGGTTCTACCTATTGTGGAAATGAAAGATCCCACAACACTAATTAATGAAAGCTAAGGATGTATCCTTGTGTGTCGGCATGATCGAAAACCGTAACATAAAATTGTTGAATTGCTTTTTGCCTCATTGCTGTTGGTGGGAGACTACTGATTGTACTTGACATAAATGATAAGAGAGTGGTTGAATTTCAGAAGTAATTCATTGCATGTACTTGATGTTTGCATGTGATAAGGTTTTCTCTATGTGGAGACAATTTTTATTCTAATTCTGTGATTGAAGAGTGTGTAGGTAGTACTGTTTTTCAAATATGGTTTAAAGAAAGTGACACTGATGATACAAGAACTAGGTACATGGTGAGCTAAAACATTTCGCCAGAGGGATAATGGTAAAAAGAGGACATGGTGCTTGAAGATGTTACTGAATTTGAGATTGATTGATTGATTTTATTGTCATGTGTACCAAAATACAGTGAAAAGCTTTGTTTACAAGCAGTACAGGCAGACCACAGCAAACAAAAGAAGTACAGGAGGCAAAGTCACAAGAAGGCAGAAGAGTCATAAAACTGGACCAAACCCGATAGAATGGAAATAACATAACAATGTTTATTCCTGGTGGTGGAGGTCCTGAAGTATGAATGGAATTCTCTTTTTAATTTTGGATCATGTACTTCTGTTTTCTTATGTTCACTTCTATTTAGGACTTTTTTTTTAGAATTTTTTTTATGACAACTTGCAAAAACTTTCATTTATTTTGCATCCGGAGCAAGTGTATTGTCTCAGAAGTGAGAGGTGAATCACTATTGAATGTATGCAAAACTTGATTGATTTAAAAAGAGAAAACAAAGTGTTTTCTTTTTCAGCTAAAAAAACACCACAGGAGGAATCGATCCAAAATGTTTTGGTATTCTCAGGTATGTGGGTTGACTTTCCCACCCGACTGAGGAATGGTGCATGTCAAAATGTAATCCAAAGGAAAAGGAGGGAAAGTAACTGCAAAGTGACATGGAATGATAAAAATAAAATAATAAGAATGCTAACTAGATTGTTCAGGGATAATGTCAGAAAGCACTTCATTGAAAGGGCAGTGGAAATCTGGAACTATACTCCTATCAACCACCCCTAATATCATCTCTAAAAGGTGTGTGAAAACTTCAAAACTGACTTTTGCTAGGCAATTGCATTATGTGTTACAGAACCAAGGTGGGTTGATAAGTTAAGATGCAAGTCAGTCACGATCTAATTGAATTGTGGAACTGACACGTGGGGCTGAACAGCCTACTTCTGATCCTATGTTCTCAATTTCTCAATTAATAAGACACTGCAAATGCACATACATTATTAATTATTTTTAAGATTGATTCACAAAATCTAATATTTGACATGTTAAATTATGTACCATTGCAGTAATAGAGGATGTTCTATTCATAACACATCTTATGCCTCGCTGTGTGCCACCCCATACTATCAGCTGTCTGATTTTTTGCTAACACTCCCCTGCCAAAGTTCCCTGCCTACGTTTGTTGTTATTTCAATTGGATTTGCCACTACTACTCTCACTTCCAATCTTCCCTTTGATAAAAATTGCGAAATGTATCAATATGATCACCACCACAGCTACTTTCTTTCCCTATTGCAGGCAGAGATCCATTTGTGTTGCAAGTCAGGATCTTTTCTTTGTCCTTTTGAAAAAAGTCAACACTTTAATTCAAAAATATTTCTATTGTACGGTGCTAGTTGCATTCTTAAATTCTTGTTTTCTGTCTTGGGTACTTCTGCCCAATTCCACCTAAACCAGGATTTGCAATAAACGAAACATAAAAGTGGTGTTGAACACTGAATGATTCAGCAGGATAACAACAGGAAATGTGTTTGTGATATTGTGACATGAATCATCACAGGAGTGTAGTTACTTCTGTCAGGAGAATAGGACAGAGTCTGGTCATCCATCCACTCAACATTACAATCAACAATGATACTGACCAGCTGTGTGAGTGATCAAGATGCAGTCAAATCATGAAGGGGTTTAAATTGATAGATTTGTCTAAATTTCAGGGTCTGTGTTGTGGGTTTTGTGTAAATTCTGAATTGTGAGAGTTCAATAAACAAATGATCCCAAATGGAGCCAAACTCAGTGCTCTATGCATTTTGTTTTTGCAATTCCTTAAGTCCAAGAACTATCAACTCACAAGATGTGTGGTATGGAGCTAGATTTCCAAAAATAACACAAAATTTCCAGATTTTTAAAAACCGCAATTTTAAAGCAGAAAAAAATCTGCAACAACAGTCTACTCCCTACCTATCTCCAGAAACAAGATGCATATGATCCAAGAGCCCTATAAAATTTGACAACTAAACACACTCTAAGTGACAAAAGTTTTCTCACATCATATTAAACGATACACAAAGTCTAACATGCAGAGTCAACTTTGTTAGCAGAATTGAGACAGTATTCAGTCGAAGGAGAAACCTTCACAGATTTTAATTCACAATTTCTACTTTTCCACACCCTCCAATTATCTAAAAATCATACAGCAGCACAAGATGAAATTATTCTTCAGATTGCCTCCCTGGTGCCAAGAAAAATACATAGCGGCACACAGCACATAACATTCCAAACTCCAGAGAGGCAATCCAGATGGTTGAATTTTATGGGGGAGCTAATGGTAATAAAAGTTTTCAGCCGCTTTTGCAAACTCTCAGCGGTGCCTGGCACTGGCCTTTGAAAAACATACATTTGTTCATTTTCAACATGAACTCAATTTATCTCAGTCTCAAATGTAAACCAGTATTTTGGATATTTTTTAACAGACGGAGAAGCATATCCCAGCAGGCTGGAGTAACATAAACACATCAGTGCTTTATTCAAGGTACGAAAACCATCAAAAACTAAAGACGGTTAAATTTGGTGACTAACATCTCATAGTTCCATAAGACCTCACTGTTGCTCAATACTTTGTCCAATTGGCCACGTTTAAAACCAAAATCTCCAATTTCTCTTTCAACAATTTATTCCAATTAATATGTTACCCTTGTAAAACTACATAATAGAAAACTAAACATGACGCAGAAACACTCAGAGAAGGATACAATAATAACTTGTTGGATAAATACATCATCTTGGCTAAATCCTGATGACTTTTTTTTTCTAAAGTCTTGTTCGATATCCAGAAAAAAAGTAATCAGTGCCAGAGGGGATTGATTTTCTCCTGTCTTGAAGAAGCATGATTCTTTTGTTTAACTATTTCAACTCATTTTTGTTGCATGTTTCATGAGCTTGTCAAATTATTTTCTGGGCAAGATGGTGCTGTCATATTTCTGCTAAATCCAACTCATTGGCCCCTCAATGAAAATCTTGTCTTCGGACGAATTTTTTAATACCTTATCAATCAGCAAAAATTGTAACCAAGCTCCTTCTTTCACCATATAGAAATACAGATCATAAATTCCAAGACTAGAATCCTATTTTATGCCCAGGTCAATGTGTTTCTAGATTCTGAAGTCAATGTGCCCAAGTGCTGTAGAAATTACTTTTAGTTCATCTTCCCAAACCTTAGAATTCACATCCAAAATTTTCTTCACTTTGGCTCATTGAATTGTACACCAAACAGCAATCTTATCATTTCTTCTCATATCAAATGGTTGCACAGTATTGCAATTTTCAAAAAACTGCAGTCTGGTCAGAGATTTCCTTCAGCATTTCAGAAGCTATTGTGCATCTGTCACCACCGCACATATTCAGAGACATCTTTCGAATGCAGACCTCATGTATTAGATTTTCCTTTATCTTTCCCTCATTATTCTCAAAACAAAACACAAAGTTGTTGCTGCTCATTTCCTTCTTTTTATATGTTATTGTGAAAAAGTCTGGCAGGTTTTCTTTTTGGGTGGTGAGGGGTGTCGTTGTGGTGGGTTGTTCTTGCCTACTCTATCTTGCAAGGGTGGATTGAGGTAGGTAAAGATGAAGTGACTGTACAAAAGCTGTAGGCTCGCAACAAAAATGCATCAAACGTATGAATATATTCAATGAAGAAGAATGTTTCTGAAGGATTGCAGATGTCACAAATCCTTGGGATCCAACGAAAAATAAGAGAAGCAAAAACAAAACCAAAATCTTAACAAACTGTCAATAAAAAGATTCATAAATGTAATGACAGAAATGTGGAGGCAATGATCAACATCACAAGTAAAGTCTCTACAAAGGGAAACACTGATCGAAGGGGTGCCACAACAAAAGGATGAACTACAAAGAAATATGGGAATATGGAAAATTTCTAACCAAGGCTGTGAAGATGAATCAAAAAATGACAAAGAGAATCCACCAACAGATGGAATAACATTTCCACCTGTCAATCAAGAAATTGTTCTGAAGCAGTAGACCCCATACTCAGGACAACATTATGGAATGATGGAAATCTATAGGGATATGTGCTCCTCCTCAAGTCTCTTTCATACACAAGTATCTTTCTTTCTACACCTGCTTAAATGCTTATACCTAAAGGCTATATGCATATGCAGCATTTGCCACTGTAATAACTCTGAAAGTTTCCAAAGTCAAACATCATTAGTTCGGAACTAGCCAATTCCCCCCTCACATCAAGATCTGTTTGAAGCTACCAAGCATCACTTATAGTTTTGACTTCCACACAACCCTAAACATTATCTGGAAATTTGCAGATTATGTCCCTAACAACCGCACCTGGATCATTAATGAAAATAAGGAAGAGCATTGGTTTCAAAACAATCCCAATGAGATTCACTGCTGACCGGTCTCTGAATGCATCCCAATCAACCTGCCACTACATTCCACCCACAGACCTCTAGCCTGTTCTTAATCCAGCTCAGTGGAATCCTACTAATGTTAGAGGTTTTGAGTTTGTAGAGAAACTTCACGTGCGGTACCTTGTCAAATGGTTTATGGTAGCCTAAAGGCACAGTTTTGCAACAGAGTTCCTACAACAACTCAAAATGCTTTCTAACATGTTTATCATGGTTATTTTCCCTCAGTGGCTGAAATTAATTGTCTGATGTAAGTGTTACCACAAACAAAAGTTTTAAATATTCTATATTACATAATAATGCAAGTAAATGTTTCTGTTAAACTTTTTTCAGTCTTCGCACGCCTATTTTCTAGATGAGGGCCTCTGCTTCTTCTAAAAGTGTAAAATTTTAAAAGCCCATAGACATGAAGATAAACTTGTGATGTGGTTTGGTATATGGTTGGAAAGCAGGGACATATCAATATGGGAAAAAATGATCTGCATTGGCCAATGTAGCCCTCCCAGCCTACTCCGTCATTTGGCAGTAATTTGACAGACATTCCATGTTAACTCCACCATCCTTCCCCCATTCCTTAATTCAGGTTCTCAAAAAAAAGTCTATTGACATTTACTGTGAATACATTAAAAGACTGAGTATCCACAGCTCTCTGAAGTCGTAAATTTCTATGATTCATAACCATTTGAGTGAACATAGTTCTCCTCATTTCAGTGATAAATGACTAACCGCTTGATCTAAGACTATAACCCAGTCTTCCAGAATGCCTACCCCAGTGTTCTAGAATGCCGACTCACGAGAAACATTTTCTCAGAATTTATCCTGTCAAGCCCATCAAGATAAAAGAGAAAGTGTACCTCCTTTTATTGTTGGGTTGTGGGAAGCAATGTTCGTTGGGAATCATGTCTCTTCACTATTCCTGGCAATGAGTTAGTTTAAGTTACAGAGAGTTGTATATCCAAGTTTGAACAAGTTACTAGGCTTGGTGGCAGAATTAATTACGCAAATGTGTGCAGAAAGCTATGAGCAAGTACAACAAATATTTAATTTATCAAAACTGGCAAACAGAATTCAATATGGAGAAGTGTAAAATGATTCATTTTGAGCCCAAAAATGCAATTAATATTTTCTTAATGATGAGCGACAAGCAGGAAGACAGAAATAAAGGAATTTGGGTATCCATGTATATAAATCATGAAACAATAGTGCACAACTACAAGTAATCAAAGAACAGAGGAAAAGATATGTTTAGTCATATGCAGCCTTCGTCAGACCAAAGACAGGAGTTGCTGGAAAAGCTCAGCGGGTCTGGCAGCATCTGTAAAGAAAAAAATCAGAGTTAACGTTTCGGGTCTGGTGACCGTTCCTCAGAACTAATGATTCGTAACCATTTGAGTGAATATAGTTCTCCCCATTTTGGTGATAAATAACTAACCCCTTGATCTGAGACTATAACCCAGTGTTCTAGATTGTCTACCCCAGTGTTCTAGAATGCCTACTCAGTCAGACCAATCTGGCATACGTGTTCCATCTGAGATTCACACATCCGGAAGGATGTAGGCCTTGAAGAACAAACAGTGCAGCTTCTTGAGTATTCTACCAGAACACTAAAGGGCTAAATTATGAGGACATGTATAAATTTGTTTTGCTAGGGCTCTTCTGGCACAATGGTAATGTCCCTACCTCTGCACCAAAAAGCTCAAGTACAAAGTCCCACCTGCTCCAGATGTGCAAAATAACATCTTCAAGCAGGTTGATTAGAAAATATCTAAACTTGTTTTGCTTTAAGCATGTAATATTGAGGGATTCAAATTGATAAAGGAATTCATTGCGGTAGAGATATGGGTAAAACATTTGTGCCATACACATGCCAGACAATGATCATTGTGAATGAGAGGGTCTAAGCATCATCTCTTGATGTTCAATGATATTAAGATCACTGAAACTCCCACCATTAAAGTCCTAGGGGTTACCATTGACCAGGAACTGTAACAACAACAGCAGACCAGAGCTAGGAATCTTGCAGCAAGTAACTCACCTGCTCTCTCTCCAATGCTTAGCCACAATCTACAAGGCACAAGTCAGACATGTGATGGAATACTCTTCATTTGCCTGGATGGATGAAGTTCCAACAATATTTAAATAACTTGACACCATCCAAGACAAAGTAGCTCACTTGATTGGCACTCCATCCGCCACATTAAACATTACCTCTCTTCACCACTAATGCTCAGTAGCAGTAATTTGTCCCTCTACAATGCAGTAACTCACCGACAGAATCTACCAAACCTTCACCTTCACCACCGAGAAGGACAAGATCAACAATTACATGGGAACACCATCGCCTGCAAGATCCCTTCCAGATGATGTGAAAATAAATGTTAGACTTAAAGCTACATCACCTTTGTTCACGGTCGCTGCATCAAAATATTTGAACTTCCTTCTTAACAGCACTATCAGTATCCCAACATCCCAAGAAATGCAGTGAATCAAAAAGGCAGTTCACCACCACCTTCTCCAGGGAAATTAGGAATGGGGCATAAATGCTGACCCAGCCAGCAATGCCCACATACCATGAATGGATAATGAAAATAAATCCCCTATGATAAGGGAATATAGAACAAGAAGGTTTAATTTTAAGGTTTGAGCAATGATAATTTTGAGTCCAATTGTGAAGCACGTTTTTCATGCAGAGTGATAAAATAGGGAATCTCAACGCCATTCCCCCCTCCCAATTGCTATGTTTCTACATGCATGGGACAGATTTTTACAAGGTGAACTTATCCTGGCTATGGTAAAATGTGAATAATTGGAGTTAAGGCATTAAGCAGCCTGATAAAATTGAATGTTGGAAATGGAATGGAGGGGCTGAAATGGTCTGCTGCTGTTTTAATGCTTCAATGTCTCAACTTGAATACAATTTGGATCCACATTGTCCTGAACCTCCATTTCAGGTTGACAATTGGGGTAGTCAGAGGAAAATATAGGCACAAGTACATTTGTGGAAAAGTCTGTAACCCTAATTTTCTCACTGTCCCAGAGTCGGAAAGTATTGATGATTACAAATCTTATTAATATCAAAATTTCAACATTTGTCATGGTGGGATTTGAACCTATGTCTCCAAAACATTAAACCTGGGGTTACCGTTACCACTACACAACCACCTCTGCCAAACTAAGTGGCTTGTTCAATCATTTCAAGGAGCAGTTAAGAGTCAGTCACGTTGCTGTGGGTTTGGAGTCACATGTTGGGCAGACCAGACAAGGTCATCAGATTTCCTTCCTTAAAGAATATTAGTAAACTGGACCCTTTTTTTCCCCACAAATATTGACAATATACAGGAGGATAAACATGCCTCTTAGGAGAAGTCGATATGTCATTGACAAGTCCCATTCCTGCTTTGCTCACTTCACAATATTGACAGAGCCAGTGGTGGAACTTGTTTGTATTTATAGTGTATTGGGCCTGGAAAAGCCTATGTGATACCATCATGGATTTTACAGCAAAGACTCAAAACAGTATACATTTGAATAAAACTATACTAATTTTATATGCAAATTAAGATGAGCTTATGATTTATTTTTAATTAGATCATGATGAGATGGGTATCAACACTGAGTAGCAAACATATCATTGTGCAGCTCCCAGTATACTTCTTGAGAATATTAAACTGGAATTTTTAATTCTGTTTGAGTATTTTTACTCTTAATGCTTTCTAATGGGCATACTGAACAAATATGCACGCCTTTATTGACAACTTTGCCAAGAACTATTTTAAATCTTGCATCAATTTTGAAGTATCTTTTTTTCTAGCTTTCTCTGCTGTTACCCTGCAAGTGGTTCTGCAAGCTGAAGTGGTGTTTCTCAGTTGCTGGCCACTGTTCAGAACCATAAGAATATAGAAATAGGAGCAGGAGTAGAACAACTTCGCCTTTCAAGCCTGCCCTGCCATTGAACAAACTGATTTTCCACAGGCCTCCACTCCATTTCATGTCAACTCCTGATGGCCATCATTTTCCCTATACAGCAAAAAAAATCTATCAAACTGTTTAAGTAATTCCAGTGATCTAGCCTCCACAAGACCCTGGGATGGGGAATTCTAGACATTTACTACCCTCTGAGAGAAGAAATTCCTTTTCACCTCTTCTTTCAAATGACTGTTCCCTTCTGTAACTAGGAAGTTTGAGATTTTCCCACCAGTAAAAACACCTCAAAATTTCTCCCTCGGAATCTCGCACATTTCAAAAAGGTTGCCGCTCATTCTTCAAAACATTAATGAAAAATGCCTCAGTTGTTTCGCCATTCTTGATAGGTTACCACCTTCATCCAAGGATCAGCCCCGTGAATCTATTTTGAACTACCTCCAAGGCCATTACATCCTTTATTAACAATGAGGGCAAGAAAACCCAAATCCCTGTGCCGCACTTTTATGGAGTGTTACTCCATTTAAACAATAGTCTGCCTTTTGATTCTCTTGACCAAAGTGCCTGACGTCTCATTTTCCTACATTAAACTCCATCTGTCATGTTTTTGCCGACTTACTCTCACCTAGTTATGTGCCTTTGCAGATTGCCTATATCCTCATCACAAAATGTGCTCCCAATTATTTTTCTATCATCAGCAAAGTTTGGGTCCATTACAGTCTGTCCTCTCCTCCAAGTCATTGATACAGATAGTAAACACTTGAGCCCCAAGGACTAATCCTTGTGGCACTCTACTGTTTATGTCCTTCCACCTTGAAAAAGGCCCATTAATCCCCACTATCTGTCTTCCATGTGTTAAACAATAGTCAATCCCGGCTAATATTACCCTGAACTCTATCTTGTTCCATAACCTTTTATGTGGCATCTTATTGAATGCCTTGTGGAAATCCAAGTACATTATATCTTTTCAATTCTACTTGTTATAACCTCAAAGAATTCGAGCAAATTTATTAAACATGACTTCTCTTTCACAAGCTCTGTTGGCTCTGATTGCGTAAAGCTTTTCTAAATGTATTTCCCCTTAATAATGGACTCTACCATTTCCCTACAACAGATGTTGGACCAACTGGCTTACAACTTCCTGCTTTCTCTTCCTCTCCACTTCTTGAATAGGGGCATTACATTGGTGGATGTTCCAATCTGCTCCTGGAATCCAATGCAATCTGAAATATCTCAGCAAATGCTTTTACTATCTCTGCAACTACTTCCTTTAAAGCCCTTAGATACAGGCTATCAGGTCCTGATGGGTGTTCCAATCTGCTCCTGGAATCCAATGAATTCTGAAATATCTCAACAAATGCTTTTACTATCTCTGCAACTACTTCTTTTAAAGTCCTTAGATACAGGCTATCAGGTCCTGGTGACTTGTCCGCCTCAGTCCCATTAGTTTGTCAAATACTTTGTACCTTGTGACGGCAAGTGTTATAACAGCTTTACTCCCATAAGTACCTTGCTTATCTGTTATCTTTGAGATACTTACAATGGGGGACACTGTAAAGCTGAGTGCAAAATGTTAGTTTAAATTAACCTACATCCCAGTTTCTAATTATCACTCACTTGCATTTTCACGGTTATTCTTTTTTCATATATCCAAAGAAGCTCTTCTTGCTTGTTCTCATATATTTTGCTGATTTATTTTCATAATCAACTTCTCCGTCTTTTTTTCCTTTCTCATCATTCAATATTGGTTCCTAAAACATTCCAATTCTCTGGCCTAATATTTGTTTCTGCCACCTTACATGTGTTAGTTTTTGATTTGACAGTCTTCTTGACTGCCTTTGTCAACTACAGGTGGTTTATTCTTCACATCAAGTCCTTCTTATTGAAGAAAAATTTTTGTTTTGTTGAGCATCACGAAGTATCTGCTTAAATATCCACCGCTCCTTATCCACTGACTTTCCCTTTAGTCCATGCAGCTCTCTTTAAATTGTTCTTTCTTCATATCTGTAATTACCCTTATTTAAGTTGAGGACACTGGTTCGAAGTAAAGTCACTCCCCCTCAAACTGAATTCTAAATTCTACCATTTATTGACACTAACCTCTTAGCAATCCTTCTTCATTACATATTAGCAGATATAAAATAGCCTGTCCCTTGGTAGGTTCTGCAATGGACTGCTCTAAGAAACAATCCCTCATGCACTCTGCAAATATGTTTTCCAGGTTACACTTGCCCATCTGTTTTGTCCGGTCAACATGCAAATTAAAATCACCCATGACAACTGTATGCTTTTCTTACATACCTCCATTATTTCCAGATTCATACTTTGTCCTACAGTGAGGCAACTCTTTGAGGGCCTACATTTAACTCCCACCCATTACTTTCCCTTAGTATTCATTACTTCCAGTCAAAGTAATTGTACATTCTGATCTATTGCTACTGCATTACTCCTTACTGCTGCACTCTCCCTGTCCTTTATTAGCAAAGCTACATCACCTCCTTTTTATTTTTACCTATTCTTCCAGAACTTCAAATTTTGAATTCCCAGTTTGGTCACCATGTAGCATCATCTGAGGAAGCTACCAAGTAATTCTCATTTATTTATTTGTTTCATCAACTTACCTATCTTGTGAGCAATGCTGTGTGACTTTTTTAAACTTCCCTTCAAATGTTGTAGGCCCAACCATCTTCAGCTGCTTCATCAATGACTTTCCCTCCTTCATAAGGGCAGAAGTGGGGATTTTGCTCCTGCTCGTTGACTACAGCTCTGCCTTCAACACCATCCTCCCCTCCAGACCGATCTCAAAACTGCATGACCTTGGCCCAACTCCACCCTCTGCATATAGATCCTCACCTGTCTGACCCATAGGCCGCAATCAGTGAAGAAAGGTAACTGCGCTCAATAACACTCTATACTGGAGCCCCCCAAGGATGTGTTCTCAGCCCCCTACTGTATTCCCTGTACACCTATGACTGTGTTGCCAAATTCTGAATGAACACCATCTACAAGCTCACTGACAACATCATCGTAGTTGGACAGATATCGAATAACGACGAGTCAAAATACAGAAGGGAGATAGAGGGCTTGGTGACTTGGTGTAGTAAAAACAATTTGTCTCTCAACATCAGCAAAGCTAAAGAACTGATCATTGACTTCAGAAAGAATGGGAGAGAACACGCCCCCATCTATATCAATGGAACTGAGGTTGAAAGAGTGAAAAGCATCAAGTTCCTTAGAGTGATGATAACCGACGATCTGTCCTGGACTTCTCACATAAATGCAACAGTCAAGAAGCACAACAACGCCTCTTCTTCCTCAGGCAGCTCAGGAAATTTGGCATGTCCATAAGGGCCCTCACCAACTTCTACAGATATACAATTGAAAGCATACTGTCTGGGTGCGTAACGGCCTGGTACGGCAACTGCTTTGCCCAGGACCGTAAGAAACTACAGAAGACCATCACGGAAGCCAACCTTCCATCCATGGACTCCATTTACACGGCTCGCTGTCATGGAAACGTGGTCAATATCATCAAAGACCCATTGCACCTACGACCTCTTCTACAACGATCTCCTACAACCTCTTCCATCAGGCAGAAGTACAGGAGCCTGAACCCAGGCACAAGCAGGTTCAGGAACAGCTTCTTTCCAGCTGTTATCAGACTGGTGAATGGTCTCTAGCCTCAAATAACGTAACCTGTATGCCTCTAAGTCTTTTTGATCTGTACTTCCTTTGCTTGCTGTGATCTGCCTATAGCACTCATAAACAAAGCTCTTCACTGTATTTTGGTACACGTGACTTTAAAATCAATTGAATCAATGATCAATGTTCAGCACCATTCATAATTCCTCCAATACTGAAACAGTCCATATTTAAAAATGCAACAAGATCTGGACAATGTCCAGGCTTGAGCTGACAAATGGCAAGTAACATTTGTGCCACACAAATGCCAGGCAATGATCGTCTCTAATAAGAGACAATATGCTCACCTTTGACAATCAATGGTGTCACCATTACTGAATCCCCCCACTATTAATATCCTGGGAGTTACCACTGACCAGAAATTCAACTGGGCTCACGACATAAACAGTAGCTCCAGGAACATGTCAGAGGCTAGGAATACTGCAGCGAGTAACTCACCTTCTGACTCCCCGAGGTCTGTGCACCATCTACAAGGCACAACTCAGGAGTGTGCTGGAATACTCCACTTGCCTGGAGGGGTGCAGCTCCAACAACACTCAAGAAGCTTGACACCATCCAGGACAAAGCAGCCCATTTGATTGGTAAACATTTACAAGCATCTACTCCCTCCACCACCGACTATCAGTACCAACAGTGTGTACTATCTGCAAGATGCACTGCAGAAATTCACCAAAGATCCTTAAACAGCTCCTTGCAAACCCATGACCACCTCCATCTAGAAGGAAAAAGGCAACAAATAAATGGGGATACCACCCCCTGCAAGTTCCTCTCCAAACTGCTCATCCTGACTTGGACATATATTCCCGTTCCTTTACTGTTGTTGGGTCAAAATCCTGGAGTTCCCTTCCTGTAGCCTTGTATGTCTACCTACGGCATGCGGACTGCAGTGGGTAAAGAAGGCAGCTCACCACCACCTTCAAGGGCAACTAGGGATGGGCAATAAAATGTTGGTTCAGCTGGTAATGCCCACGTTCCACGTGTGAATAAAACAAAAGAAGTGGCCCTGCCACACACACGCAGTAATTTATTTGAAATCCTATTTATAACCAAGGCCACATATTTGGCAGCAAGTCTTCACAACAGCAAATCTCTCATCCAATATCAGGGCTTTCCAGAAAGACTTTTTGAATAAATGGAAGGAGCAGAAGCCCTTATAATTTACCACTTCCTTGGGTCATGGAGAATGGTTTGTGGTTGGATTTAAAGTGCTATCCAAAATGAGAGCAGCAAAGGCACCACAGAACTAAGAATGAAACCTGGAACGTTTTTCATCTGCACTGAACCACTAGGGAAAGATACGAACAGATCACTTATATCATTTGAGATTTTCAACTCTTTAACTTAATTCATTGTCTGGTACAATGGAATCATGCACAATGGATTATTCATTTTGAAAAACATACAATTATTTGAGTTACACATGCGTCAATAGAACAAAACATGGTACATAATCCTTTCAGGTGGAGTTTCCAATGACTACTGTACATCAAAAGCATTACTAAATGGTTCAGTATAGTTTTTAAAGTCCTCTTCAATTGTTTAAAATCAGGGCTATTCTGGGTAGTGGGTGAGATACCACAAGGAAAGATAGTTTTATTTTATGTGATAAACCTTTTTAAGTTGTGTTAATTGAACTTGCACCAGGTTCCCACTCTTAAACATATTAAGGAATATTTTTTAATGCAAGTGAAGGGACGCAATAAATAAAACAGTGATTTGTGGATGTGTTTATGTTTGATGGTGTGCAAATTAGGAAATGAACAAAAATGATTTCTTTTTGAACTTGAATTGTTTTGAATGGAATTTGACCTGAAACATTAATTATAACTAACTGGAGACTCTCAGTCCTTTGATTTACACAGAAATTTTAATAGAATGAAACTTCCCAAGGCACTTCAGAGAGGAGGAATCGTGCAAAAAAATGTGTAAGAAAGCACATAAACAGTCGGAAACAGGTGTTGGATAGGGAGGAAGGTAGTTCTCCTGCACACGTGAAGTTAATAGAAGGCATGGGGAGAGAAAGTGAAAAAGAGAAGATGCAATTTAACATAGTGTGTAGTTAACAGTTGAAAAATGTACAAAATGCATAATATAGACTCGTGGAACAATTTATGACAGATAAGGAAACTATTTGGCTCATTGTGTCCATTCAAACTGAAAAGTTATCTAGTTCCTCATCATAACACTCAAAAGTGCAATTCCAAATACTCTGAATGGGAGGAATACGAAAGACCTGGAATTTAGTTTTTTGTTTGGCATTACAATCTCAGTTGTCTCTTGTGACTTTCTTTGAGGAAAATGAGAAGTAGTCATTTGGTTAACACAGTATGGAGCTGGAGAAACACAGCAGGCCAGGCAGCATCAGAGGAACAGGAAAGCTGAAGTTTTGGGTCGGGACCCTTCTTCAGAAACGTCAGCTTTCTTGTTCTTCTGATGCTGCCTGGCCTGCTGTGTTCCTCCAGCTCCACACTGTGTTACCTCAGACTCCAGCATTGGCAGTTATTACTATCTCTGAGTAGTCATTTGGTTGCTGAGTTAGTAGCAATGTAGGAAAAGGAGGCACATACCCACCATGTTAACTGGGGACCAGAAACAGAATAACTGAGCATTTTACACTAATGTTTATTAGCAAAGATCAAAATTAATGCCCTGTGCTACAGTTTAGTGGGGCTTTAAAAAATGAGATCATCACATGGCCTCAATAGATGCAATGGAATTCCCTGATGAGAAATGGAGGTGTAACATAGTTACTTGTTTGAAAGTGAACAGACTTGGTAAGAAGGTAATGTCGACATCCACCTTCTAACATTTGCCTGTCTCTGCTCTTGCCACAATTCCTTTGTAGCAGAAATCCTCTGCTCTTGCCACAATTCCTTTGTAGCAGAAATCCTCATCCATGCATTTCTTATCTTTAAACTCATCTATTTCAATATTCTCAGAGCTGCCCTTGCACCCTCTGTAAACTTGAGATCATCTGAACCTTTGCTGGTGTGTCAAGTTCCTTCACTCATCACCCTGGTGTTCAATGACCTATATTAGCTTTCTCTCTGGTTTTGTACTTTGTACAGTCTCTCTGTACTTGATTTCAAATCTCGCCAATACCTTGAGCCTCACTGGCTTTATAATCTCCTTCAGAATCTACAATCCTCAAAGGTGTTCTTCCAACTCAGAACTCTTGAGCATCTATAAGTTTTATCGCTCTCACACAGACAGCCAAGTCTTCAGTTGCAATGGCCCTAAGTTCTGAAATTCTTTCCCTACATCTCTTGTCTCTTGACATTTCTTTCTCCTCAAGACATCCCTTAAAACCTACTTCAATTGTCCTCATATCGATTTATATAACTTCATGTTAACATTTGTTTCATAGCTGTAATGAAGCATCTTGGAATATTCTGCTGCAGTAAAGACACTCTATAAATGAAAGCAGTTGCTGTGTCATGGATGAGTTTGATCCATCAAGGAAAATCAGTCTTGATAGTCTGAATTACCTACATCTGAAGATTCTTATACTTTCTAACCCCTTTTACAATTGATCACTGTCTGCGTAAAGGTCCATTCAACACTGTCTTCTTATTCCTTTTATCTTTCAAATTTAGAGATGAGTATGAACAGGTATATGCAAAAGGCTATTTGGATTAAAAAAAAAACACTTTCACTTCACTGTCAGATTCTGTTCTCTGTGGAGCAGCTTTTGGCTTTTTCAGCTGTTTTGACTTCATTGATGCAGCATTTAGCCAGTCACCAATATCATCACCTTCTGAATAAGCAGAAAAAAGATGCAAAGGGAAATTTGTCCAAGTGGAAGCAATTCAAACCAATCTAGTTAGAGAAATGAGTTTAGTTGTTCATCATTAATGTTAGTTTCTAAACCATGTTTTCTCATGCTGTACTCATTTCCATTTCTCTTCTCTCAGAATTCCTTCGCCTTCCCTTTCTGGTCTCCAGCTGGGATGAATTCTACCTTGCCAATTACTCATATACAGCTTTGAAAGAAAAGGTGACAGCAGATGCTACAATGTTAGCTGAAGATTTCTAAACCTGACTCTGCCCCTTCTCTTGGCAACATGACTGGAAATGGTGGATTTCGTAGACTGGGGAACAAAACCAAATACGATAAACTATAGCTAAGTAGTACATAATTTGAAAATTGAATATCAAACAAATTATACAACTGGATAAAGTTTTCCAACCAATCAACATCTTCTTCTTCTGTAATATAATTTGTAGTGATTGTTTGTAGTGGAATATGGCACTCTTGCATTTGTCCTGATAAGTGCAAAAATGCAAAGATTCAAGAACATATTTCATTTTTAGCAATATAAATAACGTTACACTCTGTCTCGGTTGTTATTTATAAGAAAAGGTTTCAATTTTCCAATGACTACTTATATAAATTAAAAAATCTTCTAATTTCTCACATACAAGAGGATTCCACTTGTCACTGACAGACACAACTTATTTTTGAATATTCTGTAAGCTTGTTAAATTCTCGCAAAAGCCTTTATTGCTTCAATTGATATTGATAATCTGTTTTCTAACTTACTCTCTCGTTTTCCTTCTCATTTAACATAATTTACTTAATCCTGTTGGATGTAATTATATAAAGGTAAAGTCACTATAGTCCCAGAGGGCCACAGGGCTGCTTTCTCATTGCAGAGAGAGATTACTGATAGGGAATTGAAACTGAGGGTCACTACACAATAGGCAAGGGAGTGAGGTTGAGAAGTTGGGACCCTCATGGTATCCTCAGCCAGTATGGAATTGAACTCTGCATCACAAATCAGCCATCCAGCCAATTGAGCAATGCATGGTTTTATTAAAATAAGTTTTAGCAGCTCATTGCCTGCAACTCCAGTGCTGTACGTTTTTATCCCCTGAAACCATAAGCAAACAACCAAAGTGACATGCCAGATGTCATATGCAACAGGGCAATATGCTCCTATACATTGCAGAAATTCATTGCAAGAAATACTTTGAGAAAGATTCATATTACACGATACTATATAATTTCTTGTGTTGTTGTTTCTGTGTTAAGCAATCATAACATTTTCAAGACTTAACCCAATTTGAAATATTTATAAACAAAGCCTTGGTAATAAGTACTGTCTGATTCTGATACTTTCTACTGATTTTAAGTTAGAAAAATGATCAAATGAAGTGGTTTTCCTCTGTAAATTGTTTTGATCTAAGCTGCTGTCATTGCTAGAACTCAGATATCAGACTGAAATCTAGCTTGATAGATCATTTTCTTTTTGGTGGTTTTTCACTGAAACACAAGCACACATTGTTGCAGATCGAGTCTTAACAATAAAATATTGGGTTATTACAGAAATGAAATAAATAAATCTTTTATTTTATTCACTTGTGGAACATGATGTCACTGGCTGGGCCAGCATTCATTGTCTGTCCCTAGATGCTTGAGAAGATGGTGGTGAGCCGTCTTCTTGAATGTCTGCAGTTTATATGCTCTAAGATTTTAGAGTGGATTTGTAGCTCGGGTTCTGGATGTTGTGGTTGTGATGTTGTCATATACAAGATTCCCTGCAAAGACTGCGACAAACAGTAAGGAAATTAACTACAAGGGTACATGAACATCAATTGGCAACAAAAAGACACGACCAACACTCACTCATCTCCATCCACGTGGATAAGGAGAACCATCAATTTGACTGGGACAACACCAGGATCTTGGGACAGGCAAAGCAGAGACAAGCACGGGAATTCCTAGAAGTCTGGTTCTCCACTAAGAAAGCCATCAATAAATACATAGAGCTAGACCCCATATACACTCCATTGCGAAGGAAAACAGGAAGTGAGGTAATCCAGCTCAACGGACACCAGAGTTTAAATAATAGGCGAGAAAACACAACAGTCCTTCATCGGAGGCTACACTGATGATGTTATCCAGCAGGGTAATGAAACATCTGTGGAACAATGAACCAGATCAGCGAGCCAACCAACCACAACAGTCTATATGCTGTAGGTAGACACACAGTGCCATAAGGGAGGGAATTGTAACATTTTGACCCAGCGATAGTGCAGGAATAGTGATATCGTGATATAAGAGGAGGCAATGGCCCAGTGGTATTATCACTG
This sequence comes from Rhincodon typus, assembly GCF_021869965.1. Taxonomy (NCBI): domain Eukaryota; kingdom Metazoa; phylum Chordata; class Chondrichthyes; order Orectolobiformes; family Rhincodontidae; genus Rhincodon; species Rhincodon typus. The sequence goes on from NC_063334.1 coordinate 108,941,502, forward strand.
GACTGTTAATACAGAGACCCAGATAATGTTCTGGGGACGCAGGTTTGAATCCTGCCATGGTGGATGGTGGAATTTGAATTCAATAAATATCTGGAATTAAGAATCTAATGATTACCATGAATCCATTGTCAATTGTCGGGAAAAACCCATCTGGGTTCATTAAAGTTCTTAAGGGAAGGAAGCTGCCATCCTTACCTGGCCTGGCCTATATGTGACTCCAGACTCACAGCAATGTGGTTGAAACTGAAATACCCTCTGGACAATTCGGGATGGGCAATAAATGCTGCCTGGGCAGCAACACCCTCATCCCATGAATGAATAAAATAAAATAAATTGTCAAGCCAGGCTGATGAGTGGCTGGAAGGTGAACTTGGACATGGTGGTGATCTTTGTTGTTGTCCTACCAGGCGAAAGTGGTTGTGGGATTGGAAGGTGCTGGCTAACGATCTACGGTGATTTTCTGTAGGGCATTTTTGTTGTTGGTAAATGTTGGTACTGAGGATTGATTGTAGAGGGAGTGAACATGTGTGGATATCGTGCTAATAAGTGGGCTATCTTATCCTGGATGGGAGTCAAGCTTTTTGGATGTTGTTCAAGCTGCACCCATCCAGGCAAGTGGGGAGTTTTCCATCAAATTCCTGAATTGTGCCTTGTAGATGATGGATAAGTTTTGGGATTCGGGAATTGTGTTTCTCGCTTCAATTTTCCTTGCCTCTGACCTGCTCTTGTAGCCAAAGTTATGAGCCCAGTTCAATTCTGGTGAATGGTACCCTCCAGTTTAATGATGCGGGGATTCATTGATGGTAACACCAATGAATGCTGAGAGGTGTTCATTAGATCGTCTCTTATTTGAGATTATCTTTGCTTGGCATTTATGTGTTGCAAATGTTACCTGCTACTTTTCAGCCCAAGGTTGGATATTGTCCAGGTCTTATTGCATTTGGATACAGATTGATGAAAATAAAGATAAAACAGAATAAGTAAAACTATCTTTTTATAACACAATTTGAAACATCTCAAAACACACAGTAGAAATATCCATCTATCCCACCCAAGCATCCTGTTGCGGTAATCAAACACTTTCTCTATAACATGTATAGGTTTGACCAAGCTGTTGCTTTCCATTTCCAGTCTTGAGAGTCTGATAGCAGCTTCCTTGCGTTTACACTTTCTGGGCTTTGAATAACCCCTTCTAGATGCTAATTAAACAACTTTGGTGTGGAACTTTCAACTTTACACTCAATTTCCTAACATTTCTAAACTTATTCTTTTCTCTTAGAGATGTGTTTCATCCCTCCAACTCAAACTTAGACATCTGCAAACTGAAACAAAAGGTTTCCAAGCTATGGGCCATTCCCCGAAGCAAAAGATCAATTCCAAATCCTTTGAAATGAAAGTGAGATAAAGTTTTGACTTTGTCTGCTCCCGTTGCAAACAAGTTTCCATTAATACTCCAGGAAATCTCTCCTTCTAAGTCTGCTTTATTTAAAACAAACATGACTCCAGCAATACTGACAAGTTAATCATTACATCCCTTCACGGACCAAAACCCGTATGCCATGAGTTCAAAATCAAAATTCTAAAATAATTTACACATCTTAGATCACTCTTCCTTCAAAAGGAAGAATGAAGAATATATTTTTAAGAGGCAAATTATCATAATTTGATATTATAATATCAATTTCAAAAATTGTTACATTTTCATTATCTCACATTAATGGTAGTAGAAGATTGATATGAAACATACAATGAGTTTCAAAGCAACTATATTTTACATAAATCAATCGGCACTGCAGCGCTCGGTATCCTTCATATGTGCTCTCAATAAAACATCTGCTACAACATTTTCTTTTCCAAGCAAATGAACCAATTTCACATTATATGGTTGGAGAATTAAGCTTCATGGAATACCTAAAGCTCTCAAATTTATCCAAGCAAATCAAAGAAATGTGGTTATAAATAACAGTTTCTTCCACATTGTTGGTTGTGTGTAATTCAAAATGACAGAATCAACACGAGACTCAGTGCCTCTTTATCAACTGTTGAATATTTTTGCGGACATGAAGTCAGTTTTTTTGACAGGCTGCTTGATCCCGATCTTATAATCTTGCAGTAAAACAGTTCACTGATATTGCTTTGATCAACAGACAGAATGATTTCTCATAACTTGGCATGACTAAAACTGGTGCAGTTGTCAGCACAGCTTTCAAAGTTTCAATGTATTTTAAACTTTTGCAGCCACTAAACATTTGTTGAGTGGAACATATGAAAGATATGAAGTCACATATATCTGATATGGTGCCAATGTGTGACGATGCTATGGTTTTAAGAGGTTATTTTGTCCTTGTTTCTTTTAGAAAGAGATTGAGGGATAGGCGCCCAGCAGTCTATAAGAAGGTAAGCAACTTATGAAGCCTTGGGTGTTTTAAATAAAATAACACAATAGAAACACCTAAATGGGTGTGGTCAAGTACCCACCCACAGAACCAGGAGTTTTAGTTTCAGCATTAAGTAGCAGTTGCTGTTAGAGTCTTGAAGAAGTGAAAAGCTGCCACATCTCTCTTTGCTACCGCTGAAAGCTGGAGTTCTTGGTCTCTCAGAATTTTGACCCTGTTTCCTCCTGGATTGAAGAACTGCATGTGAGACAATCTGTTTCCTGAATTTGCCTTTTGCGAAGGGTGCGGTTATGGGATGTTACTATATTGGAACAGTTAATTAGTAAAAGTTACTGTATCTATTATTCTGTTAAGTTTTCCATAGTTAAGTTATTCCAATTCCTTTTTTCTTTTGTCTGTATTTTAACCATAGTGGATGAAGAAAGCGTGTTTTGCTTGAAATCCAGTAGTTTGACCAAGTGAATTGCACCTGGAACACAACTTACATTTACTTTTAATAAGAAAAAAGTTAGGGTTCAGTTTAACTTCTAAATATTTTGAGGGGATTTCGGCTAGACTGTAACAAATGGTTTTAAGTAAAACATAGTTGCTTTGAAACTCTGTTTCATGTCAATCAATTACTACAATTAACGTGACATAATAATAGTGTAATGATTTTTTTTCAAATTACAATTTTCCTCTTAAAAATACATTTTCATTCTTCTTTTTAAGGGATGTGTGATCTAAGATGTGTGATTTATTTTAGAGTGTTGATTTTGAACTTCTGACATATAGGTTTTGGTCTGTGTGCATGAGGAAGTCAAATGATTAACTTATCAGTATTTCTGGGGCCATGATTTTTGTTAAAGGTGCAATTTGTTAAAGGTGCAATGACATTGCTGACATTTAGGAGAAGCTTGCGATAAAATCAAAACAACATAATGCAAAATTTCAGATTTTATCCTAGACGTGGGACAATCCAAAATAGCCCTTCCTTTCATTTCTCCAGGTACTACTCATCTTGGTCTTACAGCAGACCCAAAAAAAGTCATGTTTACTTTGGCAATGCAGAAGTTTGCTTGCTATATTTCCTCCTGTTTGGCACCACACCCTTATCCCTAAACCACTTAAAAAGAATGCTATTTATTCCTGATCCACTCGGTAAAATATTCATTAATCACAATTGGCAGTACATCAATTTGTGAAGAATATAGCCTCATGTTTGAGACCATACGCTTGAGTAACGTGCTGAATAGTTGGACCCTTGCTTTTATATCGTATCAAAAGAATTGCCCAGCACATACTTTTCATTACAGTCTAATTTTACACTCCAAACTCCAATTGCCATGATTTTAAAAACAAGTAATAAAGCAACAGATTATTTCCAATAAAATCAATAATAATTTGTCACAGTTTATAAATTACCAAAATTATGGCACAGATGCATTCCAGCAGACTTCAGTGGTGCTCAGAAAAAAGTTTAATTGCAGTTGAATATCTTGAAAAATAAACAGCAACACAATTATGGAGGTTCTTACGATGCTCAGTAAAACACAGCACAGCATGTGTTTTCTCGGACTCTTCTCATGGAGTTTAATTGTAACCCATCCTCATTAATGCACAGTGGCCCCAGAGCCATTGAACATGAAGCAGGACATCAGTTGGGTCAGGTTGAGGCTCTTGTCCACATCTAGCGAGGAAGTACTGGCTTACAGAGATGATAGTTAATTGGATGGCCGGCTCTGTGGACCTTGTGGTGCCAAGTTTGAGCCATGGTCACAGATACTGCTTGCAGAGAAGGAGCTACTGGAAGCTCGACTGAAGGTATGGACTGGGACCAGCACTGGGGTGAGGTGGTTATAAGATGTGTTTTAAAAGCTCAGGGAGGAGGCGGGAGGGCTAAAGGAATAGACACGACCTTGACTGCGTTACCTGCAATGGGCATAGGCTACCCCAAAAGGAAGTACATACCCTTTCCCAAAACCCATGCGTTAAAATCTATTGGGTGACCTGTTTAGCATGGCCTCACCTGGTTGTGGGTAAAATTGGGACGGGGGCAGGGTGAGGCTCTTGGGTAGCTGTCAATTAGGCAGGTACAGGCCTCAATAAGCTCAGGGTGGATTGGGTGCCTGACACTCCACTGTCTTCCATAAAATGGGAGATGGGTCAATGGTGGGTGGCAACATTCCCTGTTCATTTTTCCCCTGTTTGGTGCTAACATTCTCTGCACTTTTTTTTGCTGTTGTGCTGTTCCCTGAGGTCATGCATGCTCGTGGTTTCCAGAGCACAAGTCAATTCTTGGCATGCTGATCACCATGCACACAGCTTCCCAGTCACTGTGCAATCTAAAGAGAAGGTTGGCCGATATGTAGCCTACACACTACATTTTACGAGACTAAAAATCTGTCACATGGGAACCATAAAAGTCTCATCCATACTTTTCTAAATGGTTTTTCAGTTGTAATGTTTTGAACAGATTTACTAAAAGATTGATTAAAGATTGTGGAGGTGCCTTCTATATTATTCGTTGTGAAGATTGACTATGGTGTATGTTTCCCTCAATCCCCAGTGTTTTATCAGATGCAGCAATGTTTATGTTATCTCCCACAATATAAGAAACAGGAAAAAATATATTACGATGATGGGGAATCAAATAGATGTTTCTTATAATCATTTAAAGGGACCTGGGTGTCCTTTTGCATGAATCACAAAAAGTTGGATTGCAGGTGCAGCAGGGAATTAAGAAGGCAAATGGAATTTTGTCCTTCTTTGCTAGAGGGATGGGGTTTAAAAACAGGGAGGTTATGCTGCAGCTGTATGGGGTGCCGGTGAGGCCACACCTGGAGTACTGCGTACAGTTTTGGTCTCCTTACTTGAGAAAAGATGTACTGGCACTGGAGGGGGTGCACAGGAAGTTCACTAGGTTGATTCTGGAGTTGAGATTCGGGATTGGCTTATGAGGAGAGTTTGAGTAGACTGGGACTATACTCATTGGATTTTAGAAGAATAAGGGGAGATCTTACAGAACATAAATTAATGAAGGGAAGAAATAAGATAGAAACAGGGAGATTGTTTCCATTGGTGGCTGGAACTAGAACTAGGGAGCAAAGCCTCAAAATAAGGGGGAGCAGATATAGGTTTGAGCTGAGGAGGAACTGCTTCTCCCAAAGGGTTGTGATTCTGTGGAATTGCCTGCCCAGTGAAACAGTTGAGGCTTCCTCAATTATGATTTTAAGGCAATGACAGACAGATTTTTGAACAGTAAAGGAACTAAGAGATATGGTGAGTGGGCGGGTAAGTGGAGCTGAGTCCATAAAAAGATCAGCCATGATCTTATTGAATGGTGGAGCAGGCTTGAAGGGCCTGATGGCCTACTCCTGCTCCTGGTACTTATGTTCTTATTCCTGAGGCACACATATGTCCGGGCTAATATTAAGCTGTTATGTTACAGCACAGAAGCATGCTTCCAGTGGCATATCAGGCTTCCAATGATCTGAGGTAAGATGGGGTTGGAAATCTTTATATCTTCAGGTCACATGCTGTGATGCAGTGATGATATCATGAGCATGTTTCTTAAAGGTATCCTGAAAGACTGGCTGTGTGATTTCACAGGACAGCCTGGATTGCTCAATTCAATATTTTCCTGTTACTTCCCCCGGTGAGAGTATTAAACGCTTGCATTTAATGAATCCACATTGCAGCAAGAGACAGATGAATGTAGGAAAGGTGAAATAGTCCTACTCTCCCTCACTTGTACTAGAGGTTTGTGGGTTTGAACCATAAACCAGGCTTTGAGTACAAATTCTAGGTGGATAAAGCAGAACAGCACTGGGTGATCTTCAGAGGATACATTAAAGTAAGGATTATCTGCCTGTTTTTGTGTAAATTAAAAAGCCAATTGCATTATTCAAAGAATAGTAATTCTCTTGTTGCCCTAACCAATAATTCTTCCTTCAGTAAAATAATAAATTTTTATGGTCATTTGTCTCAGAGTACTTCAAGAATAACTTCCTCTGTGAGGAAGAATGGGAAGAATGAACCGTTCAATGGCAGGTATGAGGCAAGTGAAGAGTAAATGGGGAGGTGGGGGTTGGGATCTGGGTGTGGGGTAGTAGGGGGAGATTTATCGACATGAAAGGTTTAATTCCAGAGCCTTCCTACAAAGCAGCCTGGATAGTCTTCGACCCAAATCCAGCAAAAACATTGACATATTCCACATTTAGATCTGGACCTTATAATGTTTCAGACATGAGCCATCCATTTTGGCTAATGAGGAAAAGTTTGTGAATGAATACTGTCAATCTCCATAGCCATTTATATCCACTACCAAATAATGCATTAAACTGTGTGACCACAGGCTCCTCTCAATAGTTGAACAATCCCCACGACATGCGCCTGATGTTTCCATTTTGTAGACTCCGCCCACATGAAGTCTGTGAACGAGATTACCCCATTAGTGCCAATTAACTTTGAGTTATAGACTGTTTTGTGCTGTGAAAACAAGTCCTTCGGGAACTGAACTGAGTTTTACCCAAACTCATTTCTCTTGAATGTTTAACAGGCAGCAGAGAGAGGAAATTCTCATCCCATCTGTCAAAGCTGAAGTATTTATATGAGCCTTAGAGTGAAAAAAGGCAGCGTTCTTACTCTTCCATCAAGTTTTTTGTAAAACAACTAATAGAGCACGGTGTGGCACTTCACTGTTACGTAAAAGAAATTTGAAAGTATCTTTGTGGAAATGGTGACATGCTATTAGTGGCTGGAGAATTGCATTCTACCACAAGGTAAAGGAGGGAAAATCCACAGTTCTGATGATGTGTGGGAACTAACTTACTCAATGTGTCAAGAGCTGCCATTGAAAGGACAGGAAACAAGCAGCATCTTATTCTCATTTTCCTGATATTTCGTCACATTCATTGGCAACGTCGTGTGAAAATGAAAAGCAAGACAACAGAAGGCTCTGCAGCAGGGCTGGTTTCCTCATCCTTAATATGCAATGTAAAAGTTCTGCATAATTTTAAACTTATTTCAATTCAAACAATGAATAAACATTGGAAACTGTGTGAAGAGCAGAATAAGGAAACTCTACCAAAAAAAAGGAACTCTCCCTATGCTTCAAAACAAAGCAAATTTCAATGAGGCAGCTTCATTCTAAGTTTGTTTGAAATTATTTGTATATACTCGATTCAAATAATGTCACGCAACTATTTGTGGATTCTATACAATTAATTTTCATATTTGTCACACCACAAAGTAAAGCATTTGATAAATCAAATTGATAAAGCTCTGTATACAGCAATTATACTTTATGGCTTTAAAAGTTAGACCAAGTTTTACAGTGTCAAACGTTTTGATCTTTACAAACATCTAAGTTTCCATGAGCAACCTCTGCTACTTCCACCAGAAATCTACTCATAAACATAAAATATCTAAAAGGCACACAAAGATTATCTGTCAGAAAGACAAATTGTATTTTTCTTTCCAAACAGTAAAAATATTTTTATCGTGTGGAGCTTGATGCACGAGTGATCTCTACAGCAATTCAGTGCAACATAAATATCTCCCCATAGGATGTTTATTTAGTGAGTCACTGAGCCCTGTCGGCTGAGACGTTTTAAGGTTGCTAGCTGTCCTGCGCTGAGTGAACGAATTTGGAACATGTGAGATCACAATCTCAGGAGACGTAGGAGATTATTTTGGACTGAAATGGGGGCATGTTTTTCACTTAGAGCTTGGTGACCCTATGAAGTTCTTGAATACATAAGGTGATGGAGGTCATTTCACTAAACATATTTAAGAAAGAAATAGGTAGATTTTTAAATACTGAAGGCATAATAGATATGGGAAGAGAGTAAGAGTATGACATTGAGATAGAGAATCAGCCATAATCATGTTAAATGGGGGAGAAGGCTCTACGGGCCGTATGTGTATTCTTGTTACTATTTCCTATGTTTCTATGATCCTGAACATTACCCAGTGATATCTGTTGGAAAAAGAATGAATGGAGACATGATGGGATGAGAGTCACCTGTCATGGTGATAATTGAATGGACAGTTGAAATAGACTGTGGCTGTGACAATAGAGTGGTGATGTAAAGGGCCTCTTGTGGTGCAGTGGTAATGTCCCTATCTCTGAGCCATAAGACCCAGGTACAAGTCCCACCTGCTCCAGAGGTGTGTCATAACATCTCTGAACAGATTGAGTAGAAAATATCTAGACATGTGCAGTATAAGGGAAGGAAATGGGGAGATTTGCAAACATTCAAAATTGATGCTCTTATTCCAACAGTGTTGTGTATATGGCTCTCAAAACAGCTGTAGGGGACAGATTCAACTGTCCCATGTTTAGGGTTGTAGGGTTATTTGAAATCTCAAATTTTTCTTGTTCTTTCATGAATAGCCTTATGCCCAGGTAAGGGTCCCTTGCTTAAGGGACAATAATAGCATGAGAAAATTTTTAGCTTTCGTGGCAAAGAGCTGGAATCTTGAGTGACAATGACTGCTCACTGGTGGAGGACACTTTGGGAAGTGGGCTTGTATTTCCTCAAGCACACAATGAAACTCTCTGCTCCTTAAAGTTGAAAAGAGATGGCTCTTACAACGAACAAAAGAAGAAGTGCACAACTGTGAGGCACGGAGAAATGAAGAGTAGGCTGGCCCTTGGGTAGATCACCCACTACACCTAGGTTATGAAGGCAAAAGATATTCAGGATCCAGCTGCAGGTTGTTTTGTGAAAGCTCTGCAGTTGGCATTTGTATGGGCAGATGAGATTGGTTAGGCTGGTGACTTATCACCATTCATAGGAAAATTGCAAATTGTATATGGAGGTCAGTGAGATGAGGTATCAGAGTCAATCAACATTTTCAGAAAAAGATTGGGAACAGGAACAAACAAACAATGTAATGGGATTGCTGCTCATTGATGTGGATCAGTAGATAACAACAGTTAAAGTTGCCATAGTCTTACCAGATCATAGCACTGTTCTCTCGTTACAGAGAGGCAAGTGGTGGTGGTTTAACCTGAGGGCTACCATGCCTCATGTGAGAGGAGAGGTTGAGAAGGAGAGTCCTTCATGGTCACCTTCATCAGTGGGTAATGCACAAATCAGAAATATCAAGCTTGCAAGCCAAATCTTCTTAAATCTATAGAAACTATGAAAACGATAATGCTACTTTGGCAAGAGGGACTAAGCCCTCTAGGCAGATAGATGCATTCGATTACGAGATCTAAAATGAAGCATTGTTACTTACAGCACTGAAGTTACATGGTCTTGAATTTCCCAACCTAATCAAGTAGCATCACACTGAAACAACAAGAAAATAGATATAGGTATTTCTCAGATATGTTGTCACAATTTATCATCTATTAGCTTTCATCATTTCCAAAAAACCTTTCTATGTTAGTCAATCCTGATATCGATGAACACATCACCTCAAAGAATGACTTTCGGATTTTCCTGTCAGATCATGATTACTTCATGAACTTCAGCATTAAATGCTGATGGAGTTCATGTCAGGGACCATATGAAAAGCTCGTTTTTATAAAAGTGCAAAGACAGTAACTGTATGCACAGTGTTGGCAAATAAGAGAATCTTAATCTAATTTCCAGTGAGGAAGACACAGGGAGTAATGGTCAAGGATGAATTCATGTAAATCTATTTGATATGTTATTGTCCTGAAGAAAGGTTTTTGAAGCATATTGAATTAATTATCTTCAAGGTATGGAAAAGAGAAGCAAGTGTAACATTTCCTGTTTGCAGCATTTTCTTCCATTCTTCTTTTGTATCTGTATAGCTCCAGGCTAATTTCAAAACATTTGATTCACATTAAAATAAGTAGTCCCTAAATAATGCTCAATTAAGAGTTGCTTGGGGCAAGGTTACACTGTCATAGCTGGTGTTGAGTGATCAGGGCTAGGAGTCCTTATTTGTACTGGTGCTCATTCAGTAAAGGTCATGGGAGAGCTGTGACCATGCACTGTCTTCCTGTGTCTGCAGGCTACATTCTGCTTCCTCATTCCATTAAGGTCCTATGAAAGGAATGGAGCTCTGTCTGGGATCAGAGAAATCATTCTGGCACTGTGAAGACAGAACTGGAACTCCCCAGTAATCCAAATTCTGCAAACTTCAGCATAAACATATCTGCCAACTGTTATGGACCAGATCAGACCCGCTCAAAAATAGTTTAAGAAGGTAGCTGACATCCTAGCTTTTTCTTATTTAAAGGTAGATGTGAAGTCCATGTTCCAGATGTGATGCGACTGGTCAAGCTACTCAACGTTAAGCAAAACAATTTATTTAAACACTACCATTAACATACAAACAAAAGAAAGAGGAATTTAGAATAACTTAACCATTAGAAAATTTAACTGAATAATAGATACTGTACTTATTACTAATTAACTACTCCAATATTATAACAACCCATAAACACACCTCTTGGTAAAAAGGTAAATTCAAACACAGATTTTTACATGCAGTTCTCCAATCCAGGAGGAAACAACATCAAGAAAGATTTCAGAGAAAGTAGCGGCTAGGAATTATTTACTGAAGCTCCCAACTCTTTTGGAACCCCAAACAGCTTCTGACTGCTAAAGCTAAAAAAAAACGAGATAGCCTGGACAACAAGGTGCAGGGCTGGATGAACACAGCAGGCCAAGCAGCATCATAGGAGCAGAGAGGCTGACGTTTCGGGCCTAGACCCTTCATCAGAAAAGGGGGAGGGGAAGGGGGTTCTGAAATAAATAGGGAAAGAGTGGGAGGCGGATAGAAGATGGATAGAGGAGAGGATAGGTGGAGAGGAAACAAACAGGTCGAAGAGGCGGGGATGGAGCCAGTAAAGGTGAGTGTAGGTGGGGAGTTAGGAAGGGGATAGGTCAGTCCAGGGAGGACGGACAGGTCAAGGGGGCGGGATGAGGTTGGTCGGTAGGAGATGGAGGTGCGGCTTGAGGTGGGAGGAGGGGATAGGTGGGAGGAAGAACAGGTTAGGGAGGCAGGGACGAGCTGGACTGGTTTTGGGATGTGGTAGGGGGAGGGGAGATTTTGAAACTTGTGAAATCCACATTGATACCATTGGGCTGCAGGGTTCCCAAGCGGAATATGAGTTGCTGTTCCTGCAACCTTCGGGTGGCATCGTTGTGGCACTGCAGGAGGCCCAGGATGGACATGTCGTCTGAGGAATGGGAGGGGGAGTTGAAATGGTTCGCGACTGGGAAGTGCAGTTGTTTATTGCGAACCGAGCGTAGGTGTTCTGCAAAGCAGTCCCCGAGCCTCCACTTGGTTTCCCCGATGTAGAGGAAGCCACACTGGGTAGATAGCCTGGTGTGTGAGAACTGGCCACTCTCATTCAAGCTGCTTCCAATGTTCCAACTTCTTAAAAAAAACCTAGGGGCCTCCTAAATTGTTTACTTAGACTGTCTCCAATAGCCAGTTTGGGACCTCTGCCCTTGCAATCTCTCTCCAAAAAAAAACCAGGACCAAACAACCTTTTTAAAGTGACAGCATCATCACATCACCTAGCAAACAACAGCACCCTGCTCACTGGCAACCAAAATAAATCAAGTTATACAATGTAATATTAGGAAAATGCAGATCATCCTGTTTGGTCTCTAATATTAGCATATTAACCAAGGAGGCTGAATTGCAGATGATCAAAACCTTGCCACAAAAATAGTGAAATTTCGATTTTGACTTATGCTTCAGCTAAACTACAACTGAAACAGATTCTGAAATGATATATAGGAGTCTTTCAATCTTGTCTCACCCATCTTGCTCACACTCATTATGGAGTATGTTGTACCTTAAACTACACAGCATAGTTGTTCTACCTCACAACTGTAACCGTGAAGAAGACTATGTTATCTAACTTGCCTATAAATAGACAGTTAAGAAACCAAAATCAGCCACCTTGTCACATATGTATCAAGACTTCATACTGAGGTTTGGCTGAAAGCCCAGACTTCCATTCAGCTGTTTAAACAGCTGTACCTATGGATATACATTAATTGCTTGACAGTTCTTTCTCTAACATTGATTTTGTTATTATACAATGTTTATTTTCACAAGATTAAGAGGTGTCAAGTGCTTATAGTTTCTGCTAATCATACTTTAAAGGTTTAGATAATTGGCACATTTATAGGGCTAAATAAAAGTAATCCTTAAAAAAGACAATCATAAATTTGTTAATTCTTAGAGCTTTTCTATACCTGCTATTGTTACGATAGGCTTCAGTGGTGTGTTCTATATTCTGGGTAAATGGGCATGAAAGTATCGCAGATTAGTACGGAGGATATGAGGGAGTATTGGAGATGAGGAAAGAAGTGTAGCTTGGCAGTGGGAGTGAGTGAAATCACATGTGTTTGCATAATTGGTACATCATGAACTTTTCAACTTAAATTTAAAATGTGCCTGCTCCAGAATATGGTCACAACAGTGGCTGCAATTTGCAAATTGTGAGATTGTGAGGGTGGAGAGCACCAAGCTTCTCAGAGTGATGATATCCGACAATCTGTCCTGGACTTCCCACGTGGATGCGACAGCCAAGAAGGCACAACAACGTCTCTTCTTCCTCTGGTGGCTCAGGAAATTTGACATGTCCACAATGACCCTCATCACTTACACCGATACACCATTGAAAGCATACTGTCTGTGTGCATAATGGCCTGGTATGGCAATTGATCTGCCCAGGACCATAAGAAACCATGGAAGATTATGTGCACAGCCCAGGCCATCACAGAAGCTAACCTTCCATCTTTGAACTCCATTTACACTTCTCATTGTCATGGAATGGCTGCCAGCATCAAAGACCCATCACATCCCGATAATGCTCTCCTACATCCACTTCCATTCAGGCAGAAGATACAGAAACTTGAACACATGCACCAGCAAGTTCAGGAACAGCTTCTCATCTGCTGCTATTGGACTAATGCATGGACTCTCTAACTTTAAATAATGCTAATCTTACTGATGTTGATCTTGCCTAGCGCACGCCCTGTACGACTTAAACTGTATGCGTCTGTCTAAGCTTTGTTTTCACCTTATGATCTGTATGTCCTTGCTTACTATGATCTACTTGTACTGCTCGTAAACAAAGCTGTTCACTGTACTTAGGTACATGTGACAATAAATAAATCATATCAAAATTTTAAACAGTTGTAAGCTACTACAGAAGGAACCAATCATGCATATCTTCTCTGGTATTTACTGACTTCGTTGTTGTAAACCAAACAAAAATTTACATCCATGTGTTCACGAATACAAATTTTTCTAGTTTTTAAACATTCTGGAGCTCAACATGAGAAATTGAACACTTCTGTTTCAAGTTAGCCAGTCCCAGCATCCATTGCAAGCAAAACAGGAAGAAATTAGTAGGTTGTTGGTAAGCAATGAGATGAAAAGTTATCGAGGTAGGCAGGAATGTGGATTTGTGATTATAATCACATTAGCCATGATTGTATTAAATTAAGGAGCAGGTTTCTATGGACTCAATGGCCTATTCTTGCCCTTTGTTCATGTGTTCTACCCAACAGAATTTCTTAGCTCAGCTCAGAACGGCAGCCATACTACACCAGCGATAAAATCTTTCATTCACATTTTGCCTTTAACAAAAAGAACATGATGATGCAATGCAGGGAGATACAGGAGTAAAATGAATGCTGATTCTAAGAAGGAGATTTCAAGAGAAGAAACAAAATCCTGTCGTACAGCTTGGATTTATAGGAGGGTTTTATTGGAAGGAGGAAAGTTGTGAATGCAGAATGATTAGGGGGAGCATTGCATAACATGGGGGGTAAGTAACTGATGACATGACTGTCAATCATGGTGTAAAAGACTAGGGTCAGAGTAGTGAAGGCTCACAGACAAAAAGCTGGAGGGCTAAAGGAAGTCACAGAGAAAGGCAGGGGAGAGGCAATGATGCCATTAAACAGCAAGATGTTTTCTTATAATTTGTTTTTATTTATTGTCACTTGTGCCCAGGCACAGTAAAAAGCTTTGTTTAGTGTGTAGTACAGGCAGATCATACAATACAAAGTGCATTAGGGTAATAGAATAGAGTGAGGAATACAATGTTACGGCTGCAGAGAAGGTGCAGTGAGAATGAGATCAACATTAAATTTAAAATTAGTGAGGTCCATTTAGAAGTCTAATAACAGCGGGGAAGAAGCTGTTCTTGAATCTATTGTTCTGCATGTTCAAGCTTTTGTACCTTCTACCTGATAGAAGAGGTTGGAAGAGATTATAATTGGAGTGGGAGGGGTCTTTGATTATATTGGCAAAGTACAGATGGAGTCAAAGGATGGAAGGTTGGCTTGCATGATGGACGGGGCTGTGTTCACAATTCTCTGTAGCTTATGGTTCTGGGCAGAGCAGTTGCCATAACCAGGCCATGATGCATCCAGATAGAACGTGGTGCATCTATTAAAGTTGAGAGGGCAGATGTCATGGGTGAGCAGTGTTTGGAATGGGTGGGCAAAGTGTACCACAGTTTCCAATGATCTGAAGTTTACACAGTGGCAGATGAAAGACCAGGCTGAAAAACATTGGAATAGCCAAAACTAGAAGAGAGAAAAGTGTGGTTGAATGTTTCTGCAGCTGATGAGGTGAGATAGACTCTCTGAGATTTAAATGATATGAGGTTAGAAACTCGGCTTATGATAAACTGGATGTCAAGGTTACGAACACTCTGGCTTCACTTAAAGCTGTTGCCATGGACAGGACTGAAAATGGTTTCAAGTGTACAAAGTTTGTGTAACAGCAGTTACAGAAAATGGCTTGAGATTTCCGAAAGTTTAACTGAGGGAATTTACAGCTCAAAGATTTGATGCTGCAGCAAAAGGTAAAAGCCGTATGTAAACAGAGCATTGGTCATCTAGTGAATGAGAATGGGGAGAAAATAATGAGCAAACATCAGAGTAAATTAACATAAAAACACTTTTGTCTTCACTGTAGAGGAAGAAGAAAATATTCTAGTAATCGCCATGTTTCAGGAGCTGGAAGGTGTAAAGGAATTTGTTGAAATTATAATCACTAGAAAAGCAGTGCTGCGCAAAATGATGAAGCTGTGGATGACTAAGGCCTTACACAAGAGACCGAGAGCAAAGGTAACAGCCCCATGAGATCCAAGGAAAGTTGACTAATTGGATCCTGAATTGGTTGAGTGGCAGGAAGAAGGAGGGAACAGAAACAGAATTTGTGGGAGAATCTCAGCAGGTCTGGAAACATCCACAGAGAGAAAGCAGATTCTGAAGCAGGGTGAGCAGTTCTGAGACGTTGACTCTGCTTTCTTCAATGTTTCAAGTCCACTGACCTTGCTTCAGAATGGGACCCGAAACATTGACTCTGTTTTGCCCTCTGCAGATGCTTCCAGATCTCATAGAATCATCAAATCCCTACAGTGTAGAAACAGGCCAATTGGCCCAACAAATCCACACCACCCTCCAAACAGCATCCCATCCAGTCCCATTCCACTATCCTTTTCCCTGTAACCCTGCATTTCCCATGGCTAATACGCCCATAGATATTACGGACAATTTAGCATGGCCAAACCACCTAACCTGCACCTCTTTGGACTGTGGGAAGAAACCAGAGCACCCGGAGGAAACCCATGCAAACACGGGGAGAATGTGTAAACTCCACACAGACTGAGGGTGGTATCAAACCTGGGTCTCCGACACTGAGAGGCAGCAGTGCTAACGACTGAGCCACCGTGCCACCGTCATTGCCACTGGTCCCTTAAGGTATCAGGATAAGGTGGTTAAGAAGACATGTGGGATACTTGTCTTTATTAGCTTAGGCATACAATTTAAGAGCAGTAAGGGTTTGCTCAAACTATATAAAACATTGGTTAAGTCACAACTAGGCAGTTCTGGAATCTACATTTTGGGACAGACGTGATTGCACTGGAGAGGGTCGAGAGGAGATTTACCTGGAAGTTGCCTGGCCTGGAGAGTTTTAATTCTAAAGATTGAATGAATACACTGGGGTTATTTTCTGTGGAACAGAGGAGACTGAGCAGAGACACGACCGAGACGTATAAAAGTATGAAGGGCATAGACAGGAAGAAATGTTTCCCCTTGGTGGAGGGATCAATGATCAAGGGGGCATAGATTTAAGGTAAGGGGCAGGAGGTTTAGAGGGGATGTGAGGAAAGATTTTCTCACCCAGACACTTGGGAATCTTGGACTCACTGTCTGTAAGGGTGGTCAAGGCAGAAACCCTCATATCATTTAAAAAGTATTTAGGTGCATAGTTGTAATGCTAAGGCATACAAGGTTATGAACCAAGTGCTGGAAAATGGGATTTGAATTGTTAGGTGGCTGTGTTTGGTGCAGACTCGATGGGCTGTTGGCCATTTTTTCTCTATTGTAGATCTCTCTGATTATGACGACTGGAAACATTGGTGTTAATTTTCCAAAATTTGCCAGATTCTAGAATCAGTTCCATCAGAATGGAAAGTGGTAACTATAACTCCTCTATTCAAGAATAGAGGCATAAAGAGGGAAACGACAGGCCAGTTAGCTTGACATCTGTTGTGGATAATTCATTCTGTCTTTAAAAAAGCAGAACTTGTCCAGTAAATTGGCACAGATTGCTTGCCAGGGTAATCTCTGCCACAGTTTCCAATCACTCAGCACCTGCTATACAAATACTGGTCTGTGGGGGCTTCATGTGGTTTGTGAGTCTAATGTGATTGACAACATGTTGCACTTTGTTCAAATAGAGTGGCAAGCAAGTGTTCATAGTCTTCCCAAATCTGTGACAATCATGACTTTCATGTGTCATGGTGATTCCAAACAACTGTTGTCATAGAAAATTGAAGTTTGGGCATGATTTCTCAGATATCTAACAAACAAAATACCATCAATGCATTAAAATACAATACTCTTCCAAACTGTATTTGTACTAAACATGGTTTTTTAAAGTCACAAAAACAGAAATTGCTGGAAAAGCTCAGCAGGTCTGGCAGTATCTGT
>NC_063334.1:108959248-108989994 GCF_021869965.1 Rhincodon typus
TGCTGGAAAAGCTCAGCAGGTCTGGCAGTATCTGTGAAGAGAAATCAGAGTTAACGTTTTGGGTCGAGTGACTCTTCCTCAGCATCTCCCAGTTCTGAGGAAGGGTCACTCGACCCGAAACGTTAACTCTGATTTCTCTTCACAGATGCTGCCAGACATGCTGAGCTTTTCCAGCAATTTCACTTTTTGTTTCTGATTTACAGCATCCACTTTTTTTTAAAAAGTACTTTGGAGCTTTTAAGTTTGTCACTTCGAAAAACTCAAGCTAATCGTGAAGAGTGAAAGGGAAATAACACTTAACTGATTTACTGGAGTTCTTTGAAGGAGTAACATGCATTATGTTCAAAAGGGAGATGAGATTGTATCCTTTGATTCCTAGAAGGCATCTTATGAGGTGCTACATGGTGGGTAATTTATTAGCATGGATAAAAGATTGGCTGTGTCGCAGAAAACAGAAAGCTTCCATAAATGGGTCTTTTACTGTTTGGCAGGGTGTGACGAGTGAGGTCCTGCAGGGATTTAGACAGGTCCTTCAGCTTTTACAACTCATGTTAATAATATAGGTAAAGGGAGTGGATGCACAGTCACTAAATTTATACAAAGATGATTGGGAAAGTATGTTGTGAAGAGGACATAAAGAGTTTGCAAACAGATATAGAAAGATTGATTGAGTGGACAAAAAATTGGCAGGAGTATGATGTAGACTAATGTCAAGCTGCTTTGCTGGCAGAATAAAAATCATTTGCTCAAATGGAGAACAATTGAAGTATCTCGAGGTATAGAAAGATCAGTTGTTTTGTTATATGAGCAACAAAAGGTTAGCACACAAACACAGCAAGTAATTAAGAAGACTGATGGAATACTGTCCTTTATTATGATGGGAATGGAACATAAAATAAAAATGCTTTGCTTCAAATGGTGACGGTCTTAGTGAGACTACATGTGGAGGACTATGTACAGTTTTGGTCTCTATTCAAGGAGTGATGTACATGTATTAAAGGGCAGTTCAGAGAAGCTTTACCTGATTGATATCTGGAATGAGGGTATTATGAAGAAAGATTGGGCAGGCTGTGCTTGTTTCCACTGTAGGTTAGACAAGCGAGGGGTGACTTGATTAAATTATATAAGATCCTGAATGGTCTTGAGAAGGTGGACATGATATTTCTTCTTATGGTTGAGTCCAGAACAAGTGGTTATTGTTTAAAAAGTTGTGGTCTCCCTTTTTGGATAGGGATGAGGAGATATCTCCTCTCTCAGAGGGTTGTGTGACTTTTGAACTCTATACTTAAGAAGGTGGTGAATACTTTTAAGATGGTGGTAAATTGGCTCTATTGCCAAACAAGAATCCAAGGTTGCCAGGGGTTCATAAGAATGTGAAATTTGAAACAGAAACTGATTAGCGATGAACCTACTGAATGGTGGAGCAGGAGCTTGATAGCTTACATATGCTCTCAGTTCATTTACTCATAAATAGTCTGATAAACATGTTCTCCATAAAACCATCCTGTTGGATTTCTGAGTGGCTTCACTAATTAGTGCCAGTTTAGGGAGAGTTCTATGCTGCAAGTCCATTCCAATTGAAACCAAACTGATAATACCAAAAAGCAAATTATAGCTGCTGCACTGTCCATTAATAAGCGTTAACCAACCAGCTGCTAATTTAATTATCTCATGGGATGTGGGATCACCAACAAGGTCGGCATGTGTTGCCTATTTGAGCCAAGTTTCTTTTAGGTCATTTGAGACTGCAGTTAAGACACAATCATATCACTATAGGTCTAACCCAGTAAGGATGGCAGATTTCCTTCCCTCGAGGACAAATGTGTTTTTGTGGCAACTAGTGCTGGCTTCATGAGCATCATTACCGAGACTAGCTTTCACTTTCTAAATTATTATTAAGTGAACTCAAATTTCATCCACTGTCATGATGGCATTTGAGTTTGTGTACCCAGAGTATTCATCTGGGCCTCTGGATTACTTGACCAATGACATTCCAAGTCTGACATCCGATCTCTATTTTGGATTTCCAAAGCAGATTCAGAATCCATACTAATCAGCAAGATGCCTCAGTAATTTGTCTAGAAATAATTTATGGAAGAAAGCTCTATTAAAACTCCAGATTCCTCAATCATTAAAGCATCCTTCTCCAAAGACAAGATTCAGGGAACAGTGTGCAAAAGCACTTGATTTATTTGAGAGAATATGACAAACACTAGTTAGAATAGAACACTTCCATATCTGTGCAAGAGCAATGCACACTTGTCCAGATATCTATTACAGCCACTAGCTGACACAGTGATTGTTAGCTGTGAAATTTGTAAATTCAACCAAATCACAAGGCCTGCCATGGGCTGATTCTTGCCTCGTATTTTAATTGTTTAATTGTTCAGCCGTGCCCTTGAATCAAAATATGTCAGGATGTCACTTAAACCACAAACTCTTTGTAGCTATGCCATAATGTCACATTATTGTCTTACAGAAGAGAATTGTCTGCATTCTTTAAGATAACTGTGTGTCGTTTGCCATTTGATGAACAGAAGCAATACCTGAGCTTGTAATTCTCAGCAGGTTACCAGGTTTTCTTCGAGACTGTAACATTACAATTTCATTCTCACATCTCTCATTTCCATCTGTACAACCTCATGTTTGGATTGCAGCATACTGCATCTGGATTTATATGTACTTGGAATGCAAAAGAACTCTAGAGTGTACCAGAGAAAAGGCGCTGTGTCAAATCTGAGCCTTGTTATCAATTTTCCATTTTAAGCCTGGAGTTGTGTAAAATGTTGAATAACAGACAGACAATCAGTGTGAAACTGGCAGTTGTTAATGTGTCACATCACAAGCCTGTGGAATACAATGAAAACTGCTGGGAGATTTTTACCAAATGAAAATAAAATACATAAAAATGATTGCACACAGCATTCAGTAGCTTCAACCTTCAAACATTCTCCTGTGATTGCGACAAACCATTTTGATTTAAGGAGAATGTACATTTTGTACCAATGAAGGGCATGGAATTTCCTGAAAACTGAACAGAAAAGTAACAGTATCTATAAAAGCAAAACACAATTTCAGCAGATAGGTAGGGTTTATCTGGGTGCCATACTTCTGCCTTTTAGGGGAATTCTATGAAAACTCCGACAAAACCCTCAGTTGTTCATTAAGTTAGCTCCATTATTCAATAAGATTATGGCCGATCTGAAAATCCTCAACCCTATTTTCCTGTATTTTTCCCATACCTCTGATTCTCCTATTGATTAGAAATCTGTCTATCTTTGCCTTGGATATTTGTAACAACATTATTTCGACAGCCTCTGTGGTAAATATATTCACAGATTCACTATTGTCTGCAAGGAAGAAATCTCTCTTTTTCTTTGTTTTAAAGGGGTTGTGTCTTATTCACGGACTGTTCCACAACCTGCCCACATCTACCCCATTAGGGGTGGTCTAATTAGCACTTTGTACATTTTTTTAAGCAGTATCTCTCCTTGTTTTTAAACTCCATTCCCTTTGAAATGAGGACCAAAATCCCATTTGCCTTTTTTCCCCGCTGAACTTGAATGCTAGCTTTTTGTGATTCATGCATGAGGAGTCCCAAATCCCTCTGTGCTGCCGTTTTCTGCAGTTTTTCCCCCATTTAAATAATATTCAACTCTTCTATTCATAAATGCATAACCTCACACATTCTCACATTATATTTCAACTGTCATGGTTTTTGCCCATTTACTTAACCTGCCTAGATTCCTTGTGTCATTTTCATTCATTGCCGTTTCAACGATTTTATGGCATTTACAAACTTGGCGATAATGCATTATCTTTCATCATCCAAATCATTACATATTTTGTAAATAACTCTGGCCCAGCACTGATCCCTGTGGTACACCACTAGTTACAGGTTGCCATCCTGAAAATGGCCCCTTTACCCAACACTATCTACTCTATTATTGATCCATTTCTCCATCCACGCTCATAAGATACCCCAACACCCTGGGCTCTTGTTAAGTAGTATTATGTGTGGTAACTTATCAAGCTCCTTTTATTCAGGTTTTGCACTGTAGTCTCTGACCCAGGTTTCTCCCTCTCAAACTGAATGTTGAATTCTATCATGTTATGGTCACTGTTCCCAGGAAAATCTTTTAGTCTGAGGTCATTTATTAAATATGCCTCATTACACATTACCAGATCCAAAGTAGCTTGATGACTGATTGGGTTGACAAAATCTTGTACTAGGCAACTCTCTCAGATAGAGTCTATCAATTCTTTCTCATGCCTCATTTTACTAATTTGATGTTTCCAATGTACATGAAGATTGAAGTCACCCATGATTAGTGTACCTCCATTTCAACCATGGCCTTATTCTCTCCTGATTTATTCTCTGTCATACAGAACAGTGACTGTTAGAGGCCTATAGACGTCTCTCACCAGTGTCCACTTATGCCTGGTTATTTCTTGCTTTCAGCAACATGGGATCTACATCTTCTGACCCAAGATCATGCCTTGCTGTTGTATTTATTCCTTCTTGTGACCTCACCATCCTTCGCTTCTTGTCAGTCCTTTCAAAAAGTCATATACCCCTGAACACTTAGTTCCCAGCTTTAATCTCCTTAGAACCATCGCTCCACAATAGAACCATTTACCTCGATTTGTGTCATTATTTTGTTGTGAATACTATGCACATTTAAGTAAAGTTAAATTTTGGCTTTTTACATTTTTTCCCCTTTGATCTAATTTGCAGCCTTTTTTCTGAGAGAATATACATTCTTGTCCCACTCTGGGTATCATTCTCAAAATAGCTGCCCTGCAATGCTGCCATGTCTCTTTGCTTTATAAGCCTGCATGATCCTCCTGAATCAATGACCCTCCCAAGAAGTTACAGCCCTCTCTGCTGCCGTAGCTATTAGATTCACCAAGACACTAATCCCAGAGCTGTTCAAGCATAGCTCATCTGACCAGTTCAGCCAACTTCTACCTCAGTACTGGTGCCAGTACCGCATGAATTGAAACTCGTTTCTCCCACACTGATTTTTAAGCCATGGATTTAACTCATTGACTTTATTTACACTCTGCCAATTTCCCTCTGCCTTAGGTCGTAATTTTGAGTATATCACCATGGAGCTTTGCTTTTTAGTCTAACTCTTAACCGTTCAAACTCTTTCAGCTGTACCTCCTTAACTGTCCCACCGAGGTTGCTGGTTCCAACAGAGATCCCTTAATTCACTCTCCAAGCTCCTCTTCAACCCCAAGGAGATGCCCTTAACCTGGCACTAGGCAGGCAATAGAGCTTTTGGGACTCCTGCTCAGGGCTGCAGAGAATGGTATTTGACCCCTGATGACACTGTCCCCCACCAGCTATACATAATAGACACCAGCTGAAGTCCTTACTTCCATTTTAAACACTATAAATACTCGCCAATCTTGTTCATCAATCTGCTGCCTTGTTTAAGCAAAGAAAAATCAATGAAACACCTCACTGCTGAACTCCTTGAGGTACTCAGCTCCAACATTTGCCCAAAATTGCACTTAAATTCTCAATTGCACTAACTTGTCTACTTATCTACGTTCCCAAAACAAAGGACCAATCTGAGTTAGTTAATAAAGATCCAGTTTTGGCCATTACTTAATTGGCCTGCTCTTTCAATGTACACCTTGAAAATAAGCCTGTTCAAAGCTTGCAAATATAGGACTTCAGATTACAGACTAAAGCCAAATACAAATTAGAATCTAAAATTAGATTTCTATAAATAGAAGATTTGTGCACTTTCTAAGTCAACTATGCACAGTCTCAGTCCAAGTCTGAACTGGATTTGTTCATCCATAATAGGACCACATCATAATTTTCTGAATTTACACCAGCCCTGAATGGACTGTAAATCTATCTATAAAATTTTAGGTGTGACAGGTCTGAAGGTCATACTTCTGGTGGTTCTGGAAATTTTTGCAAAGCAACTTTATGAAAAAAAAGCTATTGAGGCTGACAGTTCTCTTTTTCAGGCTCCTGAAGGCTCTGCTGTGATCAAATTGTCATCGGCTACGAAATTCACCAGAAGTTGTCAGTGGGGAGACATCCTCCCCAAATAAACATGGGCTGAGGAGATGCAAATGTTGGAAATTGCGAGATTGTGTATTTTGGCAGAATGAATAAAAGTAATCAAAGCCTAAATAGTAAAGAGGAGCAAAGGGATCTAAGAGTACAAATCTCAAAGTTGATATGCTTTAAAATCCTCTTGTGGTACAAATCATTGTTCCCTTTGAGATGTTCTATTCCTGTAACTGCGTCCTCTTGCGTCCAAGACAAAAAGGTTTTAGAGTATGCCTGTTTTTTTATCTGATATAATCAAATTTATGACCACATTCACCTGTCACCAGCATTCCGCTTCCACCCCTCCCACCCCCTTTATCTAAAGCTCCCCCTTCCCCGACATCCAGTCCCAAAAAAGGGTAATACACGAAACGCTGAATGCTCCTTTCCTCCAGGTGCTGCCTGGCCTGCTGTGTTCTTCCAGCCTCCTGTTTGTCTGCCACTAAAAGTAGCAACCCAGGTCGAGATGGCTATTTAGAAAACCTAAGCAAGGACGAAGGTTCAATTCCTGAGGGATAGAATTGAGAGACAACAGTTATCCTAAACGTGTATCAAATGCTGCACAATTCAAATACTATGTACAGTCCTCAGAGATCGTAAGAACTGCCGATGCTGGATTGTGGATCCTGCGAAGAATGAAAAACAGAAGAGGTCCTTTGTAGGTCTGGGAGAGGGACGCTCTGAGCTGGGGTAGGCTTGATTGTAGGGCCAGAAGATGCCAATGCATTGCTGAGAGCGTATTCTTGAGGAGGCTTGGAGACCGTGTTGTAGAGCACCTGCGCTCTGTTCACGACAAACGACAACACCTCCCAGTCGCGAACCATTTCAACTCTCCCTCCCACTCTCCGGGCAACATGTCCATCCTGGGCCTCTTCCAGTGTCACAACGACGCAACCCGAAAACTGGAAGAGCAGCACCTCATATTCTGCCTTTGGAGCCTACAACCCAATGGTCTCAATGTGGACTTTACCAGTTTCAAAATCTCCCCACCCCCAGCCTCATCCCATGACTAACCCTCCCTCTCATCCCCGCCTCCTTACCCTGACACAACCTGTCCATCTTCTCTCCCACCTATCTGCTCCTCCCACCTCACTGACCAATCCCCACCACTGCCTACCTGCACTCACCTATCACCATCCCACCTACCTTCCCCAGCCCCACGCCTCCTCTCTATTTATTTCAGAGTTCCCTTCCACCTCCCCCATTTCTGAAGAAGGGTCCCGACCCAAAATGTCAACTTTCCTGCTCCTCTGATGCTGCCTCGCCTGCGGTGTTCCTCCAGCTCCACTTTGTATTGTCCATGTACAGTCCTGTTTTGTATATTGTGAAAAGAACATAAAGATATTGGTGAAAGTGCATATAGGATTCACAAGGATGGTTTCAGAACTGTGAACACACATTGGTGATGTTGTTCAGCTGTTGTTAGTCTTCAATACTTTACACTCTTCTGGTTACACCACTCAATGTTCATTTTGAAGTTATGGCACAATGTTATTATGATGTTAGCTCATAATATTTGAAACTTGCTGGAGGCATTTTTCCCGAGCCTACCTTTACTGTAGCCTTTACTGATGCCATTACATCACCATTTCACAAATGCACTTTGACTAGTCATTTTGGTTTCTGGTTCAGTGAACCTTCTTCAAAACTGGAACACTTCAGAACAGTTCTGAAGAAGGGTCAGTGGACCCAAAATGTTAACTCTGCTTTCCCTCCACAGATGCTGCCAGCCCTGCTGAGTTTCTCCAGAAATTTCTGATTTTGTTTCTGATTTCCAGCATCTGTCATTCTTTGCAAAAACAGAAGTTGCTGGAAAAGCTCAGCAGGTCTGGCAACCCTGTTCTGAGGAGGATCACAGGACCTGAAACGTTAACCCTGATTATTTTTCCACAGTTGCTGCCAGACCTGCAGAGCTTTTCAAGCAACTTCTGTTTTTGTTCTGCAATTCTTTGTTTTTTCGATATTTGCAAAAGCTTAGGGATAGGAAGAAAGCAGAAGTACTAGAATGATAACTTATATATAATCTAAAGCTCAGAACGTATTGTCTAGCATTGAATCCTACAACTGAACAGCATTGAGGAATTAATCCTGACTGTGCTAAGAATTATAGAAACAAACAATTTAAGATTCAGTTGGGTTTACGGTTTGGCTCACTTATCCATTTTGGAAGTGACATTGTTCATAATGGGGCCTTTTCCTACGCAAACTGAAAAAAAAAGTGTCCATACATCATGCCTTTATTAAGCTAAACAAAAGCTTAGGGGTTAACCTTTGCCTAGAGGATCGTAATGGCAATGTCTTGACCAAACAGACTCAAACTTGCCTAATTTGTATTTAAACAAAAGCTTAGCAGCTAAATGTTCCCTGGCGCAGTGTCCATGGAAATGGTTCTATCCACTGGTGTTCATTTGCCAATCAATCAGCACACTCTTCTCATAAACTATAAATTCTTATTTCCTTCTGGAATTTGGAATTCTTACAATTCTGTCCTGCTGACTGTAAGATGAAAAGCTTAAACAGCATGTCCTTTCTTTTAAATCAGCAATATTTCAGTTAAGTAGCTTGTTAGCTTGATTACTCAGAAGAAAGGTATATTGGATTTGTAGGGGACAAGTTTCACCAGAATGTTACCAGGACTTAAGACCATAAGGTATAGGGGCAGAAATAGGCCATTTGGCCCATTGAGTCTGCTCCACTATTCAATCATGAATGATACACTTCTAAACCCCAATCTTCTGCCTTCTCTTTGTAACTTGTGATGCCATTATTAAACAAGAACCTATCTATCTCTGTCTTAAGTGCACCCAATAACTTGACCTCCACAGCTTTCTGCAGTAATGAGTTGCACAGATTCACCATCCTCTGGCTGAAGAAATTCCTCTTCATCTCAGTTCTAAAGGGTTGTCCCTTTACTAAGGCTGTGGTATCAGGGCCAAGTTTCTTCTACTAGTGGAAACATCTTCTCCATGTCCACTCTATCCAGGCCTCTCAGTATCCTGTAAGTTTCAAATGAGATGCCCCCATATCCTTCTAAACTCCATGGAGTACAAACCCAGAATCCGCAATCACTCCTCATATGACAAGTTCTTCATCCATGGGTAATTCTTGTAAACCTTCTCTGGATCCCCTCCAAGGCCAACACATTCTTCCTTAGATATGGGCCCAAAACTGTTTATAATTTTCTGAATGCAGCGTGACCAGAGCCTTATATAGCGTCAGCAGTACATCTCTGCACTTATATTCTAGCCCCCTTGAAATGAATGCTAATGTTGCATTTGCCTTCCAAACTGCCAACTGAGCTTGCATGCTAACATTAAGAGAATCCTGAACCAGTTCCTTTGTGCTTCAGATTTCTGGAGTCTTTTCCCATTTAGATAAATAGTCTACACCTCTATTATTCCTACCAAAGTGCTCATCCTCACACTCCCCCACATTGAATTATATCTGTCACTTCTTACCCACTCTCCTAGCCTGCCCATGTCCTTCTGCAGTCTCCCTGCTTCCTCAACACTACCTGTCCTTCTATCTATCTTTGTGTCATCTGCAAACTTAGCAACAATGCCCTCGGTTCCTTTGTCCGGATTGTTCATGTATAATGCGAATAGTCGTGGTCCCATTATGGACCCTTGTTGAACTTCAGGAGTCACCAGCTGCCACCGTGAAAAAGACTCCTTTATCTCCACTCTCTGCCTCCTGCTAGTCAGCCAATCTTCTATCCATGCCAGTACCTTCCCTTTAACACCCAAAGGCTCTCACCTTATCATAGAATCCCTACAGTGTGGAAACAGGTCCTTTGGCCCAACAAGTCCACACCAAATCTCAGAGCATCCCACCCAGACCCATTCCCCCTATAACCCACCTAAGCTACACCTCCCTGAACACTATGGGCAATTTAGCATGGCCAATCCACCTAACCTGCACATCTTTGGACTGTGGGAGGAAACCGGAGCACCCGAAGGAAACCCACGCAGACACAGGGAGAATGTGTAAACTCCACACAGACAGTCACCCGAGGCTGGAATCGAACCCATGTCCCTGGTGCTCTGAGGCAGCAGTGCTAACTACTGTGCCACCGTGCATTGTCCTGTGCACCACCTTGTCAAATGTCTTTTGGAAATCCAAATAGACCACGTCCATTGGCTCTCCTTTATCTAACTTGCTTGTAACCTCCTCAAAGAATTCAAATAGATTCGAACAGATACAAGGCATGACCTCCCCTGAAAAATCTGTGATGAGTCAGCCCTTATTATACCATGTATTTACAAGTACTTTG
Source organism: Rhincodon typus (assembly GCF_021869965.1). Lineage (NCBI taxonomy): Eukaryota > Metazoa > Chordata > Chondrichthyes > Orectolobiformes > Rhincodontidae > Rhincodon > Rhincodon typus. The sequence continues at coordinate 108,969,604 of NC_063334.1, forward strand.
CAATATCATCCTTATTAATGGACTCTTAAATCTTAAAAACGACTGAGGTCAAGTAAACTAACCTATAATTTCCCTTCTTCTGTCTCCATCCCTTCTCAAACAGTGCTGTTATGATAGCCACCTTCCAGTCCCTGACTCCAGTGATTCCTGAAAGATCACTATCTATGCCAACACAATCTCCTCAGCTACCTTCTTCAGAACTCTGGGATGTTGACCATCTGGTTCAGGTTGTTTGTCTACCTTCAAACCTTTCAGCTTCCCCACAGCCTTCTCCTTAGTGATGGCCATTGCACGCACCTCTTCCCCGATCCTCCGGAAGTTTCGGTATGCTACTGGTGAAGACTGATGCAATGTTACCTGTTCAGTTCCTCTACCATTTCTTTGCTCCCCATTTCTACTTCTCCAGCCTCATTTTCCAGCGGTCCAATGACCACTCTTGCCTCTCTCTTACCTTTCAGATATGTGAAAAATCTCCTGCAGTCTTCAATTATATTACTAGCCAACTTGCCCTCATATTTCATCTTCTCCCCCCTTACTGTTTGTTTACTTGCCCTCTGCTGGTTTTTAAAGGCTTCTCAGTCCTCTGGCTTCCTCCTAATCTTCATTACATTGTATTTTTTTTTGCTCTAATGTTGTCTCTGATTTTCCTCGTTAGCCACGGTTGCCTTATCTTCCCCTTAGAATGTCTTTTTTCCTTGCGATGAATTTCTGCCATACCTCCCAAATTACGCCCAGAAACTCTTCCCACTGCTGCTCCACCATCTTCCCTGCTGGGCTCCCCTTCTAATTTGGAAACTCTTTAAAGACGTAAATTTTAAGACGTCACATGAACATAACTTAATTCCCTTAAGCTTAGAAGGTTGAGCGTTATCTGCTCATGATCTTAAAAGGATAAAGTGAATCTATAGGGGAGACAGGATATAAATTCTGATAGCAAATTCAAAATAATGGGGCTTCGTCTGAAAATCAGAGTTAGGCCTACAAGGTGTGAAATTAGGGACTTTTCAAACGCAGGTCATGGCAATCTCGAACTCTCTCCTTCAAAAAGATCTTGGCTCAATTAAAATTTTCTAGAATGGTGCTCCTGGATTGTCAATTCTGAAGAAGGGTCCTGACCCAAAACATTGACTTTCCTGCTCCTCTGATGCTGCCTGACCTGCTGTTTTCCTTCAGCTCCACATGTCTCCTGGATTGTTGTTGGGTTTGGTATCCAGAAATATATATTAAAGGCGCGTAAGTGATGTTGATGTATCGATCAACTGTTATCAAACTGGGTACCAGCTCAAGGAGCTAAATTCCTCACTCTTGTTCCCTTTTTATGAATGGCATAAAGTACAAAAGTGCTTTCTCATTTCAATTACAATTGCTTAAATAATTAATAACGTAGACAGCTGTGCTGAGCAAAATGCTTGTTATCAGTTCAGCACTTAAGCACCACTTCTGCATTGGGAACAATATCAATCTCATAAATTTTAAGTGAGTGAGAAAAGACAACAAGTTTAACCAATGCTCTGTGGTTGCTTCCATTCTGCAGTCAATATTCCTGTAAAATGGTCTTTGGAGATCACATTACAATGTGCTGTTGTGAGAGACTGGTTGCAAAATGAATCAATATAGTTTTTCAAGTGATTTGGAGGCAAAAGTTTTGCCCGTTAAAGGAGGGACTGTGATATATCACTGTGGTAGAGCAAGTGTTGGAGGCAAAGCGGCCTATTGCTTGGATTGTGTTCTTAAATGGATTTCAGCTATTACAGCCACATCAAATCCAGTCATTGGACTGAGTTCGCTGAAGTCCCTGATAAATCACGGTCCAGTGGAAAAAATAAAGCTTCAAAACTAATTAAGTCATAAAATGTCCAGCTTCTGGGTACAAACATAACATTAATTGTTTAAGGAGCAATTTGGAAGCCTCAGACCCAAAGAGTAGCCCAGCAGGAAGAAATATCCATGCTGCATCTTGTCTAGCTCTGTTGAAAACCTTCATTAAAGAAGAGATGTAAACCCAGAAATGAAACTTCGAGACAAAACTAACATGTACCCCCACACAGAGATCTGTGGCATATTGATTGATTGGCAAGGTGGATTGTAAATTGGATGCACACAGATGCATGCTTCAGTGGTTCGATGCTGTTATTCCCCTGAGGTGTATAAAAAATGAATGACTGCAAAAAGGATGAAACTTCATTCGAACACTTGACACTCAGCTTGGCAAATTGTAATCAATATCTGTGGAATAATAGTCAGCAGTGGTACTGTGGTACAGAGGAAGAAGTTGGGTTGAGGCTTCACCTGTTATTGACAGGAATCGATACGATTCTCAGATGAAGAAGTTGAGGAATAAGCTGGTTAACAGATTAAGTTGACGCAGTCAGAATCTAACGTCAAGTGACAAAATATCATGCCACTGTCAAAGGGGTTCATTGACTCAATGCTCGAGAAGCAAATATTTGTATCCAGAGAAGGAAAGAAATGAACTCAGCCAGGTCGTTCGTACGGATAGGGTCGTACAAGCTCCTGCAACCGAGCTGTCTGATGCTGTCATCCAGTCAGCTATTCACAGATTTAGCCTAATCTATCATCACTATTTGGTAATGTCAGATGCTTCTCTCTGTATTCTGACAGCCAGACCAGTACTGAATTGTGGCGACAATACTGAATTAGCTTTAAAACCGTTACTTGTTTTTTAAATAAATCTATTCATCACCGATTTGATCAAAAATTTGCTCGGAAGCTTTGTTTACATATATTTATTGCTTAATATTCAAGGTATACTCTATTGTCTGCATGATTTCCTTCAAACCTGAAGTAATCCAGCATAACTGAAGATATCCACATTACTGGTATAACTGGAAGATCCTCTTATAGTGAGGAACATTCAGTTGATTGCATTACTGCAGCAATTTACTGATTGCATGAATATGGTCTATGTTACTGCAGCGACTATGAGCAGCCACATCTCTGAGCGTGGCATTGAGGAACTTGGCCAAAGCTACAGTCAATGGGAATCAGGGAAAACTCTCCACTGGCTGGAATCATACCTGGCATGTGTGAAGATGGTTGTGGTTGTTGGACATCTTTCATCTCAGCTCCATGGACATCTCTGCAGGAGTTCCTCAGGGTAGCGTCCCTGGGCCCAACCATCTTCAGCTGCTTCATTGATGACCTTCCCTCCATCATAAGGTCAGAAGTGGGATGTTCGTTGAAGACTGCACAATGTTCAGCACCATTTGTGACTTCTTAGACACTGAAGCAGTCCATACTCAAATGCATCAAGACCTGGACAATATCCAGGCTTGGGCTGATAAATGGTAAGTAACATTGATGCCACGTAAATGCCAAACAATAACCATCACTGAATTCCCCACTATCACTCCTGGGGTTTATCGTTGGTCAGAAACTGAATTGAACTAGCTATATGGGTACCGTGGCTACAAGGGCAGGTCAGAGATAAGGAATCTTGCAGCGAGTAACTTATCTTTTTAAACACCAAACTCTGTCCATTACCTACAAAACACACATTAGGTGGTGATAGAATACTCCCTACTTGCCTGTCAGGGTACAGCTTCAACAATACAAAAAGCTTTACACCATTCAGGATAAAGCAGCCCATTTGATTGGCATCACAGCTATAAGTGTTTGATCCCTCCAACACTGACACTCAGTAGCAGAAGCCTGTACCTTCGACAAGATGCACTTCAGATATTCACCAAGACTCCTTCAGCAGCACCAACCAAACCGACGACCACTTCCATCTGGAAGGACAAGGACAACAGATACATGGGAACACCACCGCCTGCCAGTTCCCCTTCAAGCCACAGATCATCCAGACTTGGAGATGTTTTACCATTCCTTCAGTGTCGCTCCATAAAAATTCCGGAGCACACTTCCTAACAGCACTCTGTATGTTTAACACTTATTAAAAATTTAACCTATTTCCCGAATCAACCTGTTCAAAGATCGCATTGTACACCTTTGGACCTGGAGGCACTTGGACCTAGTCCTCTGGCTCACTGCATCACAAGAGGGCCCTACTAAGGTTTTTTTTTTTGCCTTCCATACTGATTGTTCCATGCTGGCTTTTATTAATGCATGAACAAGGACAGCCAGGTCCCTGCAGACATCGACAGTTCCCAATGCTGTCTTTCTGTTCTTTTGTCCAAAGGAGGTAAAAAAATCACATTCATCTACATTGCGTCCCATCTGTCATATTGTTGCACATTGACTTTGCCTCTCCAACTGAAGCCTCCTTGCATCTTTTTCACAAATTACATTCACACCTAATATTGTATTATCAGCAAATTTCAAAATATTGCAGTTGATCCTCATATCCAAATCGTTTACCTAAATTGGGAAGAGCTATGGCCCTGTCACTGATAATTGTGGTTCTCCAATAGTAACATACTGTCGTGTTGAGATGACCTGTTTATTCCTGCTCTTTGCTTTCTGTCGATTAACCATTTCTCAATACATACAACATATTTCCCCAATTCCATAATTTTGTTAACTAACTGCGATCTTATCAAAAGTCTTCTAAAAATCCAAATATATCACCTGCCACTCTTATATCTATTTTTCAAGTGGCGTCCTGAAAATCCTCTGACATAATTTCTTTTGTCAAACATAATTTCTTTTTCATAAATCCATGCTCACATTGCCCGATTTTACTATTATTTTTAAGTGTCCAATTATATCCTTTATAATAGATTATAACATTTTCCCCACCACTGATGTCAAATTAATAGGTCTGTTGCTCTCCAGTCTCTCTTATCTTCTCAGCAGGATGAGGGGTTATCCTAGAAGGTATAGCAGGTTGAGTTGAATGAGAAATGATCTTACTGAAATTAATAAGGGCAACTCAACATTCCGGGGTATGGGATCTTTAGGTGAGAGAGAGGAGGGTCTAAAAAAGTGGAGCACTCTTAATTAAGGACTGCAATAAGGAGAGATGATTTCTAGCAAGGGTCCTCAAACAAGACTTTCTGGGTAGAACTTAGGAACGTTAACGGGACAGCTAATTTACTGGAAGCCTACTTAGGCCCCCAAAGAGTCAGCAGGAAAGAGAGAAGCAAATATGTAGTTAGTTCACAGACGTGTGTAAGAATAATAATCAGGTAATTATATGAGGGGATTTCAACTTTCCCAATATAAATTGGCAGAATCATAGTGTTAAGGGTTTAGAGGGAGCAGATTTCTTGAAATGTATCCAGGGGAGTTTTTGTATTAATATGTATAAGGCCCAACAAGGGATGGCACAGTGCTGGATCTGGTTCTGGGGAACAAAGCTGGACAAGTGTTTCATTTGGCACTGGGGGAACATTTTAGCGATAGCAACCACAACATGGTCGGGTTCGAATTTGTTGTGGACGGGGAAAAAGATGGCCTGCAAAAGCTGGCTTTGGATAGGTGGAAAGCAGATTTTATTAAAAATAAAGCAGGATCTGGCCACGGTTGACTGAGAACAGCTCCTTGAGGCTACATCTCGAGTGGAGCAGGGTGGGGCAGGTGGCATTCATAGAGGAGCTGGGTTCAATTGTATTCTTTCAAGGGAAATGTAGCAGTGACAAATTCAGAGAACCATGGATGTCTGGGACAATTCAGGACTGGATGAGGAAAAAGAGAAAGGCTTTTATCGTCCAAAGGGAGCAATTCAACTGTGGGCCTAGAGGAGTGCAGGAGGGAATTTAAGAAAGCTATTACAAGGGATGTTAAGTCAATTTGCAAACAACACCAAGATTGGTGGAGTGGTTAATAACAAAGAGGATGGTTATGGCTTACAAGAAGACATCGATGGGTTGGTCAGATGGGCAGACCTGTGACAGGTGGTATTTAACCTAGACAAGTGTGAGGCGATGCACTTTGGAAGAAGGAACAAAATGAGGGAGTATTTAATGAATGGCAGGACACTGCGTAGCTGAGAGGAACAGAGGGATCTTGGGGTAATTATTTACAGATCCCTGGTCGGCAGAGCAAATGAATAGAAAGAATATGGGAGACTTGCTTTCATCAGTCGTGGCATACAGTACAAGAGCAAGGAGGTAATGTTAAAGTTGTACAGAGCTTTGGTTAGGCCACAGTTGGAGTACTGCTTGCAATTCTGATCACCTCACTCCAGGAAGCCTGTGGTAGCACCAGGCAGGGAACAGAGTAGGTTCACCAGGATGTTGCCTGAAATGGAGAAATTGAGCTATAAGGAGAGACTAGATAGGTTTGGCTTGTTTTCTTTAGAGCAGGGAAGACCGAGTTGGACATGATTGAGGTGTATAAGATTATGAGGGGTGTGGGCAGGGTGAATAGAGAGCAGCTGTTCCCCTTGGGTGAAGGGTCAATCATGAAGTACAGTTTTAGGGTAAGGGGGAAGGAGATTCAGAGGGGTTTCAGGAAAAAAAACTTTTTTACTCAGTGGGTGGTGCAAATCTAGAATGCTTTGCCTGCAAAGGTAGTAGAGGCCAGAAAACTTGCAGACTTTAAAAAGTATTTGGATGAGCACTTGGAATATCATGACATTCAAGGATATGGGACAAGTGCAGGAAATTGAGATTAGCACACCTTTACTGGTAGTAATGCTGGCACATATTCAATGGGCCGAAGGGCCTATTCTGCGCTGTATGTAACCATGACTTTATGAATCTATAAAGATCTTCAGGGGACTGGACAGGGTGGATGCTAAAAGTAGGTTTCCCTTTGTGGGAGAAACTCGAATGAGAGAACACAGAGTTAATGTACGAGGTCTCCTATTTAAGGTGGAGATGAGAAAAAAACCTTTTCTTGCATAGGGCCATGAGATTCCAGCAGAGAGTGGTGGAGGCAGAGTATTTGAATAATTTTTAACACTGGTTAAATAGATTCTTGGTGGACAAGACAGTGAAAGGGTATTGGGGTCAGTAGAAAAGTGAGTTAAGGTTAAAATCAGATCATCTTTGACCTTATTGAACTCCAGAGCAGATGGAGGCTCCACATGGACTGCTCCCACACCTAATTCATATGCTCGCACATTTAATGTTTAATTTCACGTTGTGATTTTCTCGCTAACAAGTGACTTAGAGCACACTGCGTTGAATCCCTACAATCAGGATTTTGCCTCACCACATCAGCAGAACAGGTCTTACTAAAATCACAAATGGTTTTCTTTGTGACTGTGACAAAGGCAAACATACCCTTATCACCATCATCCTTGACCTTCCGGCAGCCTGTGACACAGAAGGCAAACCATCTTTCTGCAGTGTGGTCTCCACTGTCATTTATCTGGTTAGGTCTGTTCTCAAGCAATTCTGTAAACTTTAGGTTGTGCAAAACTTTACTGCCTCTGTCCAAGATCATGCCAAGCTCTGATTGCCTGTCACAACCATCCTCATTTATCAAAATTGGCTGCTATTGAGCAACATCTTAAACAACACGATTTTAAAATTCATAAGCTTGGTTTTCCAATTTTTCTGTGGCCCTCCCTATATATCAGTAACCTCCTTCAGCTCTACAACACTAAGGTAATTGCACCCACCTAATCCAGACATCTTGAGCATTCTTGATTTTAATCATTCCACCCCTCATGTCCTACTTTCAGTTGCCTAGATCCCTACACCTCTCTACCTCTTCAGCTTGTGTTCCTCCTTAAAGTCAAGCCTACACCTTTGACAAAGCTTTTGGTGATCTGGCTTAATATCTCCTCGTGAGATTCAGGGTCATACTTTGTTTTACAATGCTGCTCTGAAGCACCTTTGAATGTTTAATTACATTCGAGGTGTGACATGAATATTGTTGCTATATCCGAATTGGAAAGAATGAGATGAACGGTATTTCTTATGAATTTGTGCTGGGTCCTCAACTCTTCACTGTATTCAGTAACAACTCAACAGGCTAGATAGAAAGTGATATATCTAAATTGGCCAAAACACAAACATTGCAAGTTTTGGTGATGGAAACTTGAAATTGTAATACAGTGTTACTGGAGAAAGTGAATGAAAAACCAATTGTGACAAACGGATTTCAAGGGAGAAAATTGAAAGGCCATCCATGCTGGATCTGAAATGAAAGGAACAATGTTTCTAAATAATGGAAAGCTCAAAACAGTGACTGCCCAAAGAGATTTAAGGACCGAGTACATGAATCATTTAAATGTCATAAACAAATACAGAAATTAATCACTTTAATGGAATTTTGGCTTTCATATCTGGAGAACTACTTTTATGGGTGTTTAAGTCATGCTTCAGCAATATAAATTTCTGATTAGAGCACGCCTCGAGTACTCTGAGCAGTTCTGTGCACTACCTTGGGAGTGATATATTGACTTTGGGTGAAATGTGGATTTACAAGAACGAAGCCTGGGCTCCAAGGGTTTCAATGAGAGTTTAAACAAATTATGGTTGTATTCTACTGAATTTAAAAGTTTTGGGTTGACTTGGCCAAAGCTTTCAATTTATGAACATAAGAGGTATGGTTAGTAAGTTTGCAGATGACACCAAAATTGGAGGTGCAGTCGACGGTGAAGAAGGTTACCTCACAGTGCAATGGGATCTTGATCACATGGGTCACTGGGCTCAGGAGTGGCAGATGGAACTTAATTTACATAAATTGAGGTGCTGCATTTTGGAAAGGCAAATCAGGGCAGGACTTATACTCTGAACGGTAAGGTCCTGGGGAGTGTTGCTGAACAAAGAGACCTTGGAGTGCAGGTTCATAGTTTCTTGAAAGTGGAGTCACAGATATATAGGATAGTGAAAAAGATGTTTGGTATGCTTGCCTTCATAGGTCAGAGCATTGAGATTCGGTTTTGGGAGGCCATTTTGTGGCTGTACAGGACATTGGTTATGCCACTTTTGGAATTCTGTGTACAATTCTGGTCTTCCTGCGATAGGAAGAACGTTTGAAACTTGAAAGGGTTCAGAAAAGACTTACAAGGATGTTGCCAGGTTTGGGGGGTGTGAGCTGTAGGGAGAGGCTGAAAAAGCTGGGGCTATTTTACCAGGAGCGGAGGCTATGGAGTGATTTTATAGAAGTTCATAAAATCATGAGGGGCATTGATAGGGTAAATAGACCAGGTCTTTTCCCCAGGGTGAGGATGTCTAAACTAGAGGGCACAGGTTTAAAGGAGAGAGTGGAAAGATTTAATCGGGATCTAAGGGCTTCCTTTTTCATGCAGAGGGTGGTGCATGTATGGAATGAGCTACCAGAGGAAATGGTGGAGGCTGGTACAATTATAACATTTAAAAGGCATCTGGATGGTTATTTGAATAGGAAAGGTTTAGAGGGATATGGGCCAAATGCTGGCAAATGGGACTAGATTAATTTAGGATATCTGGTCATCATGCACGAGTTGGACCAAAGGGTCTGTTTCCGTGCTGTACATCTCTATGACTCTATGACTCTACATGAAAGGAAAAAAGAATGGATATGTCGGGAAAAATTACTTCTATCTGTCAGTGAATCTGGGTCTGAGGATCAAAGCGCTCACTTACCCACAAAAAAAAATCAGAGCTGGACATTTCAGGAACGTAATTATGAAAAACGTCTTCACGCAAAAAAGGTGCCAATAGTTTGGAGCGCTTGTCCACAAATTACATATAATTACAGTTATACTGTTGGAATTAAACCTGAGTTTGAAAGATTTTTGGTTACCAAAAACATTAAAGGATGTAGGAGAAAGGTTAGTACATGAAGATAAGCCCCAGATCAGCCATAATCTCATTAACTGCTCAAACACACTCAAGGTCATAATGGTTAGTCCTGTATTCGGGTATTTCTGATCAGATATCTAAAGGGAGACAATGGAATTTTCAATATTACAGAACAAAATAAAACTCTCTCTGTATGATCAGTACACCAGAAAAACAGAGCTTTATTGAAAATGGCCGAACTAATCAGCACTCAATTATTAATTTGCATCGCAAATCGCTTGATTGGTATCACATATCCAAGTATCCACACCCTTCTCCACCAATGCTCAGTAATAACAGTGTGTACTATCTACAAGATGCACTGCAGAAGATCCTAAGATAGCACTTTCCAGACCAATGAGGGCAGCAGATACATGGGATCTATATGTTTCCCTCCAAGGCATTCACCATCCTGACTTGGAAATATATCGTCATTCCTTTGCTGTTGCTGAGTCAAAATCCTGGAATTCCCTCCCTGACGACATTGAAAATTAGTCTCAATTCAACTACAGAATTTCTTGTGAAAACATGCTTGCTGAAAGAATCAAATATGTGCCAACTGCTATTCAAAGATTATCAGGGACTCAGTAACAATAGTCATCATTTTTTTTTACATTGACCATATTGTGATGAAAAGAAAATGAAAAAGGAAATAACTAGCACTTTCCCAATCTCAGGCAACCAGAGCTCTTTACACCAATGAAGTATTATTGAAATATAAACCACTTTTTCAAATAGAACACACAGGGCAATTTACACTCAGCAAATCTCCACAAAAATATAGATATAAGCAAGCTAGTCGCCTGTTTTAGATGTTAGTTGATGTTAGAGATAAATGTTGCCTAGAAGTTGCAGACACTCTGATTGCACTTCTTCTAAAGTTATTGGAGTCGGGTGGGTCAGCATAAATGGGTCTTTTTCAGTTGGCAAGATTATCAAGCGGTTTGTCACAGTGATTGGTGCTCAGACTTCAACTGTTTACAAAGTGTAGAAATAAGGTAAATGAAAGGACACAAGGTATAGTGCCAAATTTGCTGTCAACACAAATATAATTAGGAAAGTAAGTTTTGAAGAAGATTGAAGGAAGCTACAAAAATACAGATAGCTTAAGTAAGTGGGCAAAGATATGGAAAATGGTGTATAACATGGGGAAATGTGTAATGCTAAAGTTATACAAGGCACTGGTGTGAATGCCTTTGGAGTACTGAGCACAGTATTGGTCTCCTTATTAAATTAATCATGTAAATGCATTGGAAGCAGTTCAGGCAAAGTTTACTGGACAGCTTACTGGAATGAGTAGATTGTTTGATGGGGAAAGGTTCGAAAGGCCAGGCTTATACCTGCTATACTTTAGAAGAATATGAGATGACTTGATTGAAACATTCAAGATCATGAGAATTCCTGACAGGGTAAATGTGGAGATGATGTTCCCTCATATCAGAGAATCCAGAACTCGAGGTCATTGTTTCAAATTGGGAGTCACCCATTTAAAACAGAGATGAGGCAAGTAGATTCTTGAATATTTCTGAGGCAGAGTCAGATAGATTCTTTTTAAGCAAGTTGGTGAGACATTATCAGAGTGAGTAAGAATGTGGATTTAAGGATATAATCTGATCAGCTATGATCTTATTGAATGGTGGAGTAGTTCTGAAGGACTGAATGGTCTACTCTTGCCCCTTATTCGCATGTTCACTAGTTCCATGGGATCTGTAGGCATAATGCCTTTGATATCACATTTCAATGTTGTAAGTTAAAGGTTTATCAACAAAATTGTTTCCTTTTCATATCTGAATATTTATTTCATCTCTCCCGTATTCTTTCATTGTTAAAACAATCTGCTGTTAAAGCTGTATCAGTGAAGATGTTTAATTTCCATATCTGGGGATATTCCTCATATCTCTCCGTTATGCTTTTATTATCAAGAAGAGCCCTTCAGTAAAGTTTTATCAGTAAAGATGTGTCATCACAACAAGTTTCAAGTTTATCAAGATTCATTAAAATCCAATGTCCTTTGTCATCATCATTTCTACAAAAAGCCTAAATGGAATTGAGATTAATGTTGTTGAGGGGATTAATTTGAGATGACAGCCACTGAGAAAGAGACATTGCGTCATTTACAGAAAATACCTGGTCCAGGGTATATCTACACTGAAGGTAGTGAGTGAAAACAGGCTGTAATCTCTCAGTTTGTGGGTGAAAAACTTATTATCAGGAGGTCTTCTTAGACAGAACCCACAACTAACATGCACATATGGATTGCCTAATTCTAGAATCCTACTTTTCAAGCCCACACCCTGATGTACCCCATTCATCAAAGCATCTATTTATGAACGTGTCGGCTTTATAATTGAAGTGTTCTGTGGGTCAGGGACTTCCTTCTGATTATCCCATTCAATAACATCTATTACTGTTCTATCAGTGTCAATGTCAGAACACTGAGCTCTAGCGTCAAATCTCGATCTCTCAAAACTAGCTACCCAATCCTCTGCAGGCTTTGTGATTGCCCGTTAAAACAAACTGATGAATAGAATCCCTACAGTGTGGAAACAGGTCATTTGGTCCAACAAGTCAACATCAATTCTGTAAAGAACATCTCATGCAGACTCACAACCCTGGGCAAGATAAGGCAATTTAGCATGGTCACCTGCACACCTTTGGACTGTGGGAGGAAACCTGCACAGACACAGGGGGAACAAACAAACTCCACACAGCCAGTCACCTGAAGCTAGAATTGAATCCAAGTCCCTGGCTCTGTGAGGCAGCAGTGCTAACCACTGAGCCACTCATGCCACCCCTTCTGCATGTGATAATATGAGTCAATGGCTTGTGCTGCAGTCATGTAAGCACCTGACTTCACTTTCAATTAGGGTTTTAATTTGAACTTTAAAAGGAAATTTCCCTACCTCAATATTTGATTTTCAAGGAAGCCTGATGACAAGTCAACAGGTGAAATTCTTCAGAGCTGCTGAAGAAGGGTCATTGGACTTGAAACGTTAACTCTGTTTTATCTCCATAGATGCTACCGGACCTGCTGAGTTTCTCCAGCAATTTCTGTTTTTGTTTCAGATTTCCAGCATCCGCAGTTCTTTGTTTTATGCAAGTGGTCAGCAGCTTGTCAGATCTGGAAACACGACAGAAAGTCTCATCACCACTGACAGTAAAATGCTCCTTCCTATGCTCATACATCGTAAACAAACAGTTTAGATTTCCTGGAAAATTACAAGAAACTGCAACAAATGATTTAACCTAAGGTTGGGTACCATCTGAAATGATATTTTTTCTTTAACTACCTATCACGCCACTACGGTGCCCCTCTTGTCTGATATGATCTTAATTCTTCCACTCAACATAGCCACCAGTGGTTGCAGCCATTTTCATCCTCATTGTGCAATTGTTATTTCCAGCACGATGAAAGTCAGTCGTGGTTGCTTTTCCAACATTGAGGCACAGGCTCCTCTGCTCCCTCTTAGTGAATCCCCGAATACAAGCATCCCCCTTTCCTTATAGCTCTCCCTATCATCCCCATAGGCTTTACACTTCCCTAAGACCCCACCCAATTCGTCAAAGTCTTCATCACACCACCATAACAGGAAAAGACAAAGTAGTTTATTGTTACTTATCACCACTGTTTAAGGAATCTATTCTGAGAATTAGGGCCAGGCCAATTTGGGAGAGATGTTAGCAAATACTTCTACCTACAAATGTTGGTAGATGTTGAGAACGGTCTTCCATATGTTGTGAAATTTTACAACTGTGATTGTTAATTTTTATTCAGCAAAGACGGTAATAGATTTGGGCCACAGACAGGTAAATGGAGTTAGGCCACAGATCAGCCAAGATTTCAGTGAATGATTGAATCGGCTCAAGGGGCTAAATGGCCTAATCTTGTTCCTATAACTACTTCCCTTAGACATTGAGACTTGTTTGTTTGATGCACATGCAGTGTGTTTTCGCAAATAACCACTGAAACCCACTTCCCATACAATATCCATGCCATCTTATACTTTTGATGCTACATCATTCCTCTACGCCATCTCCTTGTACCTCCAACCAAAGATATGAAATTATTTCAAGTGGTCAAACTATAATAAAAGCTTTCTATTCAGTAAACCCATCAAGCACATCATTCCTTTAATAGCCTTTTAAAACTGTCAATCAAAATGTAAACTCACAAACCATAACCTTCCCCCACACTACTACTGCTACTGAAATAAGTGTATTTGGTACTTTTGAAATGCAGCCTTCTAACCAACTCTGATTGCTAGGGTTAATGAGCCTGGCCCGAGAGCAAAGATACAGCCTCTTTCTCTTTCTGCAGATGCTGACAGCTCTGCTGAGCATTTTCAGCATTTGGTATTTTTATCTCTGGAGTGGGATAATGTCCGTAAAAATGGTGCTGGGCTTGTATGGGAATGAAGATCAATTGTAATCTGGTCAGATCAGAGATCAACTATTGCTTTTTACCATATTTCTCATTTAATGCAGCTCTAGGAGAGATTGATTCAATTAACAAAGCAGTTCCCTTAACCCCAGCTCCTTTTTTGGGTTGCCTGGGTAAAGAATCATGATTGAGTGTATGTGCTTGTGATATAGTGGTATGGTCCCTGCCTATGGGTCAGAAGGCTGAGTTCAAATCCCACCTGCAAGGTGTGTCATAATAGATGATTAAAAATATTGAAGTTCATTTTAGTTGTAATTTTTATTCTTTGTCCAGACATTTCAACAGAAGGTATAAATGATGCAATCCCTGAGCCATTTTTATTAAAGGCCAGATAAAGTATAGTATCTTTCTTTATGAAAAAAATAAACAAGCTCTCTCTTTTTCCATTCAGTCGTCCTGTGGACATTTGATTTTGTGAACAGCGTTCTGAATTTCATTTTATCAAAATGATTGCCTGTCTCTGTCTTAGGTCATAGTATCTATGCATGATTTATACCTCATGCACACCAGCGTGTGAAATAAAAGTAAAATAATAAATACGTAATTCATAACATTACAGGCAAACTGACTGCTAGGGAAAAAGACTTAAACAAAAACCTCATTGAAATACAAATTGGTCTTCGGTGCCAACAACACTATCATCAACTTGCATTTATATAACACTTCTCAGGTAACAGAATGTCCGAAGGCACTTCGCAGCAGCGTTAACTTCTTTTAGGAACAAAAACAGAAGTTGCTGGAAAAAAATTAGAGTTAACGTTTCGGGTCTGGTGACACTTCCTCAAACCAGTCCTGAGGACCTGAAACATTAACTTTTATTTCTTTTCTTCACAGATGCTGCTAGACCTGCTGAGCTTTTCCAGCTACTTCTGTTTTTGTTCCAGATTTACAACATCCGCAGTTCTTTCGGTTTTTATTTGGTAACTTCTTTAGGGTTATTTCCAAGCCACCATTGCATTATTAAGGAATAATTTATCTGCCCTGCAATAGCATGAACATAAATGATAAATTTAACTTCACGGTGCTTTTACAATACATACTGCATCATCCGATAGTTCTTTGTGGCAAGATTTGTTGAGCTTTGCCGTTCTTTTTCCCTCGCTCTGCATTGATTACGC
This sequence comes from Rhincodon typus, assembly GCF_021869965.1. Classification (NCBI taxonomy): domain Eukaryota; kingdom Metazoa; phylum Chordata; class Chondrichthyes; order Orectolobiformes; family Rhincodontidae; genus Rhincodon; species Rhincodon typus. Next base: position 108,984,810 of record NC_063334.1, read on the forward strand.
AATGTGAGGCTGCACTCAGGGAAATGAAGCACAGAGAATCAAATTCATTTTCTTTAAGGCTCTCTGTGGTGTATTACTATGAACCAAAAATAAATAGCAGACAAGCAGGTCTCTCTCAGGGAAATCTGAAGTCACAAATGCTCATTGAAAGCTCTTAATGTATTGTGCACTGTAATGTATTGCAACCCAAAGCAGTCCCAAGCTCTGGCAAACCAGCAGCTTCAATCAATTGAAGCTGACAATTTACAACAAACGGTAATGGAGCCTATGTCAATATTGTTGTCCATTGCTAAAATCTAACTAACCTGTTGAGGGTTTAATCCGTGTGTGCATTCAAGAGTCCAATATCTCTTCCATAGCTTCAAGCAATGCCTGCAAATGAGATTCACTCCTCCTGAAAGGAAGTAGGCAATCTGGGTTTGCCAGGTTTGAGCGATGGATAATATTGAACTCTATTCAATGCCCTACCAGTGTGTTTGCTTATCGGCTGAGAGGAAGAAGTTACAGTTGCAGATAATAGCAGATGAATGCTTAATAGGTTTGCATGCAATTCATCTGTCTATTTTCAAAGAGGAATTAACCTTTTTATTTCAAGTGGGTCAAGATTCCTGATGAAATGAGGGAAACAGAAAAATAACAAAACTTGAATTTACAAGGTATTGCTGCTGTCAGAGAATGTCCGAAGGTATGTATTAAGTATTTCTCTATTATTACATAATTGTATTCCTGATGACTTAGTCTTTCTGGGAAGATTTGCAAATAATAATTATGAATAAAGGGATCTCAACTATGTAGGGCATAGCATTTCTCTGGAAAATTGCAAGGTGATTTTTCTAGTACAGTGCATTCATGATGTAGGTATACACAACAGCCATTGTGAACATAGATCCATCCTCACAAAGCAAAAGGAAGATTTTTTTTATGGCTGTCCATTTCAATTGAATTGAATTGGCTTTATTGTCACATGTACTCAAATGAGGAGAGTGAAAAAAGTTTATAAGTCGCCATTTAACAGCGCCATCTCAGGTACAAGGTACCCAGTACAGATTCTTCAGTACAGGTTTATAGGGAAAAACTTAAGAAATAAAAAGTCCAACAGATTGGATGAATAAATTAGAAAATAGAGAAACACAAAGTTCATCACAACAGTCCTTCCAACGCAGTCCACACTGGGCCTTGACTCCAGACTGCACCGGGCTTCACCTCGAGGCTCTCAAGGCCAGGAGACTGCTCTGTAATCATCTCCAGGCCGGAGGTCCACGCTGAGGGCATGCCAGGCCGAGAGACCACCGCATTAGGCCAGGGGACCTCCATGTGCCAGGTCTGTGCTGAGGCCAGGAGTTCAGGACGTAGCCGAGAAGAAAGAAAAGAGAAGATAAAGAAAACACAAAAGAGAAACAAAAGAAACGGATGGAGCGGATGAGCTGCTACTCTGCCGCCATCTTGGATGTGAACCACAGGAAGTGATTTAGGCAAGGCTGATTCAAATTCTTACCCAAAAGCCTGTTCTGGTGAAATCTGACATTGGTGGTCACACAATATTGGCAGTGCCTTTGAAAAGGTAATTAGTGGCACAAAATTGAACAACCACCAGGGTTGCAATTTTTTTTTACATTTGAAGGCCTGTAGCTGGGGGCCAGGTGTATTATGATCCAAGATGGTGGTAATACTGGACAAGTTAGATCTCAGAATGAACCCTGGCTTGATAGATCATAAGTTTAACTTTTACAGTTGCCTAACAAGTTGCTAGGCACTAAACATATTCACACAATGGTGCCAATATTTGTAACTCAAGGACACAAGCTTATTCAAAAAGAAAACAAAATAAACAAGGTTATAAATATGACTGTTTCGAACAATCTTAATATCAACAGCCAAAATTTCAATAGTTTTCTCAGCAAAATCTTTCACAGATACTCAATCCGAGAGAAATATCACTCTTATTTTTGAGTGCTGAATTATTGTCTTTATTTGTTCATGGGATATAGTCATCACAGGTCATTCTTAATTAACCAGAGACAATTAAGAGTTAAATCATATTGCCCTGTGTCTGAAGTCTATTGTCGGCCAGTAAGGATGACAGATTTCATTCCCTGAAGGACATGAGTGAACACGATTTTTTATGACAATCAACAGATGTATGTGTAGATATGGAGTATTGAGATCAGCCACGATTGTACTGAATGCAGAAATCGGCTCAAGTGGGCATGAGGCCTCCTTCAGCATCAAATTTGCATGTTTCTATGTTTTAATTTACTCACGATCTACATCCTGAGTTCTGCTTTTTAAACTTGCAGTTGTAGAACACAACAAGCATGCGATAAAATCAGGATAGCATTGACAAGATCTCCATTATGTCAATACCTCTGATCTGTCAAAAGTAAACCAGAAAAACCCATTTAAACTCTAGAAAAAGCTGGAATATTGGCTCAGAATCAAGATCAACTTCATAGAATCACAGAATTTTACAGAACAGAAGTGTACCTTCAGCCCATGAAGTCTGCACTACCAAAAATATTTTACTACTTCCACTTGTCTCACTTTCCCACACTATCCCCGTAGCCTTGAAAGCTATGACTTCAGAAGAGAGTGAGTTGAACTGAAGGCCTTTTTTTCCTGTATCCACTCACGGAATGAGGGCATCGCTGGCTAGGCAGTATTTACTGCCCATCCCTAATTGTCCAGAGGGCAGTTAAGAGTCAACCACATTGCTGTGGGTCTGGAGTCACATGTAGGCCAAACCAGGTAAGAGTGGGAGTTTCCTTCCCTAAAGAACATTAGTGAACATTATCTGTATCTCTGGATTAACAGTCCAGTGAAAATGCCATTGCCTCCCTAACAGCTAACAACTTTAGACAACAGCCAAAATAAACAATCGACCAGTTTGTCTCTAGGTGTTGTGACAAAGACAAAGATTATGGTTTTGTCTGGCACCGAACTCTGAGAGAAGAATGGAGCTAGTAATCCCATTGAATCAAATAGAAATGTTCTGTAAGGATTTGCTTAATAAGGAAACAAAAGACATAACATCAATAGTCTCCTCAAAGTTGGCAGAAAATATAATGCCATCGCTGTGAAAAGGCAAAATATACAAGCGCTTGGAACAGCAACAACTAGAGGTGAGCCAGCCAAAGCAATGAGACAGTACAAGAAATAAGGCAGTTGCAATGTTGTGCACCAATCACATAACACACTGCATTCTGAAACATCCGTGTACATCGTCTAAAGGGATATTTGTGTAGAAAGTCCGGCAGCAAAGTGGTTGGAAATTACTGTTAAAGAAACAGTACTTGTCTCCGAACAGTAAAATGTTCACCCACCAAGTACTGTTTCAAATACAGACATGTCCACGAGGAAGCAGAAACTTGCACAGCAAAGAAAGTTCTGAAAGAGGCAAACTCAAGCTAGAAAGCGAACAAGCTGTGTGAGATTGAGAAAGTAACTGCTGGCACTGAAATGGCACCAATCATACAACTCTTAAGAACCATTAGACAGAGGAACAGAAATAGGCCATTCAGCCCATCACATCTGCTCTATTATGCAGTGAGATCATGGCTGATTTGATCATCGTCAACGCCACTTTCCTGTCTTTTTCCTCATTATTGTCAATTCCTTTTTTAGTTAAACATCTGTTTGTCTCAATCTTGAAAACAGTTGAAAACATTTGGCGGCCATTCTAGTCCTCATTGATACAGCATCTCATGAAACTCACTGAAATGTGTATGTCATTTTGGTCCTGAAATTCAACACCCATACAATGATCCCAAATTTATGGTAGTTACTTTTGATTTGGAAAACTGACTGGAAGAGCTGATGTTCTTTGGTTGCAATACGTTTGTGCCTTGAATGTTTGGTCACTTTTTCCTAAGGCCAGACTGTAAGTTCTAATTTCAAGGAGATAAGACTTGAAGTGATGATAATTGGAAATCTTAAATAGAAACAGAACGACAAAGCAACTCCAGTAGCATTTGAAAGACTTGGGATGGAACATCTGGTGAGAGACTTTTCCTCAATTGTAAGACAGTCTTCCTTTTTCAGATGTGCAATGAACTGTTGTACATTCCAAGTATTTTCTATTTCTGCTAAGAAAGATTATTGAATGTAAGTGAATTACTAAAACTTGATTTAAGGCCTTCGATTTCCTCTGCAAGATGGAAGTTAGTGATTTTACTCTGACCTCAGAACAGGATGAAGCAAAGAAACCTGACAGCTGTCTTTGATTAGTGTCTGTGCTCAGGCTGCTGAATTTCTTTAGAAGGAGAATTTTTTCTGCACTTAATACAGGAGGCAAGTACATTTTTTCTTACAAATAATCCAAAGGATAGAACTAAAATCTTGCTCTGTAGATTGAAAAAAAAGCTTTTGATTTTGAGAAAATGAATCATTACAATTTAGCACCTGTAAAAGTGATAATTGTTCAATTAAATATAGGTCAATTAGGGAAATGTTCATGGTTTTTAGACATCTGGAACAAGTCCTTTGAGTAAGGGTGGGGAAGTAGCAAGGGAGGTTACCATATATGTTGATGGCTTGTTTTTACTCATTGCTTAAACTTCAATTTTGACTGTCCTTGGATTGGCAATGGATTTACTGCTGCTAAATACATTCCAATGAAAATTCCTTTTGTTTTAAATGTATAGAGTTCAATTTACCTTTTATGTCTGAGCTGGGTTTGATGGTCACTGGTCTCATTCTGGACATCTGAACATACAATCTAGATTGACACATCCCTGAAATGATGAGGAAGTGCTACATGTGGGAGCTGCCATCTTTCTAAGAGATGTTGAACCTTTGTCCTGTGTGGGGAGCGGGGTTGGGATGTGAAAGATCCCATACTACAATTTGAAGAAGGGCAGTGAGTTCTTTTAGCATCATGACCAATGTTTATCCCTCAAACACTTAGTTTATCTATTTTGTGATGGTGTTTATCTCCTTGCTGTGCAGAAATTGGCTGCTGCTGCATTTTTCAACATTGTAAAATAATAGCTATGTTTCAAAATGTACTTCATTTGATGGGAATGTTGTGAGGCTGTGAAAGGCATTTCATAATCTAAGTTGAATCAGAGATAGGAGGAACTGCAGATGCTGGAGAATCCGAGAAAACAAGGTGCAGGGCTGGATGAACACAGCAGGCCAAGCAGCATCATAGGAGCAGAGCGGCTGACGTTTTGGGCCTAGACCCTTC